>NC_053389.1:433637241-433956526 GCF_905171765.1 Bufo bufo | reverse complement strand
TCTCTTGCAGGATTAGTCATCTGCTTATGGCTCTGTAATATGTGGCAGGAATCTGTATCTTCTGCTCTGTCTATCTTCTGCTGTGTATGGGACTGACTAGCTGAGGAGGAATTTGGCTTCTCCTGGTCTCTGGATGGTACTCACAGTTAGCTTACAGGGAATGGTTCTTCCTGGAGTCCTGGAGGTGGCTGCTTGCTTTCCACCAACTGAGGCTGAAGGCTCAGGCTGGGAATGATGATCTTTGGTCTCAGCCGAGACAAGATCCTGGGTTGGGATCTCTAGAACTGGGAGCTCCTACCAGCACAGCCTTCCCCTAGAGGGGGTGGCTGGCACACTAACTCTAACTTCCTTTCCTCCCCATGAGGCAGGATGTGGGAACATTGCACACCTCCTCAAAGAGGGGGGAGCTAAACTGGAATGTACTATTCCAGTCTAGAAATGCTAAACTGTTACTAAGGCCCTGCTGACACATTGCTGCCACCTGCTGGTGTACATGGAAATTACAGCAAAAATGCATGTAACAGGCATAGAATATGCACATTTGTGAAGAATATTAAATAAAATCACATTAGATGACAAGGCACATGTTACCAACAAATAGTAGCGGGGAAAAAGAGTTTAGTAACATAACTCTGGGATGTTACAATTGCAGCGTGTGCAGGGTACTATCACAGGGCCCTTCCAAGATGTTATAACTCACACCCCAGGTTAGGAATGCCAGAGTGGTGTGATTGCCTATAATGTCTCTGTATGGTGATGATAATGGTGTCAACTGTTTCCCCTACCTGGGTACGGCTGGACTCCTGGCTCACTTGCAATAAATTGAGTGTAGTGATAGTAGGAGAAATAGAGGGATTTTGCAGCAGAAATGATGTCCAGTCCTTTAGGTGAAATTCAAACTTGGCTTTACTGAAGATAACTTTCATCCAAGCAAAATACAGCTTTGGTCTTTGGTCCCAGCAGGTTGTGGCAATGGTTGGCAGGAATAAATCTTCTGCACTATACCTCTGGAGCTTGCAGGAAAATACGTCTGCTTGTTAGCTCTGTAACTGTGGCAGGAATTTGGCTTCTGGACTTCTCTTTATCTTCTGCTGTATGGGGACTGACTAGCTGAGGAGGAATATGGCTTCTCCTAGGTATCTGGACTTTACTCACAGATAAGCCCACAGGGAATGCTTTCATCCTGGAACTCTGGAGATTGTCTGCTGTCTTGTCATCCAGCTAAGGATGCAGGGCTCAGGCTGGGGATGTGATCAATGTCTCAGCCGAGACAAGATCCTGGCTTTGTTCCCTATATCGAGGAGCTCCTAACACACACCCTACCACAAGCAGAGTGGGCTACACACTGACCTAACTTCCTTCTCCACCCAAGTGCAGGATGTGGGAACAGTCCACACCTCCACAGAGGGGAAGCTAAGCTGGAATGAACCATTCCAGCTTAGATAAACTAAACTGAACTAATTCCTTACCAACCCATTGCTGCCACCTGTTGGTGAACATGGAAAACTACAAGGAAATTTACATTTAACATAGTTTTAAATGCACATTTGTGAACACATGAGCAAAATCATATCAGATGACAAGGTAAAGTCTCTTAGGAGATAGTAGCGGGGTAGAGGCGTGTAGTAACACAACTCTGGGGCGTTACACAACCAATCAGATTCTACCTTTCATTTAAAGTTGGAATCTGATTGGTTGTTATGAGTAACTAAAACAATTTTCCTTTACACCAGTTTTGATAATCATACCCCACTGTAATTGAGATTTATCAGACTGGTGTAAAGGGAAACTGGGTTAGTTGCCCATAGCAACCAATCAGATTCCACCTTTCATGCTTCAGAGCACCTCTGGAAAACTAAATCTGATTGATTGCTATGGGCAACTAAACCAGTTTCCCTTTATACCAGTTTGATAAATTCCCCCTGTGTGTGATTGATTAACACACAGTGGGGCAGATTTACTAATCCTAGAGATGACATAAACTTGCACCAGATTTATCACAGAGGCTCAGGCTGGATGATAAATCTGATGGAGGGATAGACACTTTTTTCTGACTTTATACCAACTATTGGTGATCTTACCATTTTAGGCCATGCAATTTCCTAATTCATGCACCTTTTCTGTTAACCATACCTGCTCGGTGAGCTAGACATAGCAGATTTATTAAAGGGGACAGATTTATTAAAACTGGTGTAAAAGGAAATTGAATTAGATTCTCAATCAATTAATTAATCAATCAGATTCCCCCTTGCACTTTTTAGAGCTCCTTTGGAAAATTAAAGGTTGAATCTTATTGGCTGCTATGGTCAACTAAGGCAGCTTTCCTTTACATGAGTTTTGATAAATCTTTCCCTAGGTGTATTCCCATTAGTAAATGCGGACCACTGTGTGTGAAGCCACTCCCAGGCTGACCGCGCACAGAGTGGATTTTGTCACAAATCCAAGGCAAATGTATAGCAAAATCTGCATGTGTAACATACAGATTCTGCTATGGATTTCACCTTTACATTGAAAGGAGTGAAATCCTCAGTAACAATTCTCAAAATAGAATGACCTGCTGCAGATTGTAAAATCAGCACCACAGGTCAATTTATGTATGGAGATTTTGTGTATCATGTAGATTTGTTAAATTTTCATATACAGTACTTTCAAAGGAAAAGAGAAGCTCAGGAGGACTGCTTTAAGAAGAAAATCAGTATAAGGCCTTATGCACATGGCCGTTGTTCTGCCCAGCAGGGTAAGAGAATTGCTACAGATCACGTCTGCCTTAGGCCTCTTTCACACAAACCCTGTGGCCGTATTGCGGGTGCATACGGCGGGTCCACAATACACGGGGCACTAGCCGTGTGCATTTCGCATCACGGATGCGGACCCATTCACAAATCCGGAGATGCAGTGCGGAACGGAAGCACGGAACGGAAGCACTATGGAGTGCTTTTTAGGGTTCTGTTCCGTTCTTCCGATCCGGAGGGATCGCGTAACCCATTCAAGTTAATGGGGTCGCGATCCGCATGCGGCTGGCCCACAGTCAGTGCCCGTGCATTGCGGACCACAATTTGTGGTTCACAGCACTGCCACGGGGACACATGTTTGTGTGAAAGAGGCTATAGAACATTTCTACTACAATCTGCAGAAGAGAGCTAAATGGCAATAAAAAATGCTTTAATTCTGTACTTCATTGTATATGTAGAATCATCGGGTACTGGACATAAATGATGCAAAAGCGCAATGAAAAGGATTGTAACATTATATATAGTCTCTGTTACAGCACCATCTAGCGGTGTTAAGTTGCATTACACTTAGTTTTTTCTGTTTCAAAGACTACTGCATTGTGAGTGGTGCACTGCATTGTGGGAGTGCAAAGCATCCTGGAAAAGAAAAGTCTGCAATCTCCAGGACACATCAGCAGAGCTGTCCTTTTGCATATCTCCTTCTTAAACTTCAACATCCTTGTATAAGCATATCTGGTGAGAGATCTACCTTTGTTTCAGGGATATTGTGTTATGCAGAGCTATTCAGCTAGTTGTAATTGTTACTCATGGAGTTGTTACTACTGTTAGCTAGACATGTAATCCTATGTATAGGCAGCCATTTTACCATCTGCTTTCAGTGTTAATGCAAATGTTATAGTACATGCTATTTACACTAATACTAGCTATTTGTATTCTTGTAGTTTTATCACACTTATACAATGTCTCACTCACGCGCATCGCACAGAGAGTACAACCTGTTGACCAATAAACAAGTTAGACTACAAAGAACAGTCCTCTTATTTGGAAGACAGGAATGGTTTATGCTGAATGTCAAACTGCACACTGTGTGAATGTGTATGAAGACAGAACAGCCGTTGTGCTGCCATTCCGTGCATTGGAGACCGCAATTCGCAATCAATTTGAAAGGGTCCGTGATCCATCCGCACCACAAAAAAATAGAACATGTTCTATTTTTTTGCAGTGCGGAGGAACGGACAGAAACACCACGGAAACACAACAGAAGCAAGGGAAGTGAATGGGTCCGCATCCGTGATGAGGGGAGCACACGGTTGGTGCCCGCATATTACAGACCTGCTTTTTACGGGCTGCAATACGGCCACGGCCGGGCAACGGCTGTGTGCATGAGGCCTAAGCCAGTGAGATGTAGGTAGGTTAGTAGGTTTTGCAGGAGGCACAACACTCCTCAGAGCGTCTGTATATGATCCAGCACGAGCTGCTGCTCACTCAATCACGGTCATGAAACTGACCAGATTTGAAATCCAGGAACCCTGGGGTTGGATCTGAGGAATGAAGAGAAGTAGGTAAGTATTTATTTTACTATAAGGAATAATGTGTTTCTGGGCCACACAGGCCACTTCGTCAGATTCAAGCATTAGGCTGCGTTCACAAGGGCGAGATTTCCGCACGGGTGCAATGCGGTAGGTGAACGCATTGCACCCGCACTGAATCTGGACCCATTCATTTCAATGGGGCTGTTCAGATGAGCGATGATTTTCACGCATCACTTATGCGTTGCGTGAAAATCGCAGCATGCTCTATATTCTGCGTTTTTCACGCAACGCAGGCCCCATAGAAGTGAATGGGGTTGCGTGAAAATCGCATGCATCCGCAAGCAAGTGCAGATGCGGTGCGATTTTCACGCACGGTTGCTAGGTGACTGTCTATACACTGTATTATTTTCCCTTATAACATGGTTATAAGGGAAAATAATAGCATTCTGAATACAGAATGCTTAGTAGAAGGTCAATTGAGGGTTAAAAAATAAAAAAAATTAACTCACCTTGTCCTCTTGTTCGCGTAGTTCTCCCGGTCTTTAGTTCTTTAAAAAGATGAACTATGGGCTAAAGGACCTTTGATGACGTAAGATCACATGCTCCAATCACATGGTCCATCACCGCGGTGATGGACCATGTGATTGGAGCATGTGATCTTACGTCATCAAAGGTCCTTTAGCCCATAGTTCATCTTTTGAGAAGTAAAGAAGAGACCGGGACTTACGCGAACAAACGGAGAAGGTGAGTTAATTTTTTTTATTTTTTTTAACCCTCAACTGATCACCTACTATGCATTCTGTTTTCAGAATGCTATTATTTTCCCTTATAACCATGTTATAAGGGAAAATAATAACATCTACACAACACCGAACCCAAACCACAGTCGGTTTTTTATCACGCGCGTGCAAAACACATTGCACACGCACGATAAAAACTGAACAACGGAACGCAATCGCAGTCAAAACTGACTGCAATTGCATTCCTACTCGCGCGGGTTTGCCGCAACACATCGGGACGCATCCGGAACTAATCCGGACACGCTCGTGTGAACCCAGCCTTAGTCTGTTGGTTGAATCTGATGAAGGGGTCTGTGCGACCCAGAAACATGTTATTCCTGCCAATAAAAGAATTTATATGTACCTACTCCTATTTGACAAACAGTGCCACTTCTTTTTCCCTGGGTTCCTGGATCTACAGTACTTTGCCAGTACTGCTAATTATTACTGTATATCCACACAGAAATCTGCAGGTAATATGCTACGTGTACATTTATCACTAGAGCACATGGGTGGTGGGTCCACAGCAGAAGAAAATCAGTTTTTTATCTGCACGAATTCTGCAGTGACAAAATCTGCACAAAATGATGTGTATTTTGGGATTTTCTTGTGGAAAATGTCTGCAGCATGTGGGTAAGATTTTTGAAAATCTCATTTACTTTACTATTGCTGTAGACACTGGGGACTTTCCACATGAAATTCCCTTGCAGAAAATCAGCAACATTTGGACCACATGTGGCTGTACCCTGAGTGTTTTTATTTCAGTAGGTAAGGTTACAATGTGGTAGGTTTACATTTAGACCTTTTTAATAAAATTAATGACTTAATAGGATGGAAGATAATTTCAGTCATCCACTAAACCTTCCCAACTAACTACCCTTCCCCAATAAGACACATGACTACCTACTTTGGATAAAGAGGCCTACTCGGCCCAATTTATTAAACATTTCCATAATTCACCAAATAATAAAACACAGGAAAACATATCAAAACATATCAAAATAAATAACAACATTCCAAACTTTGAAAGACTAATAGGATCCTAGAAGGCAACAAGGCAAGCCATTCTCCTCACTCTTCCCTCCATTTTCATACCACCTTACCCTTGGCCGCGGTCACCGACCCAAGGGCACGAATCCGCCAATTCTAATTCCATCTACCCCTGTGGGCCCATTTTGCCAAACAGGGGCCCCAACCACCAGCTTACCGATCCTCATGCGATGCACGCTCCAACTTGTCATGCACCTATTAAGCCTTGAATTGCCTTCCAGGACCCTCCGTTAACCTGCCCATAAGAATGCTCCCCTAACATAATAATAGGGAGGGTGGGCGGGAACCGTGATAAATCCCTGCACGCCGGTGAGAGGTGACTCCTCCCCCAGGCATATATAATGCCCGCGAAATTCCTAACCCAACCCCTAACCCAACATAAACCTTAACCCTTTATCTGCCTTCAACTTCCCCCTAAGTCAAGTTGCACTACGCTAAGCTGCGCCCCGCTCCGTTGCTCTCATGACTTAATAGGATGGAAGATAATTTCAGTCATCCACTAAACCTTCCCAACTAACTACCCTTCCCCAATAAGACACATGACTACCTACTTTGGATAAAGAGGCCTACTCGGCCCAATTTATTAAACATTTCCATAATTCACCAAATAATAAAACACAGGAAAACATATCAAAACATATCAAAATAAATAACAACATTCCAAACTTTGAAAGACTAATAGGATCCTAGAAGGCAACAAGGCAAGCCATTCTCCTCACTCTTCCCTCCATTTTCATACCACCTTACCCTTGGCCGCGGTCACCGACCCAAGGGCACGAATCCGCCAATTCTAATTCCATCTACCCCTGTGGGCCCATTTTGCCAAACAGGGGCCCCAACCACCAGCTTACCGATCCTCATGCGATGCACGCTCCAACTTGTCATGCACCTATTAAGCCTTGAATTGCCTTCCAGGACCCTCCGTTAACCTGCCACCAACGACCTTAGGTGAAACCTCACCTATGGGCGTCCTGCCACACCCTCAAAGCTGTCTCCAATCCCTCCTGAAGCCCCAGGGCCCACATGTCGATACCCACATCATTGAGATGAACCCCGTCATCCCTAAGGAACTGAGGCGAAGCCGCCTCCAATTCACGGTGACGCACCACTATGCCGCCATGCCGCCGCACAAAGCGGCCCACTTCCTTATTCAGCTTCGCCCTAGCCTTATTAATCCGGACAACCGACCGCGCCAAGCGCCAAACCCTCCGAGCAACCACCTCCGACCACACCACCAACAACCCCGGAAAATCACACCACAACCGCAACAAATCCAACTTTATATCCCGAATCACTTCCCTAGAACTACGCACCCCCAAGTCATTGCCCCCCACATGTAAAACCAAAATATCCGGTGCCCTGTCCAAAACCACTGACGCATGGAATTCTTGAAGGACCCGTCCCCATAATAACCCCCGCAAACCAATCCACCGAATTTGCAACTCATCTGGTAGAAAACCCAACTGCCTGCCGTTCCTTCTCACATCGGCTCGCATGGCTCCCCAATGAACGTAGGAGTGTCCAAGAATCCACGCCAAACACGGTGAAGCACCTAAAAAACAAGACGATCAGACTTGCTGACTGGGAAACAACATGACAAATGCCAACAATCACAACCACAAGTTACAACATGTGAGGACGAATATACGAACGATAACACGCAGATTCCCACCTCCCTATCCGCTTGATAGCCTCCTCGCCCAAACCCCACCTAGCCGCCTCAGTCGCAGCGCCAATCCTGAAAGAATGAGACGCAAACTCCTGAGCCGGGAAACCCGCAGCTGACAAACATTTCCGAAAAACAGCCACAAATTGAAAACGTGACAGCGCCGAACCATCCTTATGCAACAATAAAGATCCCGGAACATCAGGCCGAACCCGCAAAAACTCCTCCACACACTTCAACGGACACAAAACCGACCCCCTCAATGCACGCAACACGATCCTCACCCCTTTGCCCTCCTGGTCAGTCTTAGACCTGCGCAACACGCAACACAGCCCGTCCTCACAAAAGGAAATGTCTTCGCGTAACAAACCGCCCCCTACCAACCGACTTCTAGACACCAACTCCGAGATCCGAAAAGCACCAAAAAAGGCCAAAGAAAAAGCAGCTCTAAACAAACTCACTTCAAAAACAGACGAACACACCACCCCCGCCTGTTCCCACAATTTCTGCAACACAGCAAACGAAACCGGACGACGAGAATCCAGCCTCGTAACACTACGCCGGTAACCTTTCAAAGCCTGGCGCACCAAAAAACTCTTAGACACATCCGGCTGCCCCCGCAGACGCAACCAAAACGCCACTGCCGCCACCCGTTTAGAGGCTACTGAAAAAGACACACCCGAACTGAACGACACCCCCACATAATACAACAATAAGGAGTGAAAATCCTCCACCTCCCCACAACCACCCACTTGCTCAATTAACCTCTCCCACTGAGACCACACAGACGCATATGCCGACCACGTACCCCTACTCACAGACCGCCCGATCAAATCTGAGGAGACCCCAAGGCCACGCTCCAGAGCCACTGAGGACAAGACAGACCCTCCGCATCCGCGTCCGGCACCAGCCTGCGAAAACGATCCCACTGAAACCGAGAAAGTGAGTCAGCAATGGAATTTTCAACACCAGGCACATGTACAGCAACAAAACAAGCATTCAGCCGCAAACCCTGCAGGACCAAATGACGCAGCAAACGCAACACTGGAGGGGAATTAGCTGACTGCCTATTAACCGCCTGCACTACGCTCAAATTATCGCACCAAAACCGCACTCGTTTATTCAAAAGCAAGTCCCCCCACAATTCCGTAGCCAACACAATTGGGAACAATTCTAACAACGCTAAATTGCCCAAATAACCTGCCGCTCTCCACTCTTCAGGCCAAGGACCCGCACTCCACTGCCCCTGGCAAAATGCTCCATAACCACATGACCCTGACGCATCTGTAAACAGTTCCAAATCAACATTAGACACAGGGGCCTCCATCCACACCGACCGACCATTGAACTCGCCCAAAAAACGCTCCCAAACCGCTAAATCCGCCCTCACGTCAGCTGACAAACGCAAGAAATGAACAGGCACCGAGACACCCGCCGTAGCCATGGCCAAGCGTCTACAAAAAACACGACCCATTGGTAGGATTCTACAAGCGAAGTTCAACTTACCCAATACGGACTGCACCCGCCGCAACTGTACCTTCCTAGCCCTTCTCAGAAAAACCACCTCACACAACAAGTCCGCCACCTTATCCTCAGGCAAGCGACATTCCATCGCCACACTATCGATCACAATCCCCAAAAACTTGACCGTCGTAGCCGGCCCTTCCGTTTTTTCAGGCGCTAACGGCACACCAAACTTGGCCGCCACCCGCTCCATCGTCCGCAACAACATCGAGCAAACCCTTGACCCAGCCGGTCCCAAAAATAAAAAATCATCAAGGTAATGCAACACCGAATTCCAACCCGCTTCCTGCTTAACTACCCACTCCAAAAAAGAGCTAAACGTCTCAAACAACGAACATGAAATAGCGCAACCCATCGGCAAGCAACAATCAACATAAAACTGTCCCTCCCACTTAAAACCCAGCAAATGAAAACTATCCGGATGAATGGGCAACAAACGAAAAGCCGCCTCAATATCAGTCTTCGCCAACAAAGCCCCTTGACCGAAGCGACGTACCCACCGGACCGCCTCATCAAAAGACGTATATGACACTGAACATAACTCCTCGCTAATGCCATCATTGACTGAACCCCCCGCGGGAAACGACAGGTGATGAATAAGCCTGAACTTGCCCGGTTCCTTCTTAGGGACCAACCCGAGAGGGGACACCCACAAATCCCGCAAAGGACATTCAGAAAACGGGCCAGCAATTCTCCCCGCAGCCACTTCCTTACCAATCTTCTCCGCAACAACCTCCGGTCGCCGCAAGGCAGAAGATAAATTGCGAGCCGCAACCTCAACCTGAACTGAAGCACACGGGATTACAAAACCGTCCCTAAAACCCCTCAACAACATCTCCGCAGCCACCCTATTTGGGTATATCTTTAGCCACGGTTCCATCTCTGCCACCATCACGGGAGTCGCTCCCCTTGTGCGCAGCTTCAAACCCTCTGCCCCTCCCGCGCTTAAAACACCGAGACAGACTGTGGGGCCCCCCGCAACCTGAACACTCGTGCTTGAACTTGCAATCGGCAAGGTACCTACAGAAACCCTCGTTGTACTGCCAACAACACCCCTTCCTATTCCCACTAAAGCCTTCTGACGCCGAGGAACCCCCGGCGCCGGACCGAAAGGGCTGGCCAACACCTTTCGGAGCCGACATAAGCCGCATCCACAGACCAATATCTTTATGGTCCCACCTGATACTCGATCGCACCGCCTTTCTCTGTCTAAACTGCTCATCATAGCGGAGCCAAGCCACCCCGCCATACGTCCTATAAGCCTCCCCAATCGCATCCATATAACAAAATAAAGCCGAACAATTCTCCGGCGCCTTCTCCCCCACCACACTCGCGAATATCGCAAAAGCCTGAAGCCAGTTCAAAAACGTACGCGGAATCAGCCTATACCGCCGCTTCTCCTCCTCCTCCTTTTTGCTTTCATCCGGCTTACCCCTCTCTAAATTAAACTTCTCCAACGGCAGCAACGAGAATATCTCAACATACTCCCCTTGCCAGATTCTTTCCCTGACCTCAACCTTCAAATGCGCCCCCAAAGGCCCTTCAAAGCAAACATACACTTCCCCTTTTGCCGAATCCGCCATTCTAACGTCATCGCACGCCCGGCCTCTGCTACCCCCACACACCACCGTCTCCCCCACCACAGCACCCGCCGTGACAGCCGGCGTGCTATCAACGGCCTCCGCCCTAGCACACACACCCCCTGCCACCGCCGGCGCGGGTGACCACACCGCCGCCGGGGACGTGTCAGCACCCGAACCCAAGCGCGCCATCAGCGATAGCATCCCTGACATAAAATCCCGCACTAAACCCTCAGACCCAGACAGCCCCCCCCGATCACCCCCCGACCCGCAAAGGGTCCGTTGTTGACACGAAGTTCCCTCACCTGGCTGTCCCTGGGACGTCCCCCCAGCAGCCGCCGACCGTCCTGTAGATCCTCCCGTCCACGATCCGCTCCGCGCCGATGCTGAGGAAGGACCGGCACGCGCCGGAACATCAAGGCCGCCGTCCGCATCACCTTCGTCCAAACTCACTTCGCCCTCCTCCAAGGCACCATAGTCCTGGGGGCCACGGCCAGCGTCCACCTGGCCTGGCCGCAAGTCACCGTCCTCACAGCCGCCCGGCCCACCTCCTGATGGCCGCCTGCCCAGCGCACCTCCACCAACTTGAAATAATTCCGCCATTCCAGGCTCGCCGGAAGGAAAACCGGCAGCCGCACTAAGTCCTGAAGCCGCCGTCACACACCTCTGCTGCACCATGGGGGACTCGAACCCAGAATCCACAGCCAGCGCTTGGGAAACTTCTTGACCTGCAGTACCACCGCCGGCCACCGGTGTCGCTGTTCCTCTCCTCGAGCTCCTCAGCTGTGCAGACGCAGACTGCCGCCGGCCAGAGGATGCAGGCCGCGGCGTTCCTAGATCCCTCACTGCAGCTGCGCTCCTGGACAGGCCCTCACCAACCGCCGATGAGGCCGCACCTTCCGCCGCTCTCCCAGATCGGACCCTACCCGCATGCTGAGCAGGTAAGATCCGACCGTCGGCTCGCTCCCCTCCAGAAGGCCCTGGAGAGGGAGACACCGCTCTGGACCTTCTCCCCCTCTGTCGCGCTGAGGACGAGGGACGCAGCGCAGCACGCCCCTCTCCCGCTGGTGCCCGGCGCTGGGCAGGATTCCTCCCGCTGCGCCGGCAAGGGGTAACAGCCTCAGCCCCATCCAGCGGCAGCGGAGGGTCCCTGACGGGGCTCCTTAAGCGCCGCCGCACCCGGGGAGTCGCCTCAGGGCTCAGGCGCTCAGGAGGCACTGATCTCCTGGCCCTGAGCCTGGCTGCAGGTGCCGCAGGGGGCCCGGCCGGACCCGATAAAGCCACCCTTAAACAATCCTGCAGCCAGTCTTGCCCATGCCGCTCCGCAGCAGCCCTCACAGCCAAAACTAAATCTTCCACAGAAGCCATAATGCGACTAACCGTGATAAATCCCTGCACGCCGGTGAGAGGTGACTCCTCCCCCAGGCATATATAATGCCCGCGAAATTCCTAACCCAACCCCTAACCCAACATAAACCTTAACCCTTTATCTGCCTTCAACTTCCCCCTAAGTCAAGTTGCACTACGCTAAGCTGCGCCCCGCTCCGTTGCTCTCAGTTTTGATGCATTGTTTTTAACTAAAATCAGCATTGATTGTAAAAAGAAGAGGTGAATACGTTTATCCTCGTTTCTCTTTTCATCTGCTATAGGTTGCAACTAGATGCAAAACACATAAAAGCTGCACTTTGTGGTGGATGGGACTATGAATGAGACCTCCTCCAATTGTTAGAAAGAAGTGGCAGCTGTGTTAATAAAGCATTATGCCAGTTTGTATCCTGATGGCTTTGTGCAGCTTTTCCAGAGGCCACATGGTCGGCTCATTACAGTCACTGATTATCTGCAAAAAGCTGAACAGAGCCGTTAAGAGGCTGAGCAGTATGGCTGTTTGATAATGCTGCTTCCAAATTGCCCTAGTGATCAGCAGGAATCTCAGTCGGACCCACACAGAAATTGACATCCTAGCAGTAAGCCATCAATATTTGTACCGAGACAATCCCTTTAAATTAAAGTTGGTAACTATTTAGGAAAGCAATTTACTTGTTTTTTAACATTCTGCTCAGTGGAAGCTAAATTGCATACATGATGCAGAAACTGCATTGGTTCTGCAATAATTTTGTGTCGAAATAGCAGGCTGTATTTTAGAAAATACACCACTACTATTGGTTAGTTACTGTGCAGTTACTGTACAGTAGTTATTGTTACTGTCAGCTTCTCAAACAGTAGGCAAAAATGGCTACTCCCAAGAGACCTCTACAAATCACGTATTTTTCAAATATCTTCTTAAAAGGCCACTTCAGGTGATCCTGGACAAATCTGTAAGTCACTTTGATTAACAATTTTCATGTTATCCACCCTAAAACACTCCTGAAATCTCTGTGAAAAGTGAAATCCCTTCTAGCAAATTTGTTGTCCACTCACTCTTAGGCCTCTTTCACAAGGCCGTGTGCTGGCCGGGCCTGTGAGCTCAGTGCAGAGGCCCCTTCCCATCCAAGGCTCAGTGCTTGAACACAGCAGAATGCTAAACAACCTAGACTGCTGTATTCTGTGTATAGACAGGCATAAAGCACAAGGAATTTTCCCTGAAATTTGTATCGAAGTCCACTTTGGATATTTTGATTCGCTTAACACTAGTTGTGAGGATAGGGAAGGATATGGCTTGCTGGTGACTGGCCTAGACGCATGGGAAATGAAGTCTAGAGCAGTATAGTACTGGCAGACTGCCTGTATTAGGACACATCCCAAGGCTTGAGGAGAACTACTGGCTGCAGGAGCAGCATACTTTGGCAGCTAGAAGTCAAAATAAGCAGACCAGTACACTGGGGAAGGCTGGAATAGATTCTCACAATGCCCCAGCAAAAGCAGAAGTTAATTTGTGAGAAGCTGTAAAGTCTCAGGATGTTATATGCTGGTATATATCACAACACCATACTATGTACAATGCATAGACATTATACAAAAGAGGTATTCAATTGTATAGTGATATCAATAGAACATCATTTAATTAAGGGGAAATGCATTCTAATCTGTGGCAGCATGTCATAGAGCAGGGATAGCTGAGCAGATTAATATATAGGCTTGTTGGAACATACCCCATAGTTGATATAACGTAAATATTTTATTCATTTACATCCCTGCTCTTCCTATGCTTAGGAGTCCAATGGGCAGCCCTACTTAGTGATTGTCATCCTTCCTTTTATGATTAGGCATACATAGTAGGACCGCCTACTGGACTCCAAAGCACAGAATAAGCAGAGGTTTGAATGAATGAGTTATTACTTCTACTGAACCTTTCTTGCAAAACTATACATCAATCTGCTCAGCTTCTCCTGCTCTATAACATGATGCCCGAAGATAGCACTGCATTTTCAATATGATGAGTTACCTTTAAAGGGGTTTTCCAGCCCGTAGATACTGCCTACCTATTCTCAGGATAGGTCATCAATATCAGGTCAATGAGGATTCATCATCCAGCACTCCTATTGATTAGATTATGTCAGCAGGTGCAGTTCAAGAAACAAAACAGTGGACAGAATTGGAATCATAAGGCTCCATCCACTGTTTAGTGACCTGCCGGGTTACATTCAAATGAAGCTGAGTTACAATTTGTCGACATGACCACTACTCAGTCTACTGTTTTGTTTCTGGAACTTGTGGCTGCTGAAAACAGTTGATTGGTGGGGGTGCTAGGTTTTAGACCCCCACTAATCTGATATTGTTGATCCTAAGGATAGCTCATCAAGATCTACTGGCTGAAAAACCCCTTTAAGTGCTTCTTTTTTTAATTCCCCTCATATAGCCCCATACATACTGACCCATTTCTGACTACTACCCTTTTTGCTGTTACAACATAACTGTTTCTGATCTTCCCGGTTCTAACGACTGAATGGAGTAGATTATACCTTATTCTTTAGAAGGTCCTCTATTAAACAATTGTTTGATGTACTATAAAATAATCAATTGTTTTATAGTACATTGGTACTGATAGCCTGGCACTCATGATTAAATGCGTGCCATGTTTTAGAATGAATACAACTCATTTGGTCGCACACTCGCCTTGCTATTTCCTTCAGCCGCTTAAAGTAAATATTCAAAGTGTTTTCCACAAACTGAAGCAAACATTTTACAGGAGCACTTGATGCTCTGAGCAGGATATATTTGGAGAGTATTACTGCACATTAGAGCTGGCAGTGAGTGTGCCGTAGCAATTAGTGAGAGGTGACGATCATGTACTTTTTATTTATTCTCTGTCTTATAATACATTGAAGTGTTCAGCTAATGTATTCAGAGCAGCAACACCAAACACAAGATGTCTGAGACAATACGAGACTAGGACAAGTGATGCTGTAGGACAGACCACTCTTTAATAAAAGGCTTATCAATGACAGAAAGTTATTTGACAAAGCAGCAAAGTGAAATAGAGGTGACCTATAGAGAATAAGGAATCCTTGTCATTCCTGGTAATTACGTGCCATAGAACATTTCTACTACAATCTGCTGAAGAGAGCTAAATGGCAATAAAAAATGCTTTAATTTTGTACTTCATTGTATATGTAGAATCATCAGGTACTGGACATAAATGAAGCAAAAGCTCAATGAAAAGGATTGTAACATTATATATATCTGTCACGGCTGAGGATGGGGGAAATCCTCAGCCGTGCGATGTCAGTTGATGTTTTGGCTGCTCGGCCAGGGACAACAGGATTAGGGAGCAGGTCACCTCCTAAAGCGTCCCTAACCTGACCCTAACTCCTAGCTGCATGGGCCGACCTTGAAGGTAGGAGGACCCATGCTCCGGAACCTCGGATCCCTAACTCACCCTCCGACCGGTCCCTGGACTAGGAGTCAAGGTAAGACGGCCTGTTCCTACTGGACACGGAGGAACAGGGGTCTCACTGGCCAAGCTGCAGGAAAAAGGGGAACACAAACAAACTTACGGATATGGCAGGTGAACTATCCGAGTTCCACCTACCTGCCACAGCCCTGCTGACTGGATCCCTGTGCAAACAGGAATCCAGATCCATAAGCTGCACTAACACAAGATAGAACAGGAAAACATCAAATAGACATCACACATAAACTTAACAAAACTAAAATGTGACATATGGTTTATGAACCACAAGGGTGGCTCTCACAGGCAGTTGGTAAACACAGGAGGTTGCTATCAGCAAGCATGCTGAAGCAACCTACTGAGCCCTGCCAAACACCAAGGCTATATAGGCCTAAGTGGCCACACCCAACAGTCAGACACACCCAGTGACATCACACACACTGGGAAGGGAGTTAACCCTTCCAGCACCAGGGAAGGGAAGACATCAACTTAAAGGAGACGTGCACACAATAACATAAAAAGCAAGTGCACACATACACACATCACACAAAACCGCATGCACAACGTAGCAAGCTGCAATGGCACAGCTCCGACTGCTACGCTGCCCATACACACTGTTGCCAGCGGCAACCACAGGTGAGGCAAATACCACAGCCCTCACCTGTGATTGAACACCAAAGAGAACCGCTGACAACCGCATGCGGTTCAGGAGTCACGGTCATAGCCATGGCCGTGACAATATCAGAGACTAGAAAGTGCAGCAAGCAGATGAAATCAATACGCCCCCGTATACAGTATATCACTCATCCTTACAAATTTGTATAATTGACTCATTTCACTCTGTATACTGCTGTATGTTTCCTCTGTGATGCACCATATTCTCCCCTAGATGCACATGTAGGTTCTGAAGGCACCCTTTAAGGGTTTTAAGCATTATGGATCAATACGTTTTATTCAACCCCAGTATGTAACACTGGGTACTATGTGTACCACTAAGAGGGAGGAACTGTGTATAGTATGTACGTTGTGTTACAGTATTTCTACTTATATAAGTTTACTGTATGTATATTGATTGATATAAACTGTGATTAATCCATTATGAAACAATAAGTTATAGGGTGGAGAGAATAAAAAGTGTGGAATTTTAGGACTTAACGTACGATTAATTTTGCCAACCAGGCCAAAGTCCTCTGGTTTGGGAATTTAGGGAACAGTATTGACCTTGGTACCAAGTCAACACATACCAGGATGTGGACCGTTTGTGTCACTGTGAGGTTGGCCCACTGGATAGAGGTGTCTAAATTAACCATCTTGCAAGATATTTCACAGTTTATGGTCCCTAGAGAAGGTCAAAAGTGGTGACAGCTGAAAAGCAGTAGTCGGAAGGAAGGAAATAGATTGCCAAATGAAGTGTCAATTGTATCAGTCAGGGGTTGACAGGCCAGCTGCCAGGTGCCCTCCTGATTTCAGCTGTATCACCGTCCTCATTATGGTGATAGGGCAGTATGTTATGCTGTACAAACAAATGCAACCCCCACTGGCTATTGCCTCTCCCTAGGCTAGTGCTGCAACAACCACTGCAACACCACTTAGCCGCAGATCAAGTCAAAACTAAACTGAATAGGCTAGGCACTACTACCGCCTGAAGTTAAATACAACAAGTTGGTGTTAAAAACAGTCTTAATAAATGTGCCTCTTTGTCTCAACGACTTTTAAAACATACTGTATGTTGTGGGCATTACAATTCTGTTAGCATGTCATGTTCCATTATAATTCTGTAATAGTACTGTATGTTTGCCAGCTGACTGCCACTGTGATAAATGGGCTAAGGCTGCGTTCAGATCTCTGTTTCAGAGATCCAACGCAAATGCCGGCTGTCATCCAGACAAAATGGCTTTTGTCCAGTCAAAACCCGGCATCTATGCTGGAAATCGCCTGGAATGCGGTGACACCGGCATGTAAATGGGTGTCACGGACATTAGAGCTGTGTGGGGCACCCAACAGGGACCAATCAGCGTGGTCCCTGCCTTTGAATCGCTGCGATTGGTCAGTCGGATTTGACTAACCAATTGCAGCATTCAGCAGCACAGCTCCGATCTCCTCAGTGAGTTTTGAGGAGATCAGGGCAGAGCTGCTGTGTTGATAAACCCTGCTTTCCCCCCCCCCCCATTGGGCCGCTACTCTGGTGTGGCAGCATCCCGATAGTTACCATGGCAACTGGACGCCTTACACAGGCATCCAGGCTTGCCATGGTATGTAAGGCTTACTGTGAATGAAAATACATTGCAGTATACTATACAGTTACTGCAGTGTATTGTAGAGCCATCATACCCACTGGATATTTAAGAACCAAGTGGGTCTGTGTCAAAAAAGTGTAAAAAAAAAATGAAAAAAGTAAAAAAAAATCTAATATTTTCCCTTATACGCATATTTATAGTTGGGAAAAAATGAAGAAAATAAAATACCCTAAACATGTTTGGTATCACTGCATCCGGAACAACGAGCTCTATAAAAATATCACATGACCTAACCCCTCAGGTGAACACCGTAAAAAAAAAATGAAAAATGCCAAAAAAGAAATTTTTCTGTCACCTACCATCACAAAAAGTGCAACACCAAGCGATCAAAAGGGCATATGCCCCCAAAATAGTACCAATTAAACTGTCACCACATCCCTAAGACAATCGGCCAAAAAAAAAAAAAAAAGCTATGGCTCTCAGACTAAGGAGACACTTAAACGTTATCTTTTTCTCTTCAAAAATGCTATTATTGTGTAAAACTTAAATAAATAAGAAAAAGTATACATATTAGGTATTTACACATCCATAACAACCTGCTCTATAAAAATATCACATGACCTAACCCCTCAGATGAACACTGTAAAAAAAAAAAAATGAAAACAGCGTCAAAAAAGATTTTTTTTTATCACCTACCTTCACAAAAAGTGCAACACCAAGTGATTAAAAGTGTGTATGCCCCCAAAATAGTACCAATCAAACCATCACCTCATCTCACAAAAAATGAGACCCTACCTAAGACAATCGGCCAAAAAATAAAAAAGCTATAGCTCTCAGACTATGGAGACACTAAAACATTATTTTTTTTGTTTCAAAAATGCTATTATTGTGTAATACTTAAATAAATAAGAAAAAGTATGCATATTAGGTATTGCCACGTCTGTAACGACCTGCTCTATAAAAATATCACATGACCTAACCCAGGTGAACGCCGTAAAAATAAATAAATAAAAACTGTGCCAAAATTACAATTGTTTGGTCATCTTGCCCCAAAAAGTATAATAATGAATGATCAAAAAATCATATGTACCCAAAAATGGTACCAATAAAAATTTCAACTCTTCCTGCAGAAAATTAGCCCCTGCACAAGACGATCGGCAGAAAAATAAAAAAATATGGCGTTCAGAAAATGGAGACACAAAAACATAATTTTTTTTCAAAAATTCTCTATCATGTAAAACGGAAACAAAGAAAGTAGACATATTTGATACCATCACATCCGCAACAACCTGCTCTATAAAAATAGCACATGATTTAACCTGTCAGATGAACGTTGTAAAAAACTAAAAATAAAAACGGTGCTAAAACATCCATTCTTTGGTTACCTTGCCTCACAAAAAACATAATATAGAGCGATTCAAATTTTTTTGTACCCTAAAATAATACCAATAAAACTGTCATTTTATCCCGTAGTTTCCAAAATGTGGTCAATTTTTTAATGTTTCTTCTGTAGAGTGCATCTGGGGGACTTCAAATGGGACATAAAGTCTAAAAACCAGTCCAGCAAAATCTGCCTTCCAAAAACCATACGGCACTCCTTTTCTTCTGCGCCCTGCCGTGTGCTCGTACAGCAGTTTACCACCACATGTGGGGTGTTTCTGTAAACCGCAGAATCAGGGTAATAAATATTGAGTTTTGTTTGGCTGTAAACCTCGATGTGTGAAAGAAAAAAATGGAATAAAAGGGAAAATCTGCCAAAAAAGTGAAATTTAGAAAGTTTATCTCCATTTTCCTATTATTCTTGTGGAATACCTAAAGGGTTAACAAAGTTAGTAAAATCAGTTTTGGGTAACTTGAGGTGTGTAGTTACCAAAATTGAATCATTTATGGGGGGTTTCTACTATGTAAGCCCCACAAAGTGACTTCAGACCTGAACTGGTCCTTAAAAAGTGGGTTTTGGAAATTTTCTTAATAATTTTAAGAATTGCTTCTAAAATTCTAAGGCCCCTTTTACACGGGCGAGTATTCCGCACGGATGCGATGCGTGAGGTGAACGCATTGCACCCGCACTGAATACCGACCCATTCATTTCTATGGGACTGTTCACATGAGCGGTGACTTTCACTCATCACTTGTACGTTGCGTGAAAATCGTAGCATGCTCTATATTCTGCGTTTTTCATGCAACGCAGGCCCCATAGAAGTGAATGGGGTTGCGTGAAAATCGCAAGCATCCGCAAGCAAGTGTGGACGCGGTGCGATTTTCACGCACGGTTGCTAGGAGACGATTGGGATGGAGACCCGATCATTATTATTTTCCCTTATAACATGGTTATAAGGGAAAATAATAGCATTCTGAATACAGAATGCATAGTAAAACAGCGCTGGAGGGGTTAAAAAAAATAAAAAATAATTTAACTCACCTTAGTCCACTTGATCGCGTAGCCCGGCATCTCCTTCTGTCTCCTTTGTTGAATAGGACCTGTGGTGAGCATTAATTATAGGAACAGGACCTTTGATGACATCACTCCAGTCATCACATGGTACGTCACATGATCTTTTACCATGGTGAATGCAATTATTTTCCCTTAGGCCCCTTTCATACGAGCGAGTTTTCCGCGCGGATGCGTTGCGGGAGGTGAACGCACAGCATCCGCACGGAATCCTGACCCATTCATTTCTATGGGGCTGTTCACATGAGCAGTGATTTTCACGCATCACTTGTGTGTTGCGTGAAAATCGCAGCATGCTCCTCCTTGTGCATTTTTCACATAACGCAAGCCCCATAGAAATGAATGGGGTTGCGTGAAAATCGCAAGCATCCGCAAGCAAGTGCGGATGCGGTGCGATTTTCACGCATGGTTGCTAGGTGACAGTCTATTCACTGTATTATTTTCCCTTATAACATAGTTATAAGGGAAAATAATAGCATTCTGAATACAGAATGCAAAGTAAAATAGGGCTGGAGGGGTTAAAAAAAAAAAGAAGAAAATTAACTCACCTTCTCCTCTTGTTCGCGTAGTTCCCGGTCTCTTCTTTACTTCTTTAATGATGAGCTATGGGCTAAAGGACCTTTGGTGACGTCAGATCACATGCTCCAATCACATGGTCCATCACCACATCTGTGATTACACGTGCATAAGTCACTGTCACATTTAGGATAGAAATACAGCTTTTTGGTTACTGGGGTGAAAAAACCCTCTAATATACTGCACATCTGTGCATAAGTCACTGTCACATTTAGGACAGAAATACAGCTTTTTGGTTAGGGTGAAAAAAGCCTCTAATATACTGCATATCTGTGATTACACATGCATAAGTGACTGTCACATTTAGGCCATAAATACGGCTTTGGCAAACTGGGGTGAAAAAACCCTCTAATATACTGCACATCTGGGATTAAACGCGCATAAGTGACTGTCACATTTAGGCCATAAATACGGCTTTGGCATACTGGGGTGAAAAAACCCTCTAATATACTGCACATCTGGGATTACACGTGCATAAGTCACTGTCACATTTAGGACAGAAATACAGCTTTTTGGTTACTGGGGTGAAAAAGCCTCTAATATACTGCACATCTGTGATTACACGTGCATAAGTCACTGTCACATTTAGGACAGAAATACAGCTTTTTGGTTACTGGGGTGAAAAAGCCCTCTAATATACTGCACATCTGTGACTACACGTGCATAAGTGACTGTCACATTTAGGACAGAAATACAGCTTTTTGGTTAGGGTGAAAAAAGCCTCTAATATACTGCACATCTGGGATTACACGTGCATAAGTCACTGTCACATTTAGGCCATAAATACGGCTCTGGCATACTGGGGTGAAAAAAGCCTCTAATATACTGCACATCTGTGATTACACATGCATAAGTCACTGTCACATTTAGGCCATAAATACGGCTTTGGCATACTGGGGGGAAAAAAACCTCTAATATACTGCACATCCGGGATTAGACGTGCATAAGTCACTGTCACATTTAGGACAGAAATACAGCTTTTTGGTTAGGGTGAAAAAACCCTCTAATATACTGCACATCTGTGATTACACGTGCATAAGTCACTGTCACATTTAGGACAGAAATACAGCTTTTTGGTTACTGGGGTGAAAAAAGCCTCTACTATACTGCACATCTGTGATTACATGTGCAAAAGTCACTGTCACATTAAGGATAGAAATACAGCTTTTTGGTTACTGGGGTGAAAAAACCCTCTAAAAAAAAAAATCACATCTGTGATTACACGTGCATTAGTCACTGTCACATTTAGGCCATAAATATGGCTTTGGCATACAGTGGTGAAAAAAGCCTCTAATATACTGCACATCTGTGATTACACGTGCATAAGTCACTGTCACATTTAGGACGAAAATACAGCTTTTTGGTTACTGGGGTGAAAAAACCCTCTAATATACTGCACATCTGTGATTACACGTGCATAAGTCACTGTCACATTTAGGACAGAAATACAGCTTTTTGGGTAGGGTGAAAAAACCCTCGAATATACTGCACATTTGTGATTACACGTGCATAAGTCACTGTCACATTTAGGCCATAAATAAGGCTTTGGCATACTGGGGTAAAAAAAGTCTCTAATATACTGCACATCTGGGATTACATGTGCATAAGTCACTGTCACATTTAGGCCATAAATACGGCTTTAGCATACTGGGGTGAAAAAAACGTCTGATATACTGCACATCTGGGATAAGACGTGTCACATTTAGGCCACAAATACCGCTGTCATATAGAGTTAAAAAAAATAATAATTTTGTGTAATACCCTACATCAGGGTTTATATTGGCGGTTAATTATTTTTAACATAGTTAACCACTTTTTACTTTGCTTTGTGAACGCTAACTATGAGGCAAACATCTAATAAGGGATGCGGTCATGGTTGTGGTGGTGGTGTTGGTGGAGCCTCTGGTGCAGGGAGAGGACGTGGCCGTTCTGCCACAGCTACATGTCCTACCGAACCTACTACCTCAGGTCCCAGTAGCTGCCAGAATCTACAGCGATATTTGGTCAGACCTAATGCCGTTCTAAGGATGGTAAGGCCTGAGCAAGTACAGGCGCTAGTCAATTGGGTGGCCGACAGTGGATCCAGCACGTTCACATTATCTCCCACCCAGTCTTCTGCAGAAAGCGCACAGGTGGCGCCTGAAACCCATGCCCATCAGTCTGTCACATCACCCCCGTGCATATCGGGGAACCTGTCTGAGCCTCAAGTCATGCAGCAGTCTCTTATGCTGTTTGAAGACTGTGCTGGCAGGGTTTCCCAAGGGCATCCACCTAGCCATTACCCAGGGGTGGAAGACATAGAATGCACTGATGCACAACCACTTATGTTTCCTGATGAGGACATGGGAATACCACCTCAGCACGTCTCTGATGATGACGAAACACAGGTGCCAACTGCTGCGTCTTTCTGCAGTGTGCAGACAGAAAAGGAGGTCAGGAGAGAAGACTGGGTGGAAGACGATGCAGGGGACGATGAGGTCCTAGACACCACATAGAATGAAGGTCGTGCCACTGACTTTCAGAGTTCGGAGGAAGAGGCAGTGGTGAGACCGAGCCAAAAAGCGTAGCAAAAGCGGGAGCAGGGTGCAAAAGCAGAGCAGCCGTAGCCAAAACAGTTCGCCTGCTACTAGCCACCGTCAACAGGGACCGAGCACACCAAAGGCAGCTTCAAGGAGTTCCCTGGCATGGCACTTCTTCACACAATGTACTGACGACAAGAGTGGTTTGCACGCTGTGCCTTTAGAGCCTGAAGCGAGGCATTAACGTTCTGAACCTTAGCACAACCTGCATGACCAGGCATCTACATGTGAGACATGGGCTGCAGTGGAGTAAGCACCTTCAAAAGCAAGAAACGGCTTAGGCACCTCCTGCTCCCTCTTCTGCTGCTGTCTTGGCCTCTTCCTCCGCCTCTGGAGGAACGTTGGCACCTGCCGCCCAGCAAACAGAGGATGTGCCACCAACAACACCACCTCCGTCACCAAGCATCTCCACCATGTCACACGGAAGCGTTCAGTTCTTCATCTCACAAACCTTTCAGAGAAAGCGTAAATTCCCACCTAGCCACCCTCGATCCCTTGCCCTGAATGCCAGCATTTCTAAACTGCTGGCCTTTGAAATGCTGTCTTTCAGGCTGGTGGAGACGGACAGCTTCAAACAGCTCATGTCGCTTGCTGTCCCACAGTGCGTCGTTCCCAGCCGCCACTACTTCTCCAGGAGAGCCGTGCCCTCCCTGCAAAACCAAGTTTCAGATAAAATCAAGTGTGCACTGCGCAACGCCATCTGTGGCAAGGTCCACCTAACCACAGATACGTGGACCAGTAAGCACGGCCAGGGACACTATATCTCCCTAACTGCACACTGGGTAAATGTAGTGGCGGCTGGGCCCCAGGTGGAGAGATGTTTGGCGCATGTCCTTCCGCCGCCAAGGATCGCAGGGCATCATTCTTTGCCTCCTGTTGCCTCCTCTTCCTACTTGGCTTCCTCCTCCTCTTCTACCACCTCCTCATCCGGTCAGCGACAGACCTTCACCACCAACTTCAGCACAGCCAGGGGTAAACGTCAGCAGGCCATTCTGAAACTGATGTGTTTGGGGGACAGGCCCCACAACGCGCAGGAGTTGTGGCGGGATATAGAACAACAGACCGATGAGTGGTTGCTGCCAGTGGGCCTCAAGCCCGGCCTGGTGGTATGCGATAATGGGCGAAATCTCGTTGCAGCTCTGGGACTAGCCGGTTTTACGCACATCCCTTGCCTGGCGCATTTGCTGAATTTGGTGGTGCAGAAATTCATTCACAACTACCCCGACATGTCTGAGCTGCTGGATGAAGTGCAGGCCGTCTGTGCGCGCTTCCGGCATTCTCATCCTGCCGCCGCTCGGCTGTCTGCTCTACAGAGTAACTTCGGCACGCAACGGGTGAGTGGCACTGCGGAACAGCACCACTTCACCACCAATGACTGGGCCTCCGTGCGAGACCTGTGTGCCCTGTTGCGCTGTTTTGAGTACTCCACCACCATGGCCAGTGGCGATGACGCCGTTATCAGCGTTACAATACCACTTCTATGTCTCATTGAGAAAACAATGAGGGGTCATCTCTAACACTTTCAGGCCAGTCGTGGCTCAGAAAGAGGATTTTTGCAACAGCAGAGGCCAGGTACAAACTTGGCCAGCCAGGGCCCACTACTGGAGGAGGAGGAGGAGGATGGGGATGAAGCATGTTCACAGCGGGGTGGCATCCAACGCAGCTCGGGCCCATCACTGGTGCGTGGCTGGGGGGATACGGAGGACGCAGACGATACGCCTCCCACACAGGACAGCTTGTCCTTACCTCTGGGCAGCCTGGCACACATGAGCGACTACATGCTGCAGTGCCTGCGCAACGACTGCAGAGTTGCCCACATTTTAACGTGTGCTGACTACTGGGTGGCCACCCTGCTGGATCCCATTACAAAGACAATGTGCCGTCCTTAATTCCCTCACTGGAGCGTGATCGGAAGATGCGCGACTACAGGCGCACACTGGTAGATGCGCTCCTGAGAGCATTTCTGACTGACGCCGGGGGACAAGTGGAAGCACAAGGCAAAGGCAGGGGAGGAGGAAGAGGTCGCCAACGCAGCTGTGCCAGCGCCAGCACCTCAGAAGGCAGGGTTAGCATGGCCGATATGTGGAAAAGTTTTGTCACCTCGCCGCAACAACCGGCCCCAACTGCTGATATGGAGCGTGTTAGCAGGAGGCAGCATTTGAACAACATGGTGGAACAGTACCTGTGCACACGACTACACGTACTGACTGATGGTTCTGCCCCATTCAACATCTGGGTCTCCAAATTGTCCACATGGCCAGAGCTTGCCCTGTATGCCTTGGAGGTGCTGGCCTGCCCTGCAGCCAGTGTACTCTCTGAACGTGTATTTAGCACTGCAGGAGGCGTCATTACAGACAGATGCAGCCGCCTGTCCACAGCCAACGTGGACAAGCTCACGTTCATTAAAATGAACCAGGCTTGGATCCCACAAGACTTGTCTGTACCTTGTGCAGAATAGACATTTAAACCACCATCAAACATACATTCTTGTACTCAAGTCCTCCTCCATTCTTGCAATGTTCCTCCTCCATTGCTGCCTCCAACTACAACACCACATTCACCGCCTCCTCAACCTCCGACTCCATATCCACCTCCTTCTCGGAGTTGCAGGTTAATAATTTGTAATTTTTAGTTATTTTATTTCATTTTAAGTTATTTCCCTATCCACATTTGTTTGCAGAGCAGTTGCCATGCTTTTAAGCACATTTTACTGCCTTTTACATCCCTCTAGCCTTTTAAAGCACTATTTTAGAGCCATTTTAATTCAAAAAAGTGCAAATTTTAGTGCCCTAAATTAAAAAAAAATCTTATTTTCAATTGTCGGGTGACATTTTACCATTTTTGGTGTATACAAACCCCTGCTGTGCCTGGGTGACAGGGGCCTAAATCTCTCAAAATCCTCTGTTGTATTGCTGGGTGACATGAACCCCCTTTTGCCGTGAATGAACCCCTGCTCTGCATTGCTGACAGGGGCCTAAATCTCTCAAAATCCTCTGTTGTATTGCTGGGTGACACGATCCCCCTTTTGCCGTGAATGAACCCCTGCTGTGCCTGGGTGACAGGGGCCTAAATCTCTCAAAATCCTCTGTTGTATTGCTGGGTGACATGAACCCCCTTTCGTCGTGAATGAACCCCTGCTGTGCCTGGGTGACAGGGGCCTAAATCTCTTAAAATCCTTTGTTGTATTGCTGGGTGACATGAACCCCCTTTTGCCGTGAATGAACCCCTGCTGTGCCTGGGTGACAGGGGCCTAAATCTCTCAAAATCCTCTGTTGTATTGCTGGGTGACATGATCCTCCTTTTGACGTGAACGGACCCTGCTGTGCCTGGGTGACAGGGGCCTAAATCTCTCAAAATCCTTTTCTAGTGCTGGGTGACATGAACCCCCTTTTGCCGTGAATCAACCCCTGCTCTGCATTGCTGACAGGGGCCTAAATCTCTCAAAATCCTCTGTTCTATTGCTGGATGACATGAACCCAATTTGCCGTGAATGAACCCCTGCTCTGCATTGCTGACAGGGGCCTAAATCTCTCAAAAACCTCTATTGTATTGCTGGGTGACATGAACCCCCTTTTGCCGTGAATGAACCCCTGCTCTGCATTGCTGACAGGGCCTAAATCTCTCAAAATCCTCTGTTATATTTCTGGGTGACATGATCCCCCTTTTGGCGTGAATGAACCCCTGCTGTGCCTGGGTGACAGAGGCCTAAATCTCTCAAAATCCTCTGTTGTATTGCTTGGTGGCATGAACCCCCTTTTGCCGTGAATGAACCCCTACTGTGCCTGGGTGACAGGGGCCTAAATCTCTCAAAATCCTCTGTTGTATTGCTGGGTGACATGAATCCCCTTTTGCCGTGAATGAATCCCTGCTCTGCATTGCTGACAGGGGCCTAAATCTCTCAAAATCCTCTGTTGTATTGCTGGGTGACATGAACCCCCTTTTGCCGTGAATGAACCCCTGCTCTGCATTGCTGACAGGGGTCTAAATCTCTCAAAATACTCTGTTGTATTGCTGGGTGACATGATCCCCCTTTTGCCGTGAATGAACCCCTGCTGTGCCTGGGTGACAGTGGCCTAAATCTCTCAAAATTCTCTGTTGTATTGCTGGGTGACATGAACCCCCTTTTGCTGTGAATGAACCCCTGCTCTGCATTGCTGACAGGGGCCTAAATCCTTCAAAATCCTCTGTTGCATTGCTGGGTGACATGAACCCCCTTTTGCCGTGAATGAACCCCTGCTCTGCATTGCTGACAGGGGTCTAAATCTCTCAAAATCCTCTGCTGTATTGCTGGGTGACATGATCCCCCTTTTGCCGTGAATGAACCCCTGCTGTGCCTGGGTGACAGGGGCCTAAATATCTCAAAATCCTCTGTTGTATTGCTAGGTGACATGAACCCCCTTTTGCCGTGAATGAACCCCTGCTGTGCCTGGGTGACAGGGGCCTAAATCTCTCAAAATCGTCTGTTGTATTGCTGGGTGACAAGAACCCCCTTTTGCCATGAATGAACCCCTGCTGTGCCTGGGTGACAGGGGCCTAAATCTCTCAAAATCCTCTGTTGCATTGCTGGGTGACAAGAACCCCCTTTTGCCGTGAATGAACCCCTGCTGTGCCTGGGTGACAGGAGCCTAAATCTCTCAAAATCCTCTGTTCCATTGATGAGTGACATGAACCCCCTTTTGCCGTGAATGAACCCCTGCTGTGCCTGGGTGACAGGGGCCTAAATCTCTAAAAATCCTCTGTTTTATTGCTGGGTGACATGAACCACCCTTTGCCGTGAATGAACCCCTGCTCTGCATTGCTGACAGGGAACTAAATTTAGTGAAAACATCTGTTACTGATTGGAAGATGCGCGACTACAAGCGCACGCTGATGATAGCATTACCACCTGACAGCGGGGGCACAGTGGAAGCACAAGGCGAAGGCAGAGGAGGAGGAAGAGGTCTCTAACACAGCTGGGGCACCACCAGCACCTGAGAAGGCAGGGTTTGCATGGCCAAAATGTGGAAAAGCTTTGTCAGCCTTGGAGGTGCTGACCTGCCCTGCAGCCAGTGTATAGTGTGAACGTGTGTTTTGCACGGCAGAGAGCATTATCACAGGCCGCAGCCAATGTGAACAAGCTTACGTTTATTAAAATGAACCAGGCATGGATCCCACAGGACTTGTCCGTACCTTGTACAGAATAGACATTTATACCAGCCTCAACTATCCATTCTTGTACTCAAGTGCACTTAATCTTAGTTTTAATTTGTTATATGTCCCAATATTTTGGGAGATACCCCAATAAAAATAAAAAAATAACACAAATCAGTGGTGGCTACCTATTCTTCCTTCACCGCCGCTTTCACCTACACCGCCACATCCACCGCCTCCTCAACCTCCTACTCCTAGATCCAGATTGTTATTTAAAATTTTTCTGTATTTTATGTTATTTTAAGTCATTTCCCTATCCACATTTGTTTGCAGAACAGTTGTCATGCTCTTAAGCACATTTTGATGCCTTTTGCAGCCCTCTAGCCCTTTCCAGGACTATTTTAGAGCCATTTTAGTGGCCAAAAGTTCGGGTCCCTATTGACTTCAATCAGGTTCGGGTTCGGGGTCAAGTTCAGATCCCGAACCCGAACTTTTTTTTCAAGTTCGGCCGAACCCGAACATCCAGGTGTCCGCTCAACTCTAATGGGTATGATTATGTTGGGATCACGTATATCGTTTTTTTTTGTGATAGTCATGTAATGCCCATATGTGTATCATCCATCATGTTGGTTTGGTATTGATATATGTATTATCTATTAATATATATTGTTATCTACACTCACCTAAAGAATTATTAGGAACACCTGTTCTATTTCTCATTAATGCAATTATCTAGTCAACCAATCACATGGCAGTTGCTTCAATGCATTTAGGGGTGTGGTCCTGGTCAAGACAATCTCCTGAACTCCAAACTGAATGTCAGAATGGGAAAAAAAGGTGATTTAAGCAATTTTGAGCGTGGCATGGTTGTTGGTGCCAGACGGGCCGGTCTGAGTATTTCACAATCTGCTCAGTTACTGGGATTTTCACGCACAATCATTTCTAGGGTTTACAAAGAATGGTGTGAAAAGGGAAAAACATCCAGTATGCGGCAGTCCTGTGGGCAAAAATGCCTTGTGGATGCTAGAGGTCAGAGGAGAATGGGCCGACTGATTCAAGCTGATAGAAGAGCAACGTTGACTGAAATAACCACTCGTTACCACCGAGGTATGTAGCAAAGCATTTGTGAAGCCACAACAAGCACAACCTTGAGGCGGATGGGCTACAACAGCATCAGGTACCACCAGGTACCACTCATCTCCACTACAAATAGGAAAAAGAGGCTCCAATTTGCACGAGCTCACCAAAATTGGACTGTTGAAGACTGGAAAAATGTTGCCTGGTCTGATGAGTCTCGATTTCTGTTGAGACATTCAAATGGTAGAGTCCGAATTTGGCGTAAACAGAATGAGAACTAGTGTTGATCACGAATATTCGAATTGCGAATTTTAATCGCGAATATCGGCACTTCGAGAATTCGCAAATATTTAGAATATCGCTAAATATATTCGTAATTGCGAATATTCAATTTTTTTCTAAATACCAGTTCATGCAAATTTTTTTTGCATATTTTATGCACATTTTATGCTAATTTTTCGCAATCATGAAAATAATGCCTGCAGATCATGAATTCGCGATTTCTCGAATATATGGTGAATATTCGCCCAAATATTCGCGAAATAGCACGAATTCGAATATTGCCCCTGCCGCTCATCACTAATGAGAACATGTATCCATCCTCTGATGGCTACTTCCAGCAGGATAATGCAGCATGTCACAAAGCTCGAATCATTTCAAATTGGTTTCTTGAACATGACAATGAGTTCACTATACTAAAATGGCCCCCACAGTCACCAGATCTCAACCCATTAGAGCATCTTTGGGATGTGGTCGAACGGGAGCTTCGTGCCCTGGATGTGCATCCCTCAAATCTCCATCAACTGCAAGATGCTATCCTATCAATATGGGCCAACATTTCTAAAGAATGCTATCAGCACCTTGTTGAATCAATGCCACGTAGAATTAAGGCAGTTCTGAAGGCAAAAGGGGGTCCAACACCGTATTAGTATGGTGTTCCTAATAATTCTTTAGGTGAGTGTATATGCCCAAGCACTTTATAGACACAATTATTATATGTATTTTTGCGGCATTTCCATATTTATTCCTGCCAATGCTGCGCATGATGTGCACAGGTCTGCTACTTCCTGACGCATGCCTGTATCCTAGGAGCCGGGTGACATTTGCGGTCGTGGGACTAGCTATCACGTGAACGCCGCGCACTTCCAGTTGGACGCGGGTGGCGAACGGGAATGGGGGGGACTGGGGTGTATATCATGACATTATTACACATCGGCAGGTAATTACTCCATTATTCTGATGGGATGTTTTGATTGATGAGCTTCATATTTAAATACAACACATTTTCAAGAAGAGCCATGCCCCCAGATAAAAGTTTTGCCGAAACGCGCATTGGGGTGTTCAGTTCTTCTGAGGTGATTACGCATTACGGGTAGGTTACGATTTTCATGATTTATTCATTAGATGTTATTGGAGGAGGGAGTTATTTATGAGATACTGTTTTATTATTGTTTAGCACTGGCTATTGATTTATAGTATTACTTGTTAACAATTATCTATTATATACTTTGCAGTCTACTAATTATTCTCTACAGCTAACCTCCACTTAGACTATACCTCCATATTTTCCCTCGGGTAGTACTGCATTTTACATTGATGTTACTTATCTCTTTTTAATATGTTTGGTAGATTAATTTAATAAAGATTGTTATATGTTTTGAGCTATAAAAACTCATGTGTCTTTATGTAGGTCACAATCTTTGTATATGGTAATGACTAAAATTCCATGACTATACAAAATGTAATATAATGATTGCATGTTGGGGTCCACTCAAGGGCTTATAAAAAAATAAAAAAAAGTTTAAAAAATATATATAAAATAAAGTAAAATCGAATCTATTAAATGTTTTTTTTCCGCTGTGTTTACTGAGGAAAATAAACTGTCAAATCAAATGCAGAGTGTAAAAGTAAATTCCTCATAAAAAGTGGCCTGTCTGCCCCAGAAGGAAGTACAGCGGCATCTCAAAAAGATTATTATAGACAAATCACTGGGACCAGATGGCAGATGGTATCATAAGAGAATTAAGTAATGTCATAGACAGAGCCTTATTTCTGATATTTAAAGACTCTATATTGACAGGAAACGTTCCACAGGATTGGCTCTTAGCAAATGTGGTGCCAGTATTCAAGAAGGGTTCAAAAGCAGAGCTAGAAAACTATAGGCCGGTTAGTTTATCATCTGTCATGAGTAAACTGTTTGAAGGTTTTCTAAGAGATGCTATTTTGCAGGAACTCAATGAAAATTTGCGAATAACGCCATATCAGCATGGCTTCATGAGGAATTGGTCATGTAAAAATAATTTAATATGTTTCTATGAGGAGGTAAGTTCTATGCTTGACCATGGTGAGTCAATGGATGTCATATATCTTGACTTCTCCAAAGCATTTGATACAATGCAACATAAAAGGTAGTACATAAAATGAGAATGCTTGGACTGGGGGAAAGTGCGTCTATGTATTTGGGTAAGTAACTGGCTCAGTGATAGAAAACAGAGGGTGATCATTAATGGTACATATTCAGATTGAGTCACCTTCACTAGTGGGGTACCTCAGGGGTCAGTATTTGGCCCTATTCTCTTCAATATATTTATTAATGATCTTGTAGAAAGCTTGCACAGTAAAATATCAATTTTTGCAGATGACCTTAAACTGTGTAAAGTAATTAACATGGAACAGGACAGTATACTGCTACAAAGGGATCTGGATAGATTGGAGGCTTGGGCAGATAAGGTTTAATACTGACAAATGTAAGGTTATGCACATGGGAAGGAATAATGAAAGTCATCAGTACATACTCAATGGTAAAACACTGGGTAACACTGACATCGAAAAGGACTTAGTGATTTTAGTGAACATCAAACCTAACTGTAGAAACCAGTGTCAGGCAGTTGCTGCTAAGGTCAATAAGATAATGGGTTGCATCAAAAGGGGCATAGATGCACGTGATGAGAACATAGTCCTGCCACTTTACAAATCACGAGTCAGACCACACATAGAGTATTGTGTACAGTTCTGGGCTCCTGTGAACAAGACAGACAAAGCAGAGCTGGAGAGGGTTCAGAGGAGGGCAGCTAAAGTAATAACTGGACTGAGTGGACTACAGTACCCTGAAAGATTATCAAAATTAAGGTTATTCAGTTTAGAAAAAAGACGAGTGAGGGGAGATCTAATAACCACATATAAATATATCAGGGGTCAGTACAGAGATCTCTCCCATCATCTATTTATACCCAGGACTGTGACTGTGACAACGGGATGTCCTCTATGTCTAGAGGAAAGAAGGTTCCTTCACTAGTGTTGAGCGCGAATATTCAAATCGCAAATTTTAATCACGAATATCGCCACTACGAGTATTTGCGAATATTTAGAATATAGTGCTATATATTCATATTCGCGAATAGTGTTGAACATTCTAATCGCAAATTTATTGCAAATTTACCGCAAATTTATTGCGAATATATTAAATTGCTGATTTTTGCAATCAAGTAAACAATGACTGGAGATCATGAATTCTCGAATTTGTGAATTTATGGAGAATATTCGGCCAAAAATTTGCGAAATATTGCAAATTTGAATATTGCTTTTGCCGCTCATCACTGTTCTTCACAAACATAGAATAGGATTCTTTATGGTAAGAGCAGGGAGACTATGGAACTCTCTGCCTGAGGAGGTGGTGATGGTGAATTCACTAAATGAGTTCAAGAGGGGCCTAGATGTATCTCTAGAGTGTAATAATATTACAGGTTATATTTATTAGATTTCTGGAGAATGGTCATTGATCCAAGGATTTATTTCGACTGGTGTAATAAAAATAAATTCCAGCTCACAGATAGCAGGGTAATACAGTATACTCCATCACGGATCCACAGTGAGTTCACACCCAGGATAATTCAAGCAGAATAAAAGGGGACTGGATCCAGCGAGTAAAAATCACAAATGTCTTTATTCCTTATCAAATATTATTAATATTAATATTTGCTATGGAATTGTCAAGATCCCTCCTGTGACAGAGGTTAGGAGATCTGTGAGGTTATCTGACAGCCTCTCAGTTTTCACTTTGCATTGTTGTTGGTGTAGCTTGTGGTCATTACTGCTCCTATATTTATTCTGGACTCACACTTCTTACCATGCGGTTGATATTATCTGCCTGGAGTTGGAAGAGCTGGTGTGTCATCTTCTTCTGTGTTCCTGCTCATCCATTTTCTATTGAAGATAAGTGTACTCCCCTTTGTATTTTGTTTTCCCCTTTTGCTTATTGTTTCCTAGGCCTCAGGGAGACACTGGTTTGTTTATCTGGGAAGGAACCAGTGGTCTCAGACCCTGTCACTATGCCTAGGGATTTTCAGGGTTTCTAGGGCCTAGGTATCCGGTGTAAGAATATTCCCACCTTCAGGGTCTATTCATACTGACAGGAGTCAGGACTAGGTTTTGTTTTTCCCAGGTGGTGACCTTTTCCTTTCCCTAGCCGTGAGGCCTAGTTTCGGGTCATTTTCCTTCTGTTGTCATTCTGGTGTTCCTCCCCTCATCCTACATTGTGACAGGAATAAAGAAGATTTGTGATTTTCACTTGCTGGATCCAGCCCCAAGTTATTCTGACTGCCTAATTAGAGTTGGGAAGGAATTTTTTTCCCCTAAAATGAGGACAATTGGCTTCTACCTCACAGTTTTTTTTTGCCTTCCTCTGGATCAACTTGCAGGATAACAGGCCAAACTGGATGGACAGATGTATTTTTTAAGCCTTACAAACTATGTTACTAAATTCAAAGTATCCCCCCTTTTCCCAGAATTAAAATAAAAATAAATAAAGAATAAAATAAAATAAACATCATGGGCATCAGCGTGCCTGAAAACGCCCATACTATTAAAATATATAAAAAAGTTATTATATACGGTGAATGGAGTATTGGGAAAAAAAATCTATGTTCCATTTGCCGCTTTTTTCATCACTTCATCTCTCCAACAAAATTGAATAACAAGTGATCAAAAAGTCATACACACCTGTGACACAGTGAGGGGTTGTCTGATAGATGGGAGATACTTTCCTCCCAGCATGTGCTGCTAGACTGATTCACAGCCAGGTGAGGTCAAGCACCGGACCGCATCTCACATGCCGGTCCAGGCTTTGCCAGCTGGATGGTAGTAGGGTGTCTGTGTGTGAGGTTTGTGGCTGGATGCATGCTTGCGACCTGTTTGGGAGGACAGGTGGAGAAAATCCAGGATTTGACCTTCTTATGCGGTATTAGCGGCATGGTGTGAATGGAACACCAGGACTTAAACTAAGGTTACTTTGTTTTTTGTTAACCTGCCAGATGTGAATAAACACTTAAAGGGAATCTGTCACCTGGTTTGACCATATTAAGCTGTCACCATTGCCATGTTTAATAAAATACCTTATTTCCTGCAATGGCTTTCTTTCTTCTTTTCATGCTTTCATTTTGCTAAAAAAGCAATTTTTGTATTATGCAAATGAACCCTGAAGGTGCCCAGAGGGGCGTTATTCATCACCCTCTGAGCCAAGTAACGCCCCCTGCAGTGCCTAGACCACCTTTATTTAGAGCCCAAGCACACCTCCTCGCTATGCAGTATCATCCCACAGCCTAGTTTAACGGCGCCGCCCCCTCTGCTACGTCAACTAATTCATTCAAGCCACGCACCTGGAATCTTCAATTCGTCTGTCTGAAATCTCGTGCAGGCGCAGTACCGCCTACTGCCTGCACAATCCAACCGCTCCTGAGGGCAACAGCCTCAAAAGTGTGCCTGTGCCTGCGCGAGATTTCAGACGAATTGAAGATTCAAGGTACGTGGATTGAATGAATTAGTTGACGTAGCAGAGAGGGCGGCGCCGTTAAACTAGGCTGTGGGACGATACTGCATAACGAGGAGGCGTGCTTGGGCTCTAAATTAAGGCGGTCTAGGCACTGCAGGGGGCGTTACTTGGCTCAGAGGGTGAAGAATAACGCCCCTCTGGGCACCTTTAGGGTTCATTTGCATAATACAAAAATCGCTTTTTTAGCAAAATGAAAAGCATGAAAAGAAGAAAGAAAACCACTGCAGGAAATAAGGTATTTTATTAAACATGGCAATGGTGACAGCTTAATATGGTCAAACCAGGTGACAGATTCCCTTTAACTTTTGGTTAAGAACTGTTTTGTGCCTCTGTACTGCGTCCGCTCACCCTGCCTACCAATGCGAATCCCCACACACCCCAAAATATCACCCAATGTGTCACTAAAAACTAGAGATTATCCTGCAAAATATAAGCCCTCACACAGCTCCGTAGACATAACTATAAAAAAGTTATGGGGGTCCAGAATAATGGGATGAAAAAAAATAAAAAATTAATGTTTTTATTTTTATTCAGTATTAAAACACAAAAACTAGACAAATGTTGTATCACTGTAATTGTACTGATCCAGCGAATGAAGAGCACAAGTCAGTTTTAATGCATAGTGAACAAAAAAACGAAAACCCTTAAAACTGTGGCGGAATTGCATTTTCTTTCCAATACCAATACATTTGGATTTTTTTTTTACAGTTTTCATCTACATCCTAGACCATATTAAATAGTGGCACTAGAAAGTACAACTTGGCCCTCTAAGAAAAGGTCCTCATACGACTATGTGAACAGGAAAGTAAAAAAAGCGATGGTTCTTAGAAAGCAGGGAGTAAAAAAGAAAAAAAAAGAAAATTGCTCCAAGTAAGGTAAACAATTTTGCAAAAAGCTATTATATATGCTCGAAAAAAACAATATTGCTTGTAAAAAATTACTGCCATTTTAAGTCTACTTTCACACTGGCGTTTTGGCTTTCCGTTTGTGAGATCCATTCAGGGTTCTCACAAGCGGTCCAAAACGGATCAGTTTTGCCCTAATGCATTCTGAATGGAAAAGGATCCGCTCAGAATGCATCAGTTTGCCTCCGATCAGTCACCATTCCGCTTTGGAGACGGACACCAAAACGCTGCTTGCAGCCTTTTGGTGTCCATCTCATTAAACTGAGCCAAACGGATCCGTCCTGGCACACAATACAAGTCAATGGGGACAGATCCGTTTTCACTGACACAATAGAAAACGGATCCGTCCTCTATTGACTTTCAATGGTGTTCAAGACGGATCCATCTTGGCTATGTTAAAGATAATACAAACGGATCCGTTCTGAACGGAAGCAGACGGTTGTATTATCTGAACGGATCCATCCATGACGGACCCCCACAAAACGCGAATGTGAAAGTAGCCTAAAACGCCAGAACAGCACCATGTAAAGGAGCCCTCAAAGTTAAAGATTATTCTGTTGTGCATACATGTCAATATTATTTATTTCATTTGTATCTAAATTCCTTGTCCCTTTAGATACATTAATTCTAGAGCTGACAAAAGACCAAAGGATCTGTGAATTGCTGCACTGAAACTCACAATCTATATTTTGACACAAAGCAATAAAGTAGGTAGGCTGTGTGCCGAGTGTGTCAGATGATTTGCTGCAGGGACTCCAGTTTTGAAGGAGCTAAGAAAGAACTCTGAAACATTATTACAAAAGTGTCTTCCTGCTTTACATCTATCCAAAGCATTTAACTAGCTTTACCAATGGGCTAATGAGCGAAGGGTAAGAAGTAGTACATGCAAAGCAGATGGCAGTGTTCAGTTCTAACTCCATTTGATCAATCTTTTTGATGAAAAGAGAAAAACATCTCTTTCAAGCTAGCATTGGCCAATAATACTTTTAACTGTGTTCTCCTTTATTTGCTTTTCATATCATATTATTGAAAGCACATTTTTTGTCTTTTAATTTACTAAAACCATATTGAGGCCTTCACCATATTGACACAAAGTTATAAGATGCATTTTTTTATTTATTATAGTGCCATATAATGAGGGAGAGGCTGGCTTAGGGTTAGGGGAGTACATATTATAGGCCAAAACAGGAATTTGTTAGGTTTGACCCATGTAAGTTCTAATATTTTTAATTGGATCACATTATTATCAAATCTTTTGTAAGATATTTATGAAATTTGAATGCAGGCCAGTACTTTTTAAAGGGGATCTGTCACCCTTTTTCACAATTTACAGGGAGTGCAGAATTATTAGGCAAGTTGTATTTTTGAGGATTAATTTTATTATTGAACAATAACCATGTTCTCAATGAACCCAAAAAACTCATTAATATCAAAGCTGAATATTTTTGGAAGTAGTTTTTAGTTTGTTTTTAGTTTTAGCTATTTTAGGGGGATATCTGTGTGTGCAGGTGACTATTACTGTGCATAGTTATTAGGCAACTTAACAAAAAACAAATATATACCCATTTCAATTATTTATTTTTACCAGTGAAACCAATATAACATCTCAACATTCACAAATATACATTTCTGACATTCAAAAACAAAACAAAAACAAATCAGTGACTAATATAGCCACCTTTCTTTGCAAGGACACTCAAAAGCCTGCCATCCATGGATTCTGTCAGTGTTTTGATCTGTTCACCATCAACATTGCGTGCAGCAGCAACCACAGCCTCCCAGACACTGTTCAGAGAGGTGTACTGTTTTCCCTCCTTGTAAATCTCACATTTGATGATGGACCACAGGTTCTCAATGGGGTTCAGATCAGGTGAACAAGGAGGCCATGTCATTAGATTTTCTTCTTTTATACCCTTTCTTGCCAGCCACACTGTGGAGTACTTGGACGCGTGTGATGGAGCATTGTCCTGCATGAAAATCATGTTTTTCTTGAAGGATGCAGACTTCTTTCTGTACCACTGCTTGAAGAAGGTGTCTTCCAGAAACTGGCAGTAGGACTGGGAGTTGAGCTTGACTCCATCCTCAACCCGAAAAGGCCCCACAAGCTCATCTTTGATGATACCAGCCCAAACCAGTACTCCACCTCCTCCTTGCTGGCGTCTGAGTCGGACTGGAGCTCTCTGCCCTTTACCAATCAAGCCACGGGCCCATCCATCTGGCCCATCAAGACTCACTCTCATTTCATCAGTCCATAAAACCTTAGAAAAATCAGTCTTGAGATATTTCTTGGCCCAGTCTTGACGTTTCAGCTTGTGTGTCTTGTTCAGTGGTGGTCGTCTTTCAGCCTTTCTTACCTTGGCCATGTCTCTGAGTATTGCACACCTTGTGCTTTTGGGCACTCCAGTGATGTTGCAGCTCTAAAATATGGCCAAACTGGTGGCAAGTGACATCTTGGCAGCTGCACGCTTGACTTTTCTCAGTTCATGGGCAGTTATTTTGCGCCTTGGTTTTTCCACACGCTTCTTGCGACCCTGTTGACTATTTTGAATGAAACGCTTGATTGTTCGATGATCACGCTTCAGAAGCTTTGCAATTTTAAGAGTGCTGCATCCCTCTGCAAGATATCTCACTATTTTTGACTTTTCTGAGCCTGTCAAGTCCTTCTTTTGACCCATTTGGCCAAAGGAAAGGAAGTTGCCTAATAATTATGCACACCTAATATAGGGTGTTGATGTCATTAGACCACACCCCTTCTCATTACAGAGATGCACATCACCTAATATGCTTAATTGGTAGTAGGCTTTCGAGCCTATACAGCTTGGAGTAAGACAACATGCATAAAGAGGATGATGTGGTCAAAATACTCATTTGCCTAATAATTCTGCACGCAGTGTATACTACCATTAACCACCATTGCAAACATCTCTATGTCACCAAAAGTGCCGAGCTCAGTGACTTTCCTTTTGAAAGTGCCCAAGCCCACCTCTTCTAACCAATTTCAGCTCCTTCCCTATCCTTTCAAAACTTCCTCCCACCTCCCTTGATGCCACTATGCACCAGGGGCGTAACTAACATAGCGGCAGACCATGCGACTGCTATGGGCCCAGGGCAAGAGGCGGCCCAGTCTTAATTGGGATTATCTCCTCTTCTACTGGAGGTGAAAACTTGGTCAGTATTCTACCCTCTAAAAGAACAGCTTTTAGCAAATGAAGCAGTTGGACAATGGCCCCAGGGTCATTGAAAAGGGTTTAGGCAGAAACTTTTCTGTCCTGTGTGGGGGGCTTGATTTGATCCTTGCTATGGGGCCCTTGCTGTACTTCTCTATGTACACCACTGCTATTGTCACGCTTTGGTGTGGGAGGGAAACACCACACCGAGCATAGGAGGGAAGGGGGGAACAGGGAATCAGGCCTGAGAACTAGAGAAGGAAAATGGACACCTCCTAGTGAAAACCCTAACCAAAATCCTGACTGACTACCAGTATGAACAGACCCCAAAGGTAGGTGAGTTCATACACAGAAATAGAAGAAGGTGAGTTCATACACAGGAATACCTAGAGTCCTATCAAGCCCTATAGGACCAAAGTACTAATGGTAGGGACGAGACTACCTATTCCTCTAAAAGGAAGGACAAACAGGAATATTCTTCAGGTCTAATACAAACAATATGGAAATGCAACAAACAGAACCCAAACAAAATACAAAAGGGAAAGGAAAGACTTAACTTCAAAGGACCAATGGGAGCACCAGGAACTCAGCTGAGATCCAACCACAATCTATCCAAAGGTTCAAACAGAAGCTATAAACCGCACAGCATAGTGGGAGAAGCAACTATAAATATAGAAGGTTAAATGACCCTAATAGGCACACCTTGGGAAAGAAGGTGTGGCAAGTAGAGTTGAGCGGACACCTGGATGTTCGGGTTCGGCAGGTTCGGCCGAACTTGAAAAAAAAGTTCGGGTTCGGGACCCGAACTTGAGCCAAACTTGACCCCGAATCCGAACCCCATTGAAGTCAATGGGGACCCAAACTTTTGAGCACTAAAGTGGCTCTAAAATAGTCCTGGAAAGGGCTAGAGGGCTGCAAAAGGCATCAAAATGTGCTTAAGAGCATGACAAATGTTCTGCAAACAAATTTGGATAGGGAAATGACTTAAAATAACATAAAATACAGAAAAATGTAAAATAACAATCTGGATCTAGGAGTAGGAGGTTGAGGAGGCGGTGGATGGGTGGATGTGGCGGTGTAGGTTGACGTGGCGGTGTAGGTGAATCCGGCGGTGAAGGAGGAATAGGTAGACAACACTGATTTGTGTTATTTTTTATTTTTAAATTGGGGTATCCCCCAAAATATTGGGACATATAACAAAGTAAAACTAAGAATAAGTGCACTTGAGTACAAGAATGGATGGTTGAGGCTGGTATAAATGTCTATTCTGCACAAGGTGCGGACAAGTCCTGTGGGATCCATGCCTGGTTCATTTTAATAAACGTAAGCTTGTCCACATTGGCTGCGACCTGTGATAATGCTCTCTGCCGTGCTAAACACACATTCACACTACACACTGGCTGCAGGGCAGGTCAGCACCTCCAAGGCTGACAAAGCTTTTAAACATTTTGGCTATGCTAACCCTGCCTTCTCAGGTGCTGGTGGTGCCCCAGCTGCGTTGGCGACCTCTTCCTCCTTCTCTGCCTTCGCCTTGTGCTTCCACTGTGCCCCCGCTGTCAGGTGGGAATGCTATCATCAGCGTGCGCTTGTAGTCACGCATCTTCCGATCAGTAACAGATGTTTTCACTAAATTTAGTTCCCTGTCAGCAATGCAGAGCAGGGGTTCATTCACGGCAAAAGGGGGTTCATGTCACCCAGCAAAAGAACAGAGGATTTTGAAAGATTTAGGCCCCTGTCACCCAGGCACAGCAGGGGTTCTTTCATTACAAAAGGGGGTTCATGTCACCCAGCAATAGAACAGAGGATTTTGAGAGATTTAGGCCCCTGTCACCCAGGCACAGCAGGAGTTCATTCACGGCAAAAGGGGGTTCTTGTCACCCAGCAATAGAACAGAGGATTTTGAGAGATTTAGGCCCCTGTCACCCAGGCACAGCAGGGGTTCAATCACGGCAAAAGGGGGTTGTTGTCACCCAGAAATAGAACAGAGGATTTTGAGAGATTTAGGCCCCTGTCACCCAGGCACAGCAGGGGTTCATTCACGGCAAAAGGGGGTTCATGTCACCCAGCAAAAGAACAGAGGATTTTGAGAGATTTAGGCCCCTGTCACCCAGGCACAGCAGGGGTTCTTTCATTACAAAAGGGGGTTCATGTCACCCAGCAAAAGAACAGAGGATTTTGAGAGATTTAGGCCCCTGTCACCCAGGCACAGCAGGGGTTCATTCACGGCAAAAGGGGGTTGTTGTCACCCAGCAATAGAACAGAGGATTTTGAGAGATTTAGGCCCCTGTCACCCAGGCACAGCAGGGGTTCATTCACGGCAAAAGGGGGTTCATGTCACCCAGCAATACAACAGAGGATTTTGAAAGATTTAGGCCCCTGTCACCAAGGCACAGCAGGGGTTCATTCACGGCAAGAAGGGGTTGTTGTCACCCAGCAATAGAACAGAGGATTTTGAGAGATTTAGGCCCCTGTCACCCAGGCACAGCAGGGGTTCATTCACGGCAAGAAGGGGTTGTTGTCACCCAGCAATAGAACAGAGGATTTTGAGAGATTTAGGCCCCTGTCACCCAGGCACAGCAGGGGTTCATTCACGGCAAAAGGGGGTTCATGTGACCCAGCAATACAACAGAGGATTTTGAGAGATTTAGGCCACTGTCACCTAGGCACAGCAGGGGTTCAATCACGGCTAAAGGGGATTCATGTCACTCATCAATGGAACAGAGGATTTTGAGAGATTTAGGCCCCTGTCACCCAGGCACAGCAGGGGTTCTTTCACGGCAAAAGGGGGTTCTTGTCACCCAGCAATAGAACAGAGGATTTTGAGAGATTTAGGCCCCTGTCACCCAGGCACAGCAGGGGTTCATTCACGGCAAAAGGGGGTTCATGTCACCCAGCAATACAACACAGGATTTTGAGAGATTTAGGCCCCTGTCACCCAGGCACAGCAGGGGTTCATTCACGGCAAAAGGGGGTTCATGTCACTCATCAATGGAACAGAGGATTTTGAGAGATTTAGGCCCCTTTCACCCAGGCACAGCAGGGGTTCATTCACGGCAAAAGGGGGTTCTTGTCACCCAGCAATAGAACAGAGGATTTTGAGAGATTTAGGCTCCTGTCACCCAGGCACAGCAGGGGTTCATTCACGGCAAAAGGGGGTTCTTGTCACCCAGCAATGCAACAGAGGATTTTGAGAGATTTAGGCCCCTGTCACCCAGGCACAGCAGGGGTTTGTATACGCCAAAAATGGTAAAATGTCACCCGACAATTGAAAATAAGAATTTTTTCAATTTAGGGCACTAAAATTGGCACTTCTTTAAAATTAAAATGGCTCTAAAATAGTCCTTGAAAAGGCTAGAGGTATGTAAAAGGCAGTAAGATGTGCTTAAGAGCATGGCAACTGCTCTGCAAACAAATTGTGGATAGGGAAATTACTTAAAATGAAATAAAATAACTAAAAATTACAAATTATTAACCTGCAACTCAGAGAAGGAGGTGGATTTGAAGTCGGAGGTTGAGGAGGCGGTGAATGTGGTGTTGTAGGTGGAGTCAGCAATGGAGGAGGAGGAGGTAGCCAACAATGTTTTTTTTTTATTTTTTATTGGGGTAGGTAGCCCCCAAAATATTGGGACAAATTGACTTGACTTGAGTACAAGAATGTATGTTTGATGGTGGTATAAATGTCTATTCTGCACAAGGTACAGACAAGTCTTGTGGGATCCAAGCCTGGTTCATTTTAATGAACGTGAGCTTGTCCACGTTGGCTGTGGACAGGCGGCTGCGTCTGTAATGACGCCTCCTGTTGTGCTAAATACACGTTCAGAGAGTACACTGGCTGCAGGGCAGGCCAGCACCTCCAAGGCATACAGGGCAAGCTCTGGCCATGTGGACAATTTGGGACCCAGAAGTTGAATGGGGAAGAACCATCAGTCAGTACGTGTAGTCGTGTGCACAGGTGCTGTTCCACCATGTTGTTCGAATGCTGCCTCCTGCTAACACGCTCCATATCAGCAGTTAAGGCCGGTTGTTGCGGCGAGGTGACAAAGGTTTTCCACATGTCGGCCATGCTAACCCTGCCTTCTGAGGTGCTGGCGCGGACACAGCTGCGTTGGCGACCTCTTCCTCCTCCCCTGCCTTCGCCTTGTGCTTCCACTTGTCCCCCGGCGTCAGTCGGGAATGCTCTCAGGAGCGCATCTACCAGTGTGTGCCTGTAGTCGCGCATCTTCCGATCATGCTCCAGTGAGGGAATTTAGGACGGCACATTGTCTTTGTAACGGGGATCCAGCAGGGTGGCCACCCAGTAGTCAGCACACGTTAAAATGTTGGCAACTCTGCAGTCATTGCGCAGGCACTGCAGCATGTAGTCGCTCATGTGTGCCAGGCTGCCCAGAGGTAAGGACAAGCTGTCCTCTGTGGGAGGCGTATCGTCTGCGTCCTCCTTATCCCCCCAGCCACGCACTAGTGATGGGCCCGAGCTGCGTAGGATGCCACCCCGCTGTGAACATGCTTCATCCCCATCCTCCTTCTCCTCCTCATCCTCCTCGTCCTCCAGTAGTGGGCCCTGGCTGGCCAAATTTGTACCTGGCCTCTGCTGTTGCAAAAATCCTCTTTCTAGGACACTTCTAAAAGACTGGCCTGAAAGTGTTAGAGATGACCCCTCTTCCTCCTCCTCGTCCTGGGCCACATCCTCTTCCATCATTGCCCTAAGTGTTTTCTCAAGGAGACATAGAAGTGGTATTGTAACGCTGATAACGGCATCATCACCACTGGCCATGTTGGTGGAGTACTCGAAACAGCGCAACAGGGCACACAGGTCTTGCATGGAGGCCCAGTCATTGGTGGTGAAGTGGTGCTGTTCTGCAGTGCTACTGACCCGTGCCTGCTGCAGCTAAAACTCCACTATGGCCTGCTGCTGCTCGCACAGTCTCTCCAGCATGTGCAAGGTGGAGTTCCACCTGGTGGGCAGGTCGCATATGAGACGGTGAGCGGCAAGTCCAAAGTTACGCTGTAGAGCAGACAGCCGAGCGGCGGCAGGATGAGAACGCCGGAAGCGCGCACAGACGGCCCGCACTTTATGCAGCAGCTCAGACATGTCGGGGTAGTTGTGAATGAATTTCTCCACCACCAAATTCAGCACATGCGCCAGGCAAGGGATGTGCGTCAAACCGGCTAGTCCCAGAGCTGCAACGAGATTTTGCCCATTATCGCAAACCACCAGGCCGGGCTTGAGGCTCACTGGCAGCAACCACTCGTCGGTCTGTTGTCCTATACCCCGCCACAACTCCTGCGTGGTGTGGGGCCTGTCCCCCAAACACATCAGTTTCAGAACGGCCTGCTGACGTTTACCCCTGGCTGTGCTGAAGTTGGTGGTGAAGGTCTGTCGCTGACCAGATGAGAAGGTGGTAGAAGAGGAGGAGGAAGCCGAGTAGGAAGAGGAGGCAACAGGAGGCAAAGAATGATGCCCTACGATCCTTGGCGGCGGAAGGACGTGCGCCAAACAGCTCTCCGCCTGGGGCCCAGCCGCCACTACATTTACCCAGTGTGCAGTTAGGGAGATATAGCGTCCCTGGCCGTGCTTACTGGTCCACGTATCTGTGGTTAGGTGGACCTTGCCACAGATGGCGTTGCGCAGTGCACACTTGATTTTATACGATACTTGGTTGTGCAGGGAGGGCACGGCTCTCCTGGAGAAGTAGTGGCGGCTGGGAACAACGTACTGTGGGACAGCAAGCGACATGAGCTGTTTGAAGCTGTCCGTCTCCACCAGCCTGAATGAAAGCACTTCAAAGGCTAGCAGTTTAGAAATGCTGGCATTCAGGGCCAGGGATCGAGGGTGGCTAGGTGGGAATTTACGCTTTCTCTCAAAGGTTTGTGAGATGGAGAGCTGAACGCTTCCGTGTGACATGGTGGAGATGCTTGGTGACGGAGGTGGTGTTGTTGGTGACACATCCTCTGTTTGCTGAGCGGCAGGTGCCAACGTTCCTCCAGAGGCGGAGGAAGAGGCCGAGGCAGCAGCAGAAGAGGGAGCAGTAGGGGCCTGAGCCCTTTCTTGGTTTTAAAGGTGCTTACTCCACTGCAGCCCGTGTCTCGCATGTAGATGCCTGGTCATGCAGGTTGTGCTAAGGTTCAGAACGTTAATTCCTTGCTTCAGGCTCTGATAGCACAGCGTGCAAACCACTCGGGTCTTGTCGTCAGCACATTGTGTGAAGAAGTGCCATGCCAGGGAACTCCTAGAAGCTGCCTTTGGTGTTGTTGTAGAAATATTAATAGTTGTAATCTGCTCTCCAATGTCTTTGTGTAAGGAAAGGTAAAAATCCCTCAACCACAGTTAGAGGCAGATACAGGTGTTACCATCTTGCTTGAATTCTTGCTGAGCACTCCTCCTCCTCCCTGCCCAGTCTGTTTCTTTTATTTACTCACAAAAGGTGTAAAAGGGGCTGGCCCATAACAATGATGCAGGAAGTGATGACATACAGGAAGTGATGACATAGGAAGACAAGACACCATCATTTAGAATAACCTAGCCAGCTAAGAAACACATGTATACTATAACCTACCATTAACACTGGAGCTAATTTTATCCAGCCTTGCTCAGTGATCAATGCCAGATAAAATTACTATGATCCTCATGCATACAGGACAACGTCATTATCTCCAGCGGCTGATCAGGCGCACTAGAGACAACAAACGCACGTTCCTTTCATATATTGTTCTCTTAACAAATGCATCCACGCCAAGCCAATAAATCCACGTCTTGAGCTGTGACAGGACATACACGGGAAGATATGAAGATATCCACTCCAATGGTTTACCCTGACACTGAGAGACATGATGACAATACACAATATATTAAATACACATCCTAATAAAATTTCCACAACAGTGTGCTCGGTGACTGGTGACGGTGGCCAGTAGCAGGCAAACTGTTTTGGCGATGGCTGCTCTACTTTTGCACCCTGCTCCCGCTTTTGCTACGCTGTTGGCTCGGTCTCACCACTGCCTCTTCCTCCGAACTCTGAAAGTCAGTGGCATGACCTTCATTCCATTTGGGGTCTAGGACCTCATCGTCCGCTGCATCGTCTTCTACCCAGTCTTTCTCCCTGACCTCTTTTTCGGTCTGCACACTGCAGAAAGACGCAGCAGTTGGCACCTGTGTTTCGTCATCATCAGAGACGTGCTGAGGTGGTATTCCCACGTCCTCATCAGAAAACATAAGTGGTTGTGCATCAGTGCATTCTATGTCTTCCACCCCTGGGGAAGGGCTAGGTGGATGCCCTTGGGAAACCCTGCCAGCAGAGTCTTCAAACAGCATAAGAGACTGCTGCATGACTTGAGGCTCAGACAGGTTCCCCGATATGCACGGGGGTGATGTGACAGACTGATGGGCATGGGTTTCAGGCGCCACCTGTGTGCTTTCTGCAGAAGACTGGGTGGGAGATAATGTGAACGTGCTGGATCCACTGTCGGCCACCCAATTGACTAGCGCCTGTACTTGCTCAGGCCTTAACATCCTTAGAATGGCATTAGGCCCGACCAAATATCACTGTACATTCTGGCAGCTACTGGGACCTGAGGTAGTAGGTTCAGTAGGACATGCAGCTGTGGCAGAACGGCCAGGTCCTCTCCCTGCAACAGAGGCTCCACCAACACCACCACCACGACCATGACCGCATCCCTTATTAGATGTTTTCCTCAGTTAGCGTTTACAAAGCAAAGTAAAAAGTGGTTAAGTCTGTTAAAAATAATTAACTGCCAATAAAAACCCTTAAGTAAGGTATTGCACTAATTATTTTTTTTAACTCTATATGACAGCGGTATTTGTGGCCTAAATGTGACAGTCACTTATGCACGTCTTATCCCAGATGTGCAGTATATCAGAGGCTTTTTTCACCCCAGTATGCCAAAGCCGTATTTCTTGCCTAAATGTGACAGTGACTTATGCCCGTGTAATCCCAGATGTGCAATATATTAGAGGCTTTTTTCACCCCAGTAACCAAAAAGCCGTATTTCTGGCCTAAATGTGACAGTGACTTATGCTTGTCTAATCCCAGATGTGCAGTATATTAGAGGGTTTTTTCACCCTAACCAAAAAGCTGTATTTCTGTCCTAAATGTGACAGTCACTTATGCTTGTCTAATCCCAGATGTGCAGTATATTAGAGGGTTTTTTCACCCTAACCAAAAAGCTGTATTTCTGTCCTAAATGTGACAGTCACTTATGCATGTGTAATCACAGATGTGCAGTTTTAGATGGTCCTTAAAGCTTGTAAAAGAGCGGGATCTTGACATAGGGGCCACTTAATATGGTGGATTTGGTGATCTCTGTAATGGGGACACTCCTTTGCTTGGTTTTCCTTCCTTTGAGGGATATCTGGCTTTCACTGTGAAGACCCATAACTGGGGCTCCACGGTTATTTTGCATAAAACATTAGGAGCAAGGGCAGCCTAATAAGCATGTTGATATGATGGAGGAGGACAAGGACGAGAAAAGGAAGATTGAACCATATATCCTTTTTTTGTGGTGGAAGGGGTGCAGCACAGGCCAGCACCTCCAAGGTGTAGAGCGCCAGTTCGTGCTACGTGTCCAGTTGTAAGGCAGGTTGTAAGAGGGATCATTAAGGACGCAGACACAGTCTGCTACGTACTCCTTCAACATCTTTCAAAATGTTTCCCTCCTTGTGACAATAGGCCGTGCATCAGGGTGAGGGTGCTGGTGGGGTGTCATGAAACTGTCCCAGGTCTTGGAGAGTGTTGCCCTGCCTCTGTTGGAACTGCAGTGTGTTCCCCTCATCTCCCCTTCTCGGTTGCCCAAGGAACTACGTACTCTGCCACCAGAGTTGTCAGCTGGAAATTTTTGGAGCAATTTTTCCTCAAGGACCTTTTGGTATTGCACCATTTTGCTAGTCCTCTCCACCACAGGAATGAGAAATGAGAAGTTCTCTTTGTAGCGGGGGTCCAGATGGGTGAACAACCAGTAATCGGTGTTGGCTAAAATGCGTATAACGCGAGGGTGGGGGGAAGGCAGCATAACATAAAGTCAGGCATGTGTGCCAGAGTCCCAACAGACTCTCAATCTCTTCATCCTCTTCCTCCTATTCGGCCCACCCACGCAGAACAGATGGAATAAACCTGCTATGGGTACTACCCTCTGTAGCGGAGGCAACTGTCTCATGCTCCTCCTCCTCCTCATTATCCAATTCGCGATGAGAAGACGAACTGAGGGTGGTCTGGCTATCACCCTGTGTACTGTCTTCCCCCATTTCCACCTCTTCCACATGCAAAGCGGAAGCTGACTGGAAAGGCTATGACCATGTTGCAGCTGGTATTCCACTACTGCCCTCTGCTGCTCACAAAGTCTGGCCAACATGTGGAACGTGGAGTTCCAGCACGTGCTCACGTCGCACAACAGTCTTTGAGCTGGCAATTGCAACAGCTGCTGCAGGGCTGCCAGACCGCGCGGCAGCTGTAGATGAATTTTGGAAATGGGCCCTGTGACGGACTGAACCGTCACTGGGGCTGCTGGAGAAGCCTGAGGGCCAGCCTCCTTCCTACAGACTATGGACCGAGAACTATGGAGACCCCCTCAATAGCAGCCGACTCCTATGATACACTCAGGAGATAATCCCATCACATGTGTCCCCTCTTCCCATTCATTCATTATGAAGGGGGTGAAGATATCTGTTTGCATGTTCATTGTTGATTGCGTCAAAGACAATGCCAGTGTGTTTGTTAATTGCGTCACAGACAATGCCATTGTGTTTGTTGAATAGGGTTAGTTTTGTGTTCAAACTGTACAGGATTGGCTGCTATGTCATGTCCTCAGTATGTCATGTGTATATAAGTCAATGCTGTGTGTTCAATAAAGAGTTCCTGTTTTACCCTTCATCATGTTGAGGCTGGTGTTTCGGTAACTGATCGACACTGGGGATTGCTATACGCTGAAGATTTGCTATACTCCCCTGGCTATACTACTAGCTCTTGTAAGAGCTGTTCCTGTTTCCTGTGGTGATTTTGGTGTAGAACGGAGTGCTTGGAGTCCTCGGGAAGCACTAGGAGCTTCTATCAACGGAGGTACCCGGTCGGGGTGCCAGGAGATCCGTTACATTGGTGGCAGCAGTGGGATGGCATCCTAGTGGGAGGAGAAGCAGATCGGAGACACCGTTCGTGGAACATATTGAGGGCAACGCTAGTATCCGTACAGCGCCCCTGGCTACAGCAGAATGGAAACACCAGTGGAGTACGATGAGGGTGTCATGGATGACCGAGATACAGCCCGCAAAGGCATCTGGTACCAGGCACTGGTTATTGTGGAATATCTGCCGGACGAGAGACTCCCCACGGAAGACCAGCAGTTACAGAAGCGAGTAGCCCTGCGGATTCCCTTCTTAGGATAGCAGCCCCGGGAGGAATGGGTAAAGGAATTGGAACACCTAGCATGGCAGGAGCTGTGGCTGGAAGATGCCTGCCAGGCGCTCTGGTTGTATGGGGCACAGTACCTACCCAGGACAGCTGAGCATGACAAGACAGAGGGAAAGGAGTTTGATGGTCCTGGCTTGTTATGGAAGACTTTTTCAGAGCTGGAGTTTGGGAGCCCTACACAAGCCCGGTTCAGGGACCTCTTTGAGTGGCGGGAGAGCAGGTATGACTGGGACGACACTCGCAAAATTGAGCAAGACCTGGTCCACCTGGTGATCTGGGAGATGGAGCTGGAACAGGATACCAGCAGCTGTTCCACTCCAGTGAGAGGGCTCAGCGAGAGAGCAGAGTGTCAGACCCAGGTCCAGAGCACTTCAGCTGGGAGGATATTGTGGAGGTTTACTGGGAAGAACCCCAGGTGGCCGGTGGAGGTGGGTCCGAGGTCTCTCCACCGGTCCTGGAGAGAATTGGGAGCCCAGTCTCCATTCCCCAGCGGCAGGCTGAGTTACAGGGGGCAGAGACAGTCGGTCCTGTCCCCCAGTGGCAGAGTGTCCTACAGGGAATAGCGAGCCCAGTCTCCTTTCCCCAGCAACAGGACACTGTATTTGGAGCGGAGACAGTCGGTCTCCCTCCCAGAGGCTGGAAGTATGTATGGGAGAGGAGCTTGCTACCCCCTCTCCCCAGCGGCAATGTGATTTATTGGGAATTGGGAGCCCAGTCTCAATTCCCCAGCGGCAGGCTGAGTTACAGGGGGCAGAGACAGTCGGTCCTGTCCGCCAGCAGCAGAGGGTTTTATTGGGAGGAGAGAGCTTTGTCCTCCCACCCCAGCGGCAGAGTGTCCAGCAGGGAATAGAGAGCCCAGTCTCCTTTTCCCAGCAGCAGGACACTGTATTGGGAGCAGAGACGGTCGGTCGCCCTCCCCAGCGGCTGGAAGTATGTATGGGAGAGGAGCTTGTTACCCCCTCTCCCCAGCGGCAGCTTAACGTACCAGGGGGAGACAGTAAGCCCCACAACAGTGGAGATAGGACCGAGGTCTCTCCACCGGCCCTACAAGGATGCTGTGCAGTCGGCCCAGATCCCCAACGGCAGCCGGATTTTCAGGGAGTAGGGACAGTCGGTTCTGCTCCCCAGCGGCAGTATGTTTTGCAGGGAGAGAAGAGCATCGTCTTCATTCCACAGCGGCAGTGTACCTTGAAGGGAGAGGAGAAAATCGGTCTCTCTCCCCAACCACAGGGGGACAGCACCCCTAACTCCGATGGTGCAGATGGGACCGCAGTCTCTGCACCAGGCCTACCGGGATGCTGGGCGGCCAGTACGGATCCCCCACCAACCCCGCAGGAATGCCAGGAGGAGGAGGTAAACGATCCCTCCTCTCCACAGCTGATCCGCAACAAGGTCCTGGGGGCAGGATTCCCTGACCCCATCCCAGAGGAAGAGCTGGCATCTGGGCAGAGCGCAGTTGGCCTCTGCCCTCCCCTATCCTCTTCTCCAGAGAATGACTCCCCACTGGCTACCCCAGCGGAAGAGCTGGCATCTGGGCAGAGCGCAGTCGACCTCTGTCCTCCCCTATCCTCTTGTTCAGAGGCTGACTCCCCACAGGCTACCCCAGAAGAAGAGCTGGCATCTGGTCAGAGCGCAGTCAGCCTCTGTCCTCTCCTATCCTCTTGTCCAGAGCCTGACTCCCCACTGGCTACCCCAGCGGAAGAGCTGGCATCTGGGCAGAGCGCAGTCGGCCTCGGCCCACCAAGTCCCTACAGCTCCAAGCTAGAGAACAACAATGAAGCAAGGAGTAGCAGATGCCCACTCAACAGCTGGGGACATACAGAACAGAGCCAGGCCCCAGAGTTCAACAGGACCAGTGTTTGTTTATGGGTGGGCTACTCGACTAACTCAGACACCGACCGACAGGAGGTCAGGTACCTGGTTAGTCTACTGTTGGGAGGGGAGAAATGTGATGGACTGAACCGTCACTGGGGCTGCTGGAGAAGCCTGAGGGCCAGCCTCCTTCCTACAGACTATGGACCGAGAACTATGGAGACCCCCTCAGACCTTTTGGGGTTACAAGGAACTATAAACCCTGATTTATGTGTGTAATTTATATGCCACATTTTTCCTATTGCCCATTAAAAAGGCATGGTGTGGATTTAGCAACACAAAAAGGGTTAACTCTGCACTGAGACTCCCACTGATTGTGTTAGTGATGGGATTAAGATAGTTGATTATAATAGCAGCCGACTCCTATGATACACTCAGGAGATAATCCCATCACATGTGTCCCCTCTTCCCATTCATTCATTATGGAGGGGGTGAAGATATCTGTTTGCATGTTCATTGTTGATTGCGTCAAAGACAATGCCAGTGTGTTTGTTAATTGCGTCACAGACAATGCCATTGTGTTTGTTGAATAGGGTTAGTTTTGTGTTTAAACTGTACAGGATTGGCTGCTATGTCATGTCTTCAGTATGTCATGTGTATATAAGTCAATGCTGTGTGTTCAATAAAGAGTTCCTGTTTTACCCTTCATCATGTTGAGGCTGGTGTTTGAGTAACTGATCGACACTGGGGATTGCTATACGCTGAAGATTTGCTATACTCCCCTGGCTATACTACTAGCTCTTGTAAGAGCTGTTCCTGTTTCCTGTGGTGATTTTGGTGTAGAACGGAGTGCTTGGAGTCCTCGGGAAGCACTAGGAGCTTCTATCAACGGAGGTACCCGGTCGGGGTGCCAGGAGATCCGTTACAGGCACACATGCGGCGCACCTTCACCAGTAGCTCAGGCAAATTGGGGTAGGTTTTGAGAAACCGCTGAACCACTAAGTTTAACATGTGGGCTAGGCATGGTATGTGTGTGAGCTTGTCAAGCTCCGAAGCCGCCACCAAGTTACGTCCATTATCAGACACAACCATGCCTGGTTGTAGATTGAGTGGCGAGAGCCACAGCTGAGTCTGGTCCCTTATACCCTACCACAGCTCTGCGATGGTGTGCTGTTTGTCACCTAAGCAAATTAGTTTCAGCACGGCCTGTTGCCGCTTCCCCACTGCAGTGCTACACTGCTTACAGCTACTGACTGATGGCTGACTGGTGCTGCAAGATGAGAATTCAGAGGTGGAAGTGGAGGAGGAGGTGGAGGAGGAGGAGGAGAAGGGTGGGTTGCAGCCACTAATGTAGGTGGTGGCGGAAATCCTGATGGAAGTAGCACCTGTGCCATCCCAGGGTACGACTTGCTTCCGGCCTCCACAACATTCACCCAGTGTGCCGTCAGGGAAATGTAGCGTCCCTGGCCACAGGCACTTGTCCATGTGTCACTCGTTAAGTTTACCTTCCCAATAACTGCGTTGGTCAGGGCACGGGTAATGTTATGGGACACATGCTGGTGTAAGGCGGGGATGGCATAACGGGCAAAATAGTGGTGGCTGGGGACTGAGTAACAAGGGACGGCCACCGCCATCAGGCTGCAGAAAGCCTCAGTGTCCACAAGCCTAAATGGCAAAATTTCCAGGGCCAGCAATTTGGAAAGGTGCGCATTTAGTGATATGACCTGTGGGTGGGTGGCTGGGTATTTGTGCTTTCGTTCAAACACCTGGGGTATGGACATCTGTATGCTGCGCTGGGACACAGAAGTGGATGTGCTAGCTGATGGTGCTTGCGAAAGTCCAGGTGGAGGGTGGGAGGCATCCGGGCCTGCGTCTTGGACAGAGGATTGGCCAGCACGTAACACAGGGGAAGAGGAGGCAGTGGTGTGACCCACAGACACTGATTGTAGATCCAGGCATTCAGCCCACCTATTAGGGTGCTTTGATGTCATGTGGCGGATCATGCTGGTGGTGGTGAGGTTGCTAGTATTCACGCCCCTGCTCATTTTGGCGGACGATAAAATTCTTTTATCGTCCGCACTTTCATCAAATAAGTGCCAGACTGCGGAACACCTACTCCTTGGCAAGGGAGATTTACGCAAGGGGGTGCCCTGGGGAACTGTTTGCGGGCCTGTTAGGTGTGGTCAGCCTTATCCCTTTTGCCACCCCACTGCCTCTTACAGCCTGTTGCGGTGCTGCGGATCCCTCCCCCTCTGTACTGCTGTCCTCGCTCGGCTTGTCACCTTCCCAGGTTGGGTCAGTGATTTCATCGTCCACCACCTCCTCATCCACTTCCTCATTCTGGTCATCCTCCTGACTTGTTGACCTAACAACAACCTCACTCATTGACAACTGTGTCTCATCCTCATCATCAACCTCTTGAGACACTAATTGCCGTTGACTTATTGGCAACTGTGTCTCATCATCATCATCCACCTCGTAAAATACTAATTTCCGTTCCCCACCACCATTTTCTTCTGACTGGGGATGCTCAAGAGTTTGGTAATCAGGGCACAAGATCTCCTCATGTCCCTCTTCAAGCGGGCTTCGCGAGAGGCCCAAATTAAGGAATGGCGCTGAAAAGAGCTCCTTGGAATATCCGAGTGTGGGATCACTTGTTTGCCAAGACTCTCCATGGTGGGAAGAAGGAGGATCAGGGTGAGAATTCTGTTGACCAGACTCTTGGCTACTGAGACTGGACTTTGTGGAAGACAGGGTGGTGCTTAACCGACTGGAAGCATTATCTGCTACAATCCAACCGCCGACCACCTGATCGCACTGGTGTGACTTCGAGAGTGGTGTCCTGTGCCACCCTACAAACTGGGACATGAAGCTAGGTATTGTGGATGAGTGTGTTTCTTGTGTTCTGGCAGCAGGCACAGTTTCACCGCGCCCAGGGCCACGGCCTCTGCGTGCTCCATCAGCAGCACGGCCACTTCCCCATCCCTTACTGCTCGCCTTCAACATATTAAATGGTGTATATGCTTGTAAGTATGTCACACGTACAGTAGCGCAGTTTTTTTAAAGTGTATGTGCAAATAAATTACAGTCAATGTCACAGATATTTGGGATACGGAAATGTTATACAGGAGAGGTACCACAGGTAATGGCGCTGCTGTCAACAGCGGCTAAGAAAAAATTACAGTCAATGTCACAGATATTTGGGATGCTGAAACGTTATACAGGAGAGGTACCACAGGTAATGGCACTGCTGTCACCAGCGGCTAAGAAAAAATTACAGTCAATGTCACAGATATTTGTGATGCAGAAACGTTATACAGGAAAGGTACCACAGGTAATGGCACTGCTGTCACCAGCGGCTAAGAAAATATTACAGTCAATGTCACAGATATTTGGGATGCTGAAACGTTTTACAGGAGAGTTACCACAGGTAATGGCGCTGCTGTCACCAGCTGCTAAGAAAAAATTACAGTCAATGTCAGATATTTGGGATGCGGAAATGTTATACAGGAGAGGAACCACAGGTAATGGTGCTGCTGTCACCAGCGGCTAAAAAAAAATTACAGTCAATGTCACAGATATTTGGGATGCTGAAACGTTATACAGGAGAGGTACCACAGGTAATGGCACTGCTGTCACCAGCGGCTAAGAAAAAATTACAGTCAATGTCATAGATATTGGGATGCTGAAACGTTATACAGGAGAGGAACCACAGGTAATGGCGCTGCTGTCAACAGCGGCTAAGAAAAAATGACAGTCAGTGTCACAGATATTTGGGATGCTGAAACGTTATACAGGAAAGGTACCACAGGTAATGGCATTGCTGTCACCAGCGGCTAAGAAAAAATTACAGTCAATGTCACAGATATTTGGGATGTGGAAACGTTATACAGGAGATGTAGCGCAGGCAATGTCACTGTCCGCAGCGTCTACAGAAAAAGTACACTGGATGTCACAGTGTTACGATCAGTGTGGGGGGGAAACTCCACACTGAACACAGTAGGGAAGGGGAACAGTAACTGGGCATGGAAACTAGGGAAGAAACAGGTCACCTCCTAGACAACCCTAATCCGGGCCCTGACTACCTATCAATATGAATAGACCTTGGAGGTAGGAATATTCATAAGCAGGATACCTAGGCCCTGATTTCCCTATAAGGCCCTGGAATAAGTATAGGACCAGAGACAACCCATTCCTCCCCAGATGGATGAATGGGACGAATGGAAGTCTCTGTCTCAGGCCCAGATACTACAACAGGGAATATAACAAATACAAACAAACGAGACCCTTAACTTCTGTAGAGATGAAAGAACAAGAACACCAGAGAGGATCTCACACCAGCTCAGCCAAACCCAAATGAAGCCAACAACTGCATAGTCAGAAGGGTGGGGTGAGACTCTAAAGGGTAGAAGTGATGACCACTGAGCAACAGCTGAATCAAGAGAAATCAAGGAGGCTGTTACATTCCTCCACGTTCAGCCAATCTCCTTGATTTCCTGACATCAGTCACCTGAGGGACCGTGACAGTACCCCCCCTTCTGCGGGTGACCCCCGGACACCCAGGACCAACCTTATCAGGATGGGCTCTGTGAAAGGCCTTCACCAGACGATTCGCATTAACATAGGCCGTGGAACCCACATCCTCTCCTCTGGTCCGTAACCCTTCCAGTGGATGAGATACTGGAGGGATCTACAGAGAGGTTCGACATATTTCTTCAACGACTTATGACACGATGTTATCGACAAACACCAGTGCAAGAGTCTTGGCATTAGGTAGAGCAGGCAATGCTATAAAGTGCGACATTTTACTAAACCGATCAACTACCACCAGGATCGCGGTTTTTCCCAAAGAATTCGGTAAATCCGTGATAAAGTCCATGGACAAATGCGTCAAAGGTCTGGATGGGATGGGTAAAAGAAGAAGAGATCCAGAAGGCCGAGTATGTGTCACCTTAGCACGAGCACAGGTACAACAGGCTGACACATAGTCCTCAACACACTTACGCAGCCCCGGCCACCAAAATCTGCGTGAGATGAGATCGACAGTGGATCTACTCCCAGGGTGTCCAGCCAACACAGTACAGTGATTACAGTACAGTAAGTGTTTCTCAAATACCTTATGACGTAAGTCTAAAGGAACAAACAATTTCCCTGGAGGATAAGAGTCTGGAGCATCCTCTTGGGCCTCCAACACCTTAGCCTCAAAATCAGGATATAGGGCAGATATGACTACCCCTTCAGACAAAATAGGACTAGGGTCTTTAGAATCCCCCGCCCCCCCAGGAAAGCTTGACGTTCTTAACCCTAGGGCGGTAGGTGACAATTAAGTTAAATCTGGTGAAAAACAGTGACCATCTGGCCTGCCTTGGATTCAGTCGTTTAGCCGACTCAAGGTAAGTCAGATTTTTGTGATCAGTAATTACCATAATAGGATGAATTGCTCCTTCCAACCAATGGCGCCATTCTTCAAAAGCCAACTTAATGGCCAGCAATTCCCTATTACCCACGTCATAATTTATTTCATCAGTTGAAAGTTTTTTAGAGAAAAAAGCACATGGGCGCCATTTACTAGGTGAAGGACCTTGCAACAAAACTGCTCTCACCCCTACCTCGGATACGTCAACCTCTACAATGAATGGATGAGACACGTCCGGTTGCACCAGAATAGGGGCTGAAGCAAAATCTTCCTTCACAGCAGAAAAGGCTTATAATGCCGCCTTAGACCAAACAGAGAAATAAACCCCCTTCCTAGTCATGTCTGTTAAAAGTTTAACCACAGTTGAATAGTTCAAGATGAATTTACGGTGGTAGTTGGTGAATCCCAAAAACCGCACAAGCGCTTTCAGATTTTCGGGTCGATCCCAGTCCAACACCACACGGACTTTCTCGAAATCCATACAGAAAACTAAGGGTGAGAGCAAGAAACCCAGGAATTGCACTTCCTGAACAGCAAAAACACATTTTTCCATCTTCGCATACAATTTATTCTCTCTTAGGATCTGTAACACCTGTCTCACATGATTCTTATGAGTCTCCATGTCTGGAGAATAAATTAGTATGTCATACAACAACAAATTTCCACACCAGATGATGAAAGATGTCATTAATAAAGTGTTGAAAAACAGCTGGAGCGTTGTTTAACCCAAAGGGCATGACCAGGTTTTCAAAATGAACCTCAGGGGTATTAAATGCGGTCTTCCAGTCATCCCCCTCCCTGATCCTTACCAGATTATATGCCCCCCTCAGATCCAATTTAGAGAACACCTTGGCACCGACAATCTGACTAAACAAATCCGGAATCAAAGGAAGGGGGTAAGGATCACAGACGAAAATGCGATTGAGCTCACGGAAGTCCAGACATGGTCTAAGGGTACCATCTTTTTTTTTTTTTACAAAGAACAACCCAGCAGCCACTGGGGATTTGGATGGTCTGATATGACCCTTCGGCAAGCTATCGGTGATATACTCTCGCATAGCCTTTCTTTCGGGCTCCGAAAGATTATACAACCAAGATTTGGTCAGTTTAGCTCCAGGAATAAGATTGACGAGACAATCATACTCCCGATGCGGGGGTAACTCCTGGTTACCACTCTTGGAAAACACATCAGAAAATTCGGAAATGAACGAGGGTACAGTTTTAGTGGTGACCACAGAGAAAGACGCATTAAGACAGTTGTCCATGCAAAAATCACTCCAATCGAGAATCTGTCTCGCTTACCAGTCGATGGAAGGGTTATGTTTGCTTAACCATGGTAAGCCCAAAACCATCAGAGCAGACAGACACTCCAACACATAACACGAGACAAATTCCTGATGGAAATCACCCACTCTTAAATGGATACCTGCGACAGGCATTTTTGGGTAAGAGGTGCAGAATCAATTGCAAAGACAGAAATGGTTCTCCCTAGTGCACTAGTAATCAACCCATGAATACGAACACTGTCCATCAATCAGGTTAACCCCAGCCCCACTGTCAATAAATACCTCAATCTCCACATTTTTTTATTCTAGCACCACCTCGGTAGACAGGAGAAATCGGGTACTACCAGTAAATGACAAAAGTAAGTTTTCTTACTCCTCACCCACACCACCAATAGTAAGTTGGGGATTAAGCTTTTTTTTTTTGTTTACACCTTGACTTTAAATGTAAGGACAAATATTCAAAAAATATCCCTTCTTTCCACAACAAAAACAGACTCCCTTCATATATCTAGAGCTCTTACCAGCAGTCCCAGGAGTAGCTCCCCCCAACTGAATAGGCTCCTCACAAGGGGAAACCACAGGTGTCTCTTTACCATAAGTGTCGAAGGAAGCCGCCACCTTATTTGACACTACGCCCTGAGGATGAGGACCCTTAGATCTCCCCATCAGGCGTCTATCCAGATGTACAGCAAGGGACATGGCTGCTTCCAATGACTCAGGCTTTTCATGAAAGGCCAACGCGTCCTGCAGCCTCTCAGATAGACTCTGACAGAACTGGCTACGGAGAGCAGGATCATTCCACTACGTATCCGTAGCCCATCTCCTAAATTTAGAGCAATAGATCTCCGCGTAACTTGGTCTCGGCCTGAGAGATCCGATCCGGATCTTCATAAATAAGACCCAAGGCTCTAAAACATTCATCTACCGACTGGAGGAACGGTGATCCGGTCGGCAGAAAAAAAGCCCAAGACCGTGCATCATCCTTAAGCAAAGAAATGATCATACACACACCTTGACACTAGTGATGAGCGAGCATGCTCGGCCAAACTGCTGTTCGGCTCGAGCATCGATATGCTCGGCAGATCCGAGTACTTAGAAACATAGAAACATAGAAACATAGAATGTGTCGGCAGATAAGAACCATTTGGCCCATCTAGTCTGCCCAATATACTGAATACTATGGATACTTGGCCAAATAATTCGAGTGCTTGAATACAATTTAATACAATAGAAGTCAATGGGAGAACCCCAGGCACCCCCTGCTCGGAAGAGAAGAGGGTGTCTGGTTCATAAAAAAAAGGTTAGAAATTGATGGAAACCCCATCAAAACGGTTTGGCAACAGCATTAAGAGGATAGCTGGATGCGTCTTAGACTCCTATTATGTACGACATACAATAGACAATCACACAAAGGCTGTATGTGCAAGCCATCAATCTATCCATGAGACAGATGACAGGCTTAGTCAGCATATCTTACAATGGCAGATTTGTGCACTATGAGATATTCCAAACCAGCTCTCATCTAACTGAGAACCAGTAAACCAAAGTTATTTTGCATCTGTTGGATGGCTGAGCACACGAATATAGCAATGTGTACTGGCCGAACACCTGAATACTTTGGTGCTCGCTCATCACTAGTTGACACTCATCCCCAGAAGAGAATGGACGCAGCTTAAAGTTCAATTTACACGATTCCCTGAACCGAATGAAATTGTCACTACCCCCAGAAAATCTGTCCGGGAGGGCAACCTTAGGTTCAGGGCAGGCCTGGTACCCACCATCGGAACCAGCCTCCTGTGGTCTCTGAATCCGTAAGACTGTTGCGTGGAGGTCAGCTGCCTCCAATGACAGTCCCTGCAGCTGTTCGACCAGTACAGACATAGGATCCATAGCTGCATTGACCTGAACGAAATGGCGTTTTTTGTGGTGGTTGATAATGTCACGATCAGTGTGGGGGGGAAGCTCCACATGGAACACAGGAGGGAAGGGGAACAGTAACTGGGCCTGGAAACCAGGGAAGAAATAGGTCACCTCCTAGACAATCCTAATCCGGGCCCTGACTACCTATCAATATGAATAGACCTTCAAAGTAGGAATATTCATAAGCAGGATACCTAGGCCCTGATTTCCCTATAAGGCCCTGGAATAAGTATAGGACCAGAGACAACCCATTCCTCCCCAGATGGACAAATGGAAGATTCCTCTATGCTCAGCCAATCTTATTAATTTCCTGACATCAGTCACCTGAGGGACCGTGACACACAGATATTTTTAGTATGCGCACACTTTAAACAGGAGATGTATCGTAGATAATGTCGCTGTCCACAGCGTCTACGGAGAAAGTACACTGGATGTCACAGATATTTTTAGTATGCGTAAACGTTATACAGGAGATGCAGCACAGGTAATGTAACTGTCCGCAGCATACACCGTCTACGGAAAAAGTACACTGGATGTCTCAGATATTTTTAGGTTGCGCACACGTTACACAGGAGATGTAGCGCAGATAATGTCGCTGTTTGCAGCAGCCAAACAATTGCAAGCTATTTAGCGCAGGTTGTGCTAAAAATATATATTGCTGCCAGATACAATTGTCCCTAAAAGGAACCTGTCATCAACTTTGTGTGTTGATTTCAGCAATCTGTCATTTAAAAGTTAAAAGTAAGTGGTTGCCGAGAACCAACATCACAATCATTGCAGACTGGGCCTGGAAAAGAGTCACGGTCACCTGAGAAGAGTCATGGTTATTCATGAATTCTTGCTCTCCCCGCCCACCTACTGATGACTGACAGGCTTCTACCGAGTTGTCTCCCTGCCAATTGCCAATAAGAAGCAGATGGGCGGGGAGAGCAGGAGATTATGAATAACCATGACTCTTCTCTGGTAGATTTGACTCTTTTCAAGGCCTTTGCTGCAATGATTATGATGCTGGCTCTCAGCAACCACTTACTTTTATCTCATGAGTGACACACCGCTGAAATCAGCATTTCTGTTACTACCGTATTTTATGCTGTGCTCAGTGAGATCAGCATAAAGTTGATGGCAGGTTCCCTTTAAAAGGACTTTTTGGTCTTTAACAATTGCACGCAATTTACCGCAGGTTGCGCTAAAAATATATATTGCTGCCAGACACAACAATAGTCCTTAAAAGGACTTTTGGGTCTCTAACACCAACCCTGCCTAACAAAAAAATAAAATTCAATTCCCTACACTATTTGTCCCTTCTACAGCACAGCTCTCCCTGACTAAGACTGAGCCGAACCACGCGTCATCGGGTGCTTTATAGCACCCGATGAGATGTTCCCGGCCAGCCAATCACTGTAATGCCAGTAACTAGGGTTGAGCGAACTCAAACTGTAAAGTTCGGGTTCGTACCAAACTTTTGGATTTTTGGACCCCAGACCCGAACCCTTCAGTAAAAGTTTGGGTTCGAGTTCGGTGTTCGGCGAGTTAATGGCGCATTTTGAAAGGCTGCAGAACAGCCAATCAACAAGCGTTTAACTTGTGTGCCCTTAGAAGCCATCAGAGCCATGCCTACTAATGGCATGGATGTAATTGGCCAGTGCAGCATGTGACCCAGCCTCTATATAAGCTGGAGCCAAGTAGCGCTGCACGTCACTTTGCTCTGATTAGTGTAGGGATAGGATGCTGCTGCTGTGAGGGAGAGAATAGGAAAGAATCTTTTATCAGAAGTGCTTGTTAACTCAGCGATCTACAGTGATTTTGTTTTGTGGGTGCAGTGCACCATTTTTTTTACCTTGCCCTGAGTCCAGTGACACAGGAAAAAAACTTTTATTCGTCTGTTAGTTAGGTGGGCGTCGGTGGCCATTTTGTGCAAGTTCAGTGCAGTTATATTCAGTGTTAAAAAAAAACACCCATTTGTGCAATACCCTACATCTGGGTCCTTTACTGCATTTGTCACAGTGAAATACAAGTTTTAAATACTGCAATCATATTCTGGGTTTAAAAAAACACCCATTTTTGGCAAGACCTTACATCTGTGGCCTTTGCTGCATTTCTGACAGTGAAATACAACCTTTAAATACTGCAATTATATACTGGGTTTAAAAAACACCCATTTTGGGCAAGATAATAAATTTGCAGCCTTTGCTGCATTTCTGGCAGTCCAACACACGTGTTAGATACTGCTGTTATATTCTGGTATTAAAAAAACACCCATTTTGGGCAAGATAATACATTTGCGGCCTTTGGTGCATTTCTGACAGTCCAATACAAGCGTTAGATACTGCTGTTTTATTCTGGTTTTAAAAAAACACCCATTTTGGGCAAGATAATACATTTGTGGCCTTTGTTGCACTTGTGACAGTCAAATACAAACTTTAAATACTGCTTTTATATTCTGAGTTAAAAAAAACTCAAATTTCTTGAAAGACCCTACACTGGGTCCTTTGCTGCATTTGTCACAGTCAAATACTAGCGTCAGATACTGCTGTTATATTCTGTTTTTTTTTAAAACAACCATTTTGGGCAAGACCCTACATTTGGCACCTTTGCTGCATTTGTCACAGTCAAATACAACAAGTCAATACTGCAGTGACATTGTTGGTTGGCAAATTAAAAAAATTTGGGATCGTGAAGTAATTGTATAAAATTCGCCTGCCACACTGTTGTGTGACCTCAAGCAATTTTTCCTCTTTATGACACCGGCAATGCCTTACTCTCAGTTAACTAAATTTATGACTATTGGCGGTTACATTTTTTGCCTGACATAAACCATCTGTTAGTTTGGTGGGTGAACGCAAAGAATGAGGAGAGCGTCAAATAAAGGACGTGGCCCCGGTCGTGGAGCTGCTGGTGGAGCTCCTGTTGCAGGGAGAGGACGTAGTCGATCTGTGCCAGCTACATGCACAAGTGAAACAACTTTCTCAGGTGCGAGTAGGCGAAAGAACCTTCAGCGTTATTTGGTAGGGCCGAATGCGGCTCTACGAATGGTGAGGCCAGAACAAGTACAGGCGATAGTAGATTGGGTGGCTGACAGTGCCTCCAGTTCCTTCACATTGTCTCCCACCCAGTCTCCTGCTGAAAGATCAGAGTTGGCACCTGCATCCCATGTCCATCAGTCCTTTACCTCACCCCCTTGCAAATCAGCCAAGCAGTCTGAGCCCCAAGTCATGGAGCAGTCTCTTCTGCTTTTTAATGAATCTGCTAGCAGGGTTCCCCAGGGCCATTCACATAGCCCTGCCCCAGAAGTGGAAGAGATTGAGTGCACCGATGCCGAACCACTTATGTTTCAGGATTACATGGGAGGACCACCGCAGCAGGTCTCGGATGATGACGAAACACAGGTGCCAACTGCTGTGGCTTTCTGCAGTGTGCAGACCGACAAGGAGGGCAGGGGTGAAGACTGGGTGGAAGATGATGTGGAGGACGATGAGGTCCTCGACCCCACATGGAATCAAGGTCATGCGAGTGACCTGTGTAGTTCAGAGGAAGAGGTGGTGGTCGCACAGAGCCACCAGCACAGCAGAAGAGGGAGCAGGGTGCAAAAGCGGAGCGGCCATCCCCTAGACAGTATGCCTGCTACTGCCCATACTGCCCACCGCACCAAGGGACCGAGCACACCAAAGCCAGCTCCAAGGAGTTCCCTGGCGTGGCAGTTCTTCAGATAATGTGCTGACGACAAGACACAAGTGGTTTGCACGCTGTGCAATCAGAGCCTGAAGCGAGGCATAAACGTTCTCAACCTAAGCACAACCTGCATGACCAGGCATCTAAGTGCTAAGCATGAGCTGCAGTGGAATAGACACCTCAAAAACAAAGAAAGGTCTCTGGCTCCTCCTGCTTCCTCTTCTGCTGCAGTCTCTGCCTCTTTATCAACCTCTGGAGTGACAGTGGCACCTGCCACCACCTGGGTCACCAAGCATCTCCACAATGTCCCATGGAAGCGTTTAACTCTCTATCTCCCAAACACTGGAGCGAAAGAGGAAGTACCCCCCTACCCACCCGCGATCCGTGGCCCTGAATGCCAGCATTTCAAAATTACTGGCATTTGAAATGCTGTCATTCCGTCTGGTGGAGATGGAGAGTTTTAAAAGCCTTATGGCGGTGGCTGTCCCATAGTACGTCGGGCCCAGCCGCCACTACTTTTGAAGGCGAGTCATCCCTTCCCTGCACAACCAAGTGGGGGACAAAATCAGATGAGCACTGTGCAACGCCATCTGTGGCAAGGTCCACCTAACTACGGATAAGTGGACCAGTAAGCACGGTCAGGGACGTTATATCTCCCTAACAGCACACTGGGTAAATGCAGTGGCGGCTGGGCCTGAGGCAGATAGCAGTTTGGCACATGTCCTTCCAACACTGAGGATTGCAGGGCACTTATCTTTGCCTCCTGTTGCTTCCTCCTCATACTCCGCTTCTTCATCCTCTACCGCCTCCTCATCCGGTCAGCATAACACCTTCACCACCAACTTCAGCACAGCCAGGGGTAAACGAAAGCAGGCAGTTTTAAAACATATCTGTTTGGGGGACAAACCCCACACCGCGCAGGAGCTGTGGACGGGCATGGAACAACAGACCGATGAGTGGTTGGGGCCAGTAAGCCTCTAGCCCGGCCAGGTGGTGTGCGATAATGGGCGAAATCTCGTAGCAGCTCTGGGCCTAGCCGGTTTGACGCACATCCCTTGCCTGGCGCATGTGCTGAATTTGGTGGTGCAGAGGTTCCTTAAAAATTACACCAATATGTCAGAGCTGCTGCATAAAGTGCGGGCCATCTGTGAGCGCTTTCGGCGTTCTCACCCTGTTGCTGCACGCCTATCAGCGCTGCAGCGTAACTTCGGCCTTCCCGCTCACCGCCTCATATGCAACGTGCCCACAAGGTAGAACTCCACCTTGCACATGCTGGCCAGACTGTGCGAGCAGCAGCAGGCGATAGTGGAGTTTCAGCTGCAGCATGCATGGGTGAGTCGCTCTGCGGAACAGCACCACCTCACCACCAATGAGTGGGCCTCCATGCGAGACCTGTGTGCCTTGTTGCGCTGTTTCGAGTACTCCACCAACATGGCCAGTGCCGATGACGCAGTTCTCAGCGTTACTATCCCACTTTTATGCCTCCTTGAAAAAACGAGGCGATGATGGAAGAAGATGTGGCATAGGAGGAGGAGGAGGAAGAGGGATCATTTTCAAGGGTTTCAGGCCAGTCATTCACAAGTGGCTCCGAGGATGGGTTCCTGCATCTGCAAACGCCAGGTACACAATTGTCCAGCAATGGCACATGTGGCGAAACCAACCTCGCCACTGGGCTTTGGAGAGGACTGGCTGCTGGCCTCTTGCCCCAGGATTATGGGCCCTATCATCAGCCCATGCAAAACTTAAGCTCCATGGCAATTGAACTGTATGTGTGTGGTCTGAGCGCCATTCAATAATATGCGCTCAGCCCTAAGCTATCTGGGGATATGTTGCATGTCTTTATTTTATGTAGTAAATGTAACCTTGTGTATTTTATTGTATTTTATGTCTTTTTGCAACCATGTGCTCAATGGAGTCTGCCTCTATCCCTGGATATAATTTGATTATTTTCCCATTGTCTCCAGGAAAGAGGGCTCTGTAAAACTGGTTTGAGCCAGATAGCCATGTGCCAGCCAGGGCCCAAAAGATATTTTACTAACTTTTGAACCCCTAGTCTGATTCATGCCATTTTTTAATATGTTGTTCCCCTGAATGGATTGATTGCGAATATGTAATTTTTATGTGAATGTGATGTATGGTTTTAGAGTTATGAAAGTTGGGTAGAAAGTATGTTTAACTGTATGTATAATTGAGTCTCCTCTCAGGATAAGGGGAGGGAATATGCTGGGTGTGTTTCTATTGTCCCATTGTGTGTTTAAAGGGTGATGTCTGTTCTGTTGTCTGCACATGTGTATTGGCGATCTCCCTTTGTCCTCAGAGATAATTGGATTGCTCTTCAGGTTGTCTGGACAGAGAGGAGGAAACCATGATGCATTGTGGCGATATGTTGTCCTATGTCCCAGTCTTCATTCTGGTCCTCTGGGGGCGTGAACGATTGGTTGCTGTAGTTACATTGTATGTGTTGTTAATTACTGAATGGTTGTATTTCAAACCCCTGTGGGCAGTACTATGTTTGTTTTTTGTGAATAAAAGAGGCTGTACTTCAAGTACAGTCAGACCACTGTTTGACCCTCAACACGGAGCCTTGTCTCGTTATTGGGGGGATTCGCTGTATGCTGTTAGAAGACCGATTGCCAGGATTGTATGCTTTTCCTGTTCGTCTGCTAGCAGCTATTCGTGAGGTTCTAGTTTGGAGTGCTACTTTGTATCCAGTTCGGGAGTTTGGTGTATCCTGCAGTAGCTGTGCCTGTCTCTCAGAAAGGGGCTTATCGCCTAAACGGATTTTAACCCCTTGTCTGCGGAAACGGTCCGTTACAGCACAGTTCTGGAAGATGACAAGGTGGAGGATGAGGAGGAGATGGAGGAGGAGGAACCGTGTTCACAGCAGGGTGGCACCCAAACCAGCTCATGGCCATCACTGGTGCGTGGCTGGGGGGATACGGAGGACACAGACGATACACCTCCCACAGAGGACAGCTTGTTGTTGCCTCTGGGCAGCCTGGCACACATGAGTGATTACATGCTGCAGTGTCTCTGCAACAACCGCCGAGTTGCCCACATTCTAACTTGTGCTGATTACTGGGTGGCCACGCTGCTGGATCTCTGTTACAAGGACAACACACCGTCCTTAATTCCCTCACTGGAGCGTGATCGTAAGATGTGCGAATACAAGCGCACGCTGGTAGACGTGCTGCTAATGGCATTCCCACCCGACAGCAAGAGCACAGTGGAAGCACAAGGCGAAGGCAGAGGAGGAAAAGGAAGAGGTTGCCAGCGCAGCTAGGGCACCACCAGCACCTCAGAAGGCAGGGTAAGCATGGCCAAAATGCGGAAAAGCTTTGTCAGCACGCCACAACAACCAGCACCACCAGCTGATATGGAGCGTCTTAGCAGGAGGCAGCATTTCAGCAACATGGTGGAGCAGTATGTGTGCACACGTGCTGAATGATGGGTCTGCCCCTTCAACTTCTGGGTCTCCAAATTGGGCCCATGGCCTGAGCTTGCCCTTTACGCTTTGGAGGTGCTGGCCTTCCTTGCAGCCAGTGTATTGTCTGAACGTGTGTTTAGCATGGCAGGGAGCATTATCACAGACAAGCGCAGCCACCTGTCCACAGCCAATGTGGACAAGCTCACGTTCATTAAAATGAACCAGGCATGGATCCCACAGGACTTGTCCGTACATTGTGCAGATTAGACATGTATACTGACCTTACCCAGCCATTGTTATACTACAGCACAATGGCTTATTGTTGTATTTTTGATATTTCCCACTCTTTTGGGGTGTACCCTAATTTAAACAAAAAATAAAAAAAAATAAAAGCAAAAACCAGTGTTGGCTACCTCGTCCTTCTCCACTGCCGCTTCCATCTACACCGTTACGTCCACCACCTCCTCAACCTCCTACTCCAAATGGACCTCCACCTCATAGATAAAGAATTATTTTTTTCATTTTTACGTATTTTATTTTATTTTGAGTCTGATTTGTCTGATACATTGTTGGGTTACATATCCCAAATTTTTGGCTGTGATATACCCCTGCTCTACCTAGTAGAAAGGGAAATACATTTCACTAATTTGTCTGTTACATTATCGGGTGAAATTCACCAATATTTGGCTGTGATATACCCCTGCTCTACCTAGTAGACAGGTAATACATTGCACTCATTTGTCTGTTACATTTTCAGGTGAAATTCACAAATTTTTGGCTGTTATATACCCTTGCTCTACCTAGTAGACAGGTAAATAAATTTCACTAATTTGTCTGTTACATTGTCGTGTGAAATTCACCAATTTTTGGCTGTGATATACCCCTTCTCTACTTAGTAAACAGGTAAATACATTGCACTAATTTGTCTGTTACATTGACGGGTGAAATTCAACAATTTTTGGCTGTGATATACCCTACTCTACCTAGTAGACAGGGAAATACATTGCACTAATTTGTCTGTTACATTGTTGGGTGAAATTCACAAATTTTTGGCTGTGATATACCCCTGCTCTACCTAGTGGACAAGGAAATAGATTTCACTAATTTGTCTGTTACATAGTTGGGTGACATTCACCAATTTTTGGCTGTGATATACCCCTGCTCTACCTAGTAAACAAGGAAATACATTTCACTAATTCCTCTGTTACATTGTTGGGTGATAAATGCTCATCTTTTGCGCTAGAAAATACATTTGCAGCCTACCCTGCATTTAGAACAGTACAACTCAGGTGAGGCCAGAACAAGTACAGACTATAGTCGATTGGGGGGCTGACAGTGCCTACAGTTCCTTCGCATTGTCTCACACCCAGTACCCTGCTGAAAGATCAGAGTTGGCACCTACAGCCCATGGCCATCTGTCTTTCAACTCACCACCTTGCAAATCAGACAAGCAGTCTGAGGCCCAAGTCATGCAGCTGTCTCTTATGCTTTTTGATGACTCTGCTGGTAGGGTTTCCGTGGGCCATCCACATAGCCCTGCACCAGAAGTGGAAGAGATTGAGTGCACTAATGCCCAACTAGTTATGTTTCAGGATGAGGACATTGGAAGACCACCGCAGCACGTCTCTGATGATGACAAAACACAGGTGCCAACTGCTTCGGTTTTCTGCAGACTGCAGAACGACAAGGAGGACAGGGGTAAAGAGTGGGTGGAAGATGATGTGGAGGATGATGAGATACTAGACCCCACATGGAATCAAGGTCATGCGGGTGACCTGTCTAGTTCAGAGGAAGAGGCAGTGGTCGCACAGAGGCACCAGCACAGCAAAAGAGGGAGCAGGGTGTAAAAGCGTCTGTTACATTCTTGGGTGACATTTTACCATTTTTGCCGTATACAAACCCCTTCTCGGCATTGGTGACAGGGACCTAATTTTTGTACAATTGTCTGTTAATTTGGTGGGTGACATGAACACAGTTTTGCCGTGAATAAACCCCTGCTCTGCATAGTCGACAGGGACCGAAATTTTTTTAAATTCATCTGTTCCATTGGTGAGTGACATTAACCTATTTTTGCCGATGAAAAACCCCTGCTCTGCATAGTTGTCAGGGACTTAAATTTCTAAAATTTATCTTTAATTGACGCGCGCCACCTCCTTTCATTCGATCCTTCCGCTTTAACAACTTGTCTCACATTTCCGCTCGATCACATTTCAGCCATTGACCTCCCTTGGATGTGGTATCTCTTTCTCACTCTCCCTCTCTGGCGTGGAACCCTGATTCGCCACTAACCGTGATCAACATGGTAGGCGCAGAAAAGAACATCGAAAGTTGATAGATCGTAGACATCACAGGGACGTGCGACATGGTGGAGCAGTATGTGTGCACACGCCTACACGTACTGACTGATGGGTCTGCCCCCTTCAACTTCTTGGTCTCCAAATTGGGCATTTGGCCTGAGCTTGCCCTTTACGCCTTGGAGGTGCTGGCCTGCCCTGCAGCCAGTGTATTTTCTGAACATTTGTTTAGCACGGCTGGAGGGGGTTATCAGAGGTTATATTTCCCAATGTTTTGGGGTCTACCCAAATTTAAACAAAAAATAATAATAATAAAATAAAATAAAAAACTAAACCAAAAAACAGTGTTGGCTACCTCCTCCTCCTTCAATGCCGCTTCCATCTACACCTCCACATCCACCGCCTCCTCAACCTCCTACTCCATATGGACCTCGTCCTCCTAGATCAAGATTATAATTTTAAATTTTTATGTATTTTATGTTATTTTAAGTAATTTCTCTATCCACATTTGTTTGCAGAGCACTTGCCGTGCTCCTAACCACATTTTGCTGCCATTTGCACCCTCTAGCCTTTTCCATGACTTTTTTAGAGCCATTTTAGTGCTCCAAAGTTCGGGTCCCCATTGACTTTGGGTCCCGAACTCAAAATTTTTTGTGAAGTTTGGCCGAATAGTGATGCGGAATGGTGCTAAATGGTTAGCGCAAACCGCTGCCCAAAGGTCGTTGCACGTACATTGCAGCATGCAATTTGGAGTGCGCAGCATGGGGCGCACACGAGCAATAATGTCCATTTCCTGTCCCTTGTGGTAATTACGCTAGTTTATGTGACAGCTTCATCTTTACTAAAGAGCAAAATTAAAAATTTTCGCTGTCAAGTAAATTAATTATTGATGAGGCTGATATTTACCGTGACTCCCACAAGGGCTCATTGGAATTTGCACAAGATTGACAGATGAACAAGCATTTGCTTGTTCATGTGGCAATCAACTTGAATGGAGCTAGAAAGCCCGTTATTACTCCTGTATCATCAATGGTTAATCAACGTTGGCACTACAACCGTTAAGAAAATAAATCTCCTGGAAACATAAACACACATTATGTGTCATTGGGAGTTTTATTTTCACAACATTTGTAGTGGCCAAAGTTGAGAATATCCTGTACCCAAAATTAAAAAACAAACACACAGACACAAGGTAGTATAATAACAATTTTTATTTACTGAAAATTGTATATATTTTTTTATATTAAATGATATCTAAACAAAAAATGTATAAACTTTCAAAATGTACAGGTGAGGTGGACCTTTGCCTGGTGGATTGTCGTTGGCCGGCAATGCTAGCCCCTCTGTCTTCAGTGGAGGGATAAACATGACGGTCTGCAGGAAAAGATGCAGGTTGGGTTTGATGGGTGCGGCTAGAGGATGGGTGGGAACTTGAATGTGTCCAAGCAGGTGTCGAAGAGGTAGTTTGGAAAGAAGTAGGAGCGACATAGTGAGGAGGAGAAGGAATAGAAGAAAAAGAAGGTAGATTTGACACATGCCCGGGGGTGTGTGAAAGGGACGGATGGCGGTATAAGGACGTTTGCTGGAAAGAGGATGGTTGAAAGGAGTGGGATGTTGTTAGGAGTGGGATGGGGGGTAGGTGTGGGATGGGGGGCAGTGAAAAATGTCCCACGATCCGTTCTCCAACAAATTTTTTAAATCATGCACCTGTTCGGGCGTCATTTGATCCATCCGGGGGGATAAGGTTAGCAGGTACTGCTGGTTATCGGTGAGTTGACGCGTCACCTCTGCCCCCTCAAGGTGATGTGACAAGTCATCTATCCTTCACTGCATTTCATCTGCAAAACCTTCTAGAGCATCGGAAACGATCTCTACAAGGTTCCCATAATCCTCCTGACGGCTCCTACCGTATCTCCTGCTAGTCAACATTGATCTCAAACTTTGTCTCCAAGTTGAGATCGTTTGTTGAAAGCAGGGACCCAGTAGGGGACCAGGATTGTCCTGAACAGGTGCATAATGTGCAGGAGGGCTGGGGTTGTCGGCCTGTTCCGGGACCGCTTCACAAGAAGGTTCAGGCTCTCGGGTGCTGGTGGCAGTTCTGTTGAGAATAAAAAAAAAAGGCCTTGAATTACTGCATCAACGTTCTAGGGTATTCCTACCTATAAATGTAGGTGGCAGTCAGAAACAGCGGGGCAAAACGCTCCTCTGTCTCAGAGAGCCCCTTGCAATCTGAGTGAGAGAACACTTGTCCCTGCAACCGCAGGTGGCTGCCAGAAACAGCGGGGCAAAACGCTCCTCTGTCTCAGACAGCCCCTTGCAATCTGAGTGAGAGAACACTTGTCCCTGCAACCGCAGGTGGCTGCCAGAAACAGTTGTAACCTTGTCAACTGTTAAAAAAATAATACAATAAAGATTAGCATGATGTTAGGTTAACAACAAAATAAATGTGGGAAATATACGCATAGCTGTACCATATTGCTTTTGAGCCGCCGCGGTGAGATCCCCCCAGTTGTCAAAAACTTCCGAACATATGTCCCTCCATACATTAATTTAAAAAAATTACTTTAATTTGGATACTTGAGAAATTCCTGGATTGATGATATTTAGAAGTTTGAGAAGAAGCTAGTAAATAAAAAAATAACCATCATCAGAACAAAAAAAAAAGTATGGATGTTATCAGACCGGCAGATGTGGCACGGTAGAGGTACAGCGGACAAACTGAAATCAACCCCCTCCCTCAGTGCCAGCTTTCCCCATCAGTGCCAGCAGCCTCTCCCCACTCAGTGCCATAGGCCCCCTTCAGTGCCAGCAGCCCCCCTCCATGCCAGCAGCCACCCTCATTGCCATAAGCCCCCCTCAGTGCCAGCAGCCCCCCTCCATTACAGCAGCCACCCTCATTGTCATAACCCCCCCTCAGTGCTAGTAGCCTCCCCTCCATGACAGCAGGCCCCCTCATTGCCATAAGCCCCCCTCCATGACAGCAGCCAGCCTCCCTGACAGCAGCCCCCCTTATTACAATAAGCCCCCCCTCAGTGCCAGCAGCCCCCCTCTGTGCCAGCAGCCCCCTTCATTGCCAGCAGCCACCCCGCATTGCCAGCAGCCCCCCTCCATGCCAGCAGCCTCCCCTCATTGCTAGCAGCCCCCCTCATTTCCATCAGCCCCCCCTCACTGCCAGCAGGCCCCCCTCCATACCAGCAGCTCCCCTATCCGTGCCAGCAGCCCCCCCTCCATGTCAGCAGCCCCCCAATCAATGACCAGAGCCCCCATAAGTGCCAGCATATTCCCCTTTTTCTGGACAAATAGATTGATAGATAGAAAGATAGAAAGATAGATAGATAGATAGATAGATAGATAGAAAAAGATAGATAGATAGATAGATAGATAGATGACAGATACTTACCAGTTGGTTCGCCTATGAGATCTTCCAAGAGGGCTGCCGCTACTGAAGGGGGGGTGGCCTTTCCTGGGCATGCGCAGTAAATAAAACGTTTTGTAACGGATCCGCCTGCAAGCGGAGCCATTACAAACGGATCCGTCTCCATTGACTTACATTGTGCATCATGATGGATCCGTTTGGCTCCACATCGTCAGACGGTCACCAAAACGCTGCAAGCTGCTTTTTGGTGACCATCTAAAAAACGCAACGGAGACCAAACGCAGCCAAATTGATGCATTCTGAACAGATCCTTATCCATTCAGAATGCATTTGGGCTGAACTGATCAATTTTGGGCTACTTGTGAGAGCCCTGAACGGATCTCACAAGCGGATCCAGAAACATCAGTGTGAAAGTAGCCTAAGGCCTCTTTCACACTTGCGTTGTCCGGATCCGTCGTGTACTCCATTTGCCGGAAGTGCCCGCCGGATCCGTAACACCGCAAGTGAACTGAAAGCATTTGAAGACGGATCCGTCAGTGTTACTATGGCACCCAGGACGCTATTAAAGTCCTGGTTGCCATAGTAGTAGTGGGGAGCGGGGGAGCATGCGATCACGTCATCCATGCGCGTGGGGCGCCCTGACGTCACTCTGAAGCGCCCCGGGAGCCGCACGGATGGTAAGTATACTGCTCCCCCGCTCCCCACTACACTTTACTATGGCAAACAGGACTTTAGTGTCCTGGCAGCCATGGTAACCATTCAGAAAAAGCTAAACATCGGATCCGGTAATGCGCCGAAACGATGTTTAGCTTAAGGCCGGATTAATGCCTTTCAATGGGCATTAATTCCGGATCCGGCCTTGCGGCAAGTGTTCAGAATTTTTGACCGGAGCAAAAAGCGCAGCATGCTGCGGTATTTTCTCCGGCCAAAAAACGTTCAGTTCCGGAACTGAAGACATCCTGATGCATCCTGAACGGATTTCTCTCCATTCAGAATGCATTAGGATAAAACTGATCAGGATTCTTCCGGCATAGAGCCCCGACGACGGAACTCTATGCCGGAACAGAACAACGCAAGTGTGAAAGAGCCCTTAGATGAACAAACTCATGCCATCTTTTCTAATTGTAGACATTCAGTGTGAATCTATTTAAAAGTCATTTCATTTACCTTAAAAAATTGGTATGACATACCACCTGGAGACCTGGTCTTCAGGCAGTTGGACTTTTTTATTCACTTTAGTCCTAAAAGTTTCTGACTCAAATTTGCTTGAAGGTTACGTTCACCTAATTGCTGCTCCAAGCAGAAGCCAAAGTTTTCAGATTCATATTAATCAGTTTTCCCTGAAGCTGAATAGAAAAATAATTGGTAGACTCAGGCAGTCTCAGGATAAGCAAGGGGATGATTTTAACAATTGCCAATGTGAAAAAAACACCTTGTTCCACAAGTATAATAAGGGAAATAGTCAGTCTACAATATGCAAGGTAAACAATGTCCCATTTCATTATAAATTACAATCTCAAGAATATTGGGAACAAGCCTTTGTACACATGCTCATCCCTGATAATTGCCGTGATCCTTGACTTGGGTTAAAGGTCTTTTACATCACCATAAAGTTTCTTTGATTCTTTAAGCTTGGTTCAGTAGAACTGAAGGGGTTTCTGTATCTGTGTGAATCAGGCCAAAATCTTAAAGGGGTTATCCAAGACTATAAAATGTCCCCATATGCCCGGGCCCCTCACAATGAATATACTTACCTGGCTCCTGGATCCCTACACTGCTCCTGGTCCCCACACGGCCACTGCTGCTTCTCCTCTTGAGCTGGTGAAAACTTCCTGTGTTGGGGGTGAGCAGCCAATGGCAGACAGGGATGGGGACGAGCCTCCCTAGAATCGCGGGTGACGCTAAGGCAGCTCGTCCCCGTCACAGCCTGCCATTGGCTCCTTCCCCCAACACCGGATGATTTCATCCATGCACGAGGAGAAGCAACAGCGGTGGTGCGGGGACCAGGAGCAGGGAGCTACTTTACACATGCTGATTAGGAACGAGCATTTGAACTAACATTCATTCCCTATAACTGGCCCAATAAGTGCCTTATGTAAATCTGGCTTTAGATTCAGACAGTAGACACTTGAAAAAGGAACTTAAGAGTATTATTACCCAAGAATATTTAATTTCCATATTCATTTCTGTATTGATTTCCCTCCTACTAGAATTCAAGCTCAAAACTATACAAAAAAACATAAAAAAGATATGCTTATATAATGCAGATGCCAATGATTTCAGTTTTGGCCGTATTATTAATTGTTTGATGTGTGAAGAAGACTGTAGAGCTGCATTTCAGTTTAATTGTCAATTGCTATTACCAAGGCTTGCTCGCCTGGTGGTGTTCGTTCTGGGTGGCTGTAAATTCACATGCTTTTGTGCTGTTTGGCTGTGAGGCGTTTCACTTCCTTGCAAGATAAATAACACACTGAGAGTGATCGATTCACAACGGCAATAGTTTGGGGGATAAGACAAGCAGCTTCTTTACCTATTGATTTCTTTTTCATGGCTCTGACATGCGGGGAGGGGAGATATGGAACAACAGAAGCGAAATGGTGAGCAAGAGGAGTCTGCAATATGGAATCCAATGTCAGTGCAAGTTTTAAATGCCTTCAAATATACCACACATCCGCACATTTATGCCAATTGTTATTTGCAAATAATCTGTTTTCTCTCCAGGTAGCAGTTGGAAAATAAGCAATTTGTTCCATAGTATATTGCCAATTTCAACAATGTATGAGGTAACCTGGACATTTAAAGGGCTTCTGTCACCCCCAAAACACATTTTTCATTTTTGGGCTTATTAAAATCCTTATTGAACGACTATTCCCTATATAGGGCTCTTACCTTGGTCTGTGGTTTCGTTTCATTAAAAATCTATCTTTTAAAATATGCAAATGACTTCACTACCAGCAAGTAGGGCGTCTACTTGCTGGTAGCCGCCGCATCCTCCTTTTAAAAAACCGCCCCCTCCTCCTGTTGATTGACAGGGCCAGCGAGCGCTCTCCTCCTCCGGCTGGCCCTGTCAGCATTTCAAATCCTGTGCCTGTCAGGACGCTCGCCTCCTCAGCACTCCCTCAGTGCGCCTGCGCCGATGTTGTCACCAAAAGAGGGGGGGGGGGGGTGCAATCACCGTTCCCAGTCATCACGTCCACTACTCATAAAGAAATGCCCTTAGTGACGAAGTAATTTGTCACAAAGCAAATTTCTTTGTGAAATTCGGTAAATCGAAGTTTTATAAACTTCGCTCATCTCTAGCGATAAATGTAAGAACCACCTGGTCCTACAGCATTCAGCGTTTTGCTGATGTGCCGGCATGATGTCTGCTGGAACCGGAATAAGGTCGCTGTGCTGCACAAAAAGAATAATCAAATAAACAGGGGATGATAACTGTCTCTGCTTACCCCTTAGGCCCCTTTCACACGAGCAAGTTGAACCTGTGTTAATATGTCCTGTATGTCATGGGGTGTTTGTACAATCACCGGGTATTCTAACACAATTTCAGAGGCTATTTCTATCATTGCCTGCACTGCCGCTACCGCCCTGACACAGGAGGGGGCACCTCTGGCGACAGGATCTAATCTGGCTGAAAAGTACACCACTGGCCTCTGGCGGTCACCATACTTCTGAGTCAGTACAGCCGTGCTGTGACCCTGCATTTCTGAACAGAACAGGTTAAATCCTCTTCATATTTTGGAATACCCAAGGCTGGGGCCGAGATTATGCACAGCTTCAATGTATGGAAATTATTCACTGCCTCTTCTGTAAGGTTAAATGGGTCAGATGACAGACAATCATACAGAGGCTGCATTAACATGGAGGCATGTCTAATCCAGGGGCGACAGTATGACACCAGCCCCAAAAACACCCTTAGGCTTTGTGCTCCTTTGGGCACTTGCATCCTTTCAACAGCCTCCTTTCTTTTTGGGGTTAGGTGGCGAGCTCCATGGGAGAGGCAGTGTCTTAGAAATACAATCTTGTTTTTACAAAACTGCAGCTTCTGCTTTGAGACTTTACACCCGTTCTGATGTAGGAAAATTTTAAGAGATATACACTCACCTAAAGAATTATTAGGAACACCATACTAATACGGTGTTGGACCCCCTTTTGCCTTCAGAACTGCCTTAATTCTACGTGGCATTGATTCCACAAGGTGCTGATAGCATTCTTTAGAAATGTTGGCCCATATTGATAGGATAGCATCTTGCAGTTGATGGAGATTTGAGGGATGCACATCCAGGGCACGAAGCTCCCGTTCCACCACATCCCAAAGATGCTCTATTGGGTGGAGATCTGGTGACTGTGGGGGCCATTTTAGTACAGTGAACTCATTGTCATGTTCAAGAAACCAATTTGAAATGATTCGAGCTTTGTGACATGGTGCACTATCCTGCTGGAAGTAGCCATCAGAGGATGGATACATGTTCTCATTCTGTTTACGCCAAATTCGGACTCTACCATTTGAATGTGTCAACAGAAATCGAGACTCATCAGACCAGGCAACATTTTTCCAGTCTTCAACAGTCCAATTTTGGTGAGCTCATGCAAATTGTAGCCTCTTTTTCCTATTTGTAGTGGAGATGAGTGGTACCCGGTGGGGTCTTCTGCTGTTGTAGCCCATCCGCCTCAAGGTTGTGCGTGTTGTGGCTTCACAAATGCTTTGCTGCATACCTCGGTTGTAACGAGTGGTTATTTCAGTGAACGTTGCTCTTCTATCAGCTTGAATCAGTCGGCCCATTCTCCTCTGACCTCTAGCATCCACAAGGCATTTTTGCCCACAGGACTGCCGCATACTGGATGTTTTTCCCTTTTCACACCATTCTTTGTAAACCCTAGAAATGGTTGTGCGTGAAAATCCCAGTAACTGAGCAGATTGTGAAATACTCAGACCGGCCCGTCTGGCACCAACAACCATGCCACGCTCAAAATTGCTTAGATCACCTTTCTTTCGCATTCTGACATTCAGTTTGGAGTTCAGGAGTTTGTCTTGACCAGGAGCACACCCCTAAATGCATTGAAGCAACTGCCATGTGATTGGTTGACTAGATAATTGCATTAATGAGAAATAGAACAGGTGTTCCTAATAATTCTTTAGGTGAGTGTAGTTGCCTCACAGCAAGTCTCATTGTCTTCAGAACACAGGAGAAAATCATTCACGTATTGTAACAGGACTACTGAGCCGGGCGGTGCCCAGTTTGTAAGGAGAGATTGCAGAGCCTGGGTATACATGGTCGGGGAGTTCTGAGCTTCCTGATGCAGGACGGTCCAAGTATACTGGTTACCCTTAAATGTAAAGGCAAACAGATACTAACAGTCTTTGTGCAACGGGACACTAAAGAAAGCATTTGTCAGGTCTATCACTGTGAAACACGTAGCAGTGGATGGAACTTGTGACAGTAAGGTATGTGGGTTTGGCAATATTAGAGTTTGTAAAACTGTCACCTTGTTAACTTCTCTAAGATCATGAACCATCCTGTAACTGACAGGCTGTCCCTTAACTGGTTTCTTCTTTATTGGTAACAGCGGAGTATTAGCGGCAGATACTGTTTTTATTAATTCACCGGCCTGGAGAAAAGCATCAATTTGACTGGCCACTGCTATCCCTGGGCATGTCTGAGGGGGTACTGCTTCACTTGAGGTTGCTGACATCCTGGCTTAAGATGCACAGTGACCGAAGACACAGGAAGTGTCCCTATGTCTGTTTTTGATGTTGCCCATATATCCTTCGGTACTACCTCAAGAACAGCCTGGTCTACAAGGGTTAATTCTGATGGTTCAGTCTCAGGCAGGGCCAGTGTAGCTTTTAAGGGACATAATACTTCCTCTGGGGGCCCCAAAATCTACACGGGTAGTACCATTGGGCAAAAAGTGTATGTGGGCTCCCAGAGCTTGCAAAACATTACTCCCTAAAAGAGGTTCTGGCAGGTTTTCTTTAACTAACAATTGGGTAACAACCATACTGTCTTTTATCTTTAGTTTAACTGGCTTAGATTCACGGACAAAAACTGTTTCTCCTGTAAATCCCATAGCTGGTACATACCGTATTTTTCGCCCTATAAGACGCACCGGCCCATAAGACGCACCTAGGTTTTTGAGGAGGAGAATAAGAAAAAAATTTTTTTTAACCAAAAGGTGTGCTTTTGGTGGGTTTTGAACTTATGGTAGCCGTGTAATGACACTATTATGGGGGTCTGTGGATGGCACTGTTATGGGGGTCTGTGGCTGACACTGTTATGAGCGTCTGTGTCTGGCACTGTTATGGGGTTCTTTGGATGGCACTGTTATGGGGGTCTGTGGATGGCACTGTTATGGGGGTCTGTGGATGGCACTGTTAGGGAGGTCTGTGGCTGACACTGTTATGGGGGGTCTGTGGCTGACACTGTTATAGGGGGTCTGTGGCTGACACTGTTATGAGGGTCTGTGGCTGACACTGTTATGGGGGTCTGTGGCTGACACTGTTATGGGGGCGTCTGTGGATGGCACTGATATGGGGGCATCTGTGGATGGCATGATCCTGCTACCGGGGGATCTGTGGATGACAGATAAATAGCATCTTATGCTATTTGACATCCACAGATCCCCCCCATAACAGTGTCAGCCACTGTGAATGACCCCCAATAAAGGGGGTGGAGGCTGGCATCTACACTAGTTTTTAAATGGCAGCGGGGGCCCAGTGCAGTCATTGTATTCTATTGCAACGGGCCCCGCTCACTGTACTAATCGTATCTACTGTAACTGCAGGCGGGCAATTTTTAACTATAGATATGTTCGATCCAGCAGCCTGTACTTAGGATTATAGCAGGCTAGAGGCAGGAGGCTGGGCGGGCGGGCTGGCACTGGCAGCGTAACTCACTACGTCACGTGCCTGCACCACCTGCTTTATTTATAAAGTGGGCGGAACAGGCACGTGACGTAGGAAGTTATGCTGCCAGTGCCCGCCCAGCATCCTGCTTCCTGCCTCCAGCCTGCTATGATCGTAAGTACAGGCTGCTGGATCGAACATATCTATAGTTAAACATTGCCTGCCTGCAGTTACAGTAGATACGATTAGTACAGTGAGCGGGGGCCGGTGCAATAGAATACAGTGACTGCTCCGGGCCCCGCTGCCATTACAAAACTAGAGGCCGGCCCCCAGCCCCTCCTCGCTGATACACATGCCGGCCGCTCTGTGCAGCATGCGGTTGGCGGTGTATCAGTGTAAAAACAGCAGCATTCATCCCATAAGAGGCACTGACATTATCCTCCAACTTTTGGGGGGGGGGGAAGTGCGTCTTATAGGGCGAAAAATACGGTAACAAGGGGTTAACTGAAGAGGATGCAGTGTGAGCTGCCTCCCCCGAGCCTGCACGCTGGGCTTCTCCTCTCCATCAACCTCACAAGCTACTTTTATCCATATGTCAACCACTTCTTCACATCCATGATCCTTTATCCAACCACAATGTGTCCTACTGAATCTTTCCCAGACCTCTAGGTTAAGATTCCCATACTTCATCCCTGCCTTTTTTAATACTCTGTCCACATTCTTCAGACCCTCCTTACCTCCTCTTTCCTTCACCAAAGTTTTGACTGTCTTATAACCTTCAGGTACACTAAAATTATTTCCCATTGCTCTTCAACTGTACCAGAACAACTATAGAAAGTTAAAAAATTCAGATGTCTGTTTCCCCTCTGTTTCTACAGAGCTTCCCCACTATATTCACCGAGTGTACTCTGTTACTGAGCCTCAGTTTCCCCAGAGCTTCCCCACTATGTCACCTAGTGTACTTTGTTACTGAGATTTCCCCTTCTATAATGTTCTTCCAAACACAGTAAAGAACAAACAAAACGTATACCATGACTCCTAAAGCCAGACCAAAAACATCCCAATCAAAGTTACTCATGATCAGAAACTAAACCCAACAATCATAGGTATTTTCAACTTTCAAGGTTCTTTATCAACATGGACTTGACTGTAAAAGGACTTTATACGTACGTTCCTTAAACAATCCCTCGTGCCAGACAACTGGTCAGGGAGGCACAGATATAATGTAAGATAAAGTCTCTTACCTGGCAGCACAATCTTTTATATCTGTCCATCCCGGTCCAGATTATCCAAGTTGTTGGGAAATCAATGAAGTGTCCTTTAGTCGAGCCCCTCGTTGAGGCGCCAAGTTTTGTTGGGGCAAAACCCCCACCTCTATTATTGTCGGGGTTCGAATTGAAGTTTTCTTTATGAGCGCTCAAGAGAGCTGACACAGGCACACAGCTGAATCGGATTCTCTCTTCTTTATTCCATAAAAGCATGCATTTTTATAACACTACAGATAAGCATAGACTAATCTGGCACACCACCAAGGGGGTGGAAATCCAAACTAATGATTTGATCCATTATTCTTAAAAAGGCAATACTTCCGCACCATACTAACAATATTCTACCAATTAAAAAGTTTCTACAGCATCTTATCTCAAAGTTGACATCCTTCAGCAGTACCCAGGGGCGTAACGATCGCGGTCGCAGGGAGTGCGACTGCGACCGGGCCCGGCGGGGGGAGGGGGCCCGCTGTACTAACATGTAATGAAGCGCTGTGAAGGGGCCCGGCATGAAGTACAGTGACAATGCCGGGCCCCGTCAGGGCGCTCCATTCAGAGGCGTAGCGTGGGGGGGGCCGGGGGGGCCGTCGCCCCGGGCGCCACTCTGCAGGGGGCGCCGTCTGCGGGGCTGGCACAAATTAAATCGCCGACGCTGTGTTTTTTTTTCTTCACACAGCGTTCGGCTGCAGAGCAGAGTGAGGAGGCGAGAGGGGGCGGGGCATGCACGGCAGTTCCCGATAGGCTCCGCCCACCTTCCAGGCGGGAAGTACAGTGCAGACTGCAGAGCCAGGAGCCGGAGGCAGCAAGAAGAAGCAGAAGATCATGGCTGCAGCTGAATCAGTAGGAGACTGTAGTCCAGCTATGAGCCTAGAGACAGTGATTCAACTTGAATTACTTAGTGGGGGCATTGTGCACTGTCTGTGGGGACAGTATTACTTTGTTGGGGCCCTGGGGCGCAAATTACGTAATGGGCAGTGCCCATTACGTAATTTGCCCGCCAGTGCCCCCACTAAGTAATACTAACTGCCCCCACAGACAGTGCACAACTCACTGCACACTGCCCATTACGTAATTTGCCCCCCAGTGCCCCCACTAAGTAATACTAACTGCCCCCACAGACAGTGCACAACTCACTGCACACTGCCCATTATGTAATTTGCCCCCCAGTGCCCCCACTAAGTAATAGTGCCCCACAGACAGTGCACAGTTGTGGCAGTATTACTTAGTGGGCCACTGGGGGGCAAATTACGTAATGGGCAGTGCGCAGTGAGTTGTGCACTGTCTGTGGGGGCAGTATTACTTTGTTGGGGCACTGGGGGGCAAATTACTTAATGGGCAGTGCCCATTACGTAATTTTCCCCCCAGTGCCCCCACTAAGTAATACTAAGTGGCTGAACAAATGCATGCCCTCGCAGGGGCAGCAGTGCAGCACAATCCACCATTATCCGGCCGGCCAGCAAGTACAGGAACAGCCAAACAGGAGGAGTCAGATCGATGACAGCCAGGTAGGAATCAGGAGAAGATGTTAGAACTTAGATGGATGGATCACAAGTAGGGGGCGTGGAGCGGGCGGCGGCTAGTCGGGATTCGGACTCGAGAGCACCGGCGCTCCCAGGCAGAGTGCGCTCTGCGCGGTGGCCTACTCTGCTTATAGGTGGCGCCGGCCCTGGATTCAAGCGACCCTGAGACAGAGTGAGTGACAGTCAGTGTCACTGTCCCAGAGTCCCAAAGTCCCACCCTGAGTGTGTAATTAGGTCAGTAGTTTACTTTGTTGGCATTGGCTGAGGGCAGGCAGGCTTTAGGGGTAATATATGATTATATGAGTTAAGTGCCAGTAAGTGTCATGAGAGCCAGGCCAAGGCTGCCAAGCAGATGGCACCATGGCACTGCAGTCAGAGTGCTGGTGAAGGATGACCAGGGACACTGAGACAGTACTGCCTCTCTGGGATGCCATCTGCCCATCTCTGCTGTCCATATACCAGGCCTACCCTGGTATATGGACAGCAGAGATGGGCAGATGGCATCCTCTGGGCAGTACTGTCTCTCTGGTCATCCTTCACCAGCACCCTGACTGCCACGGTCCTGCTTGGCCTGGCTCTCATGGCACTTCACTGCCTCGTGCTTGGCTATCAGCGCTGAGTGACTCAGTCACACTGCAACATTGACTGAGTCACTCAGTGCTGATAGCCAAGCATGAGGCAGTGAAGTGCCATGAGAGCCAGGCCAAGCAGGACCGTGGCAGTCCGGGTGCTGGTGAAGGAAGACCAGAGAGACAGTACTGCCCAGAGGATGCCATCTGCCCATCTCTGCTGTCCATATACCAGGTCTACCAGCATTAGCCATTGATATACCACCTGCCTGCCTGGTCACCCCACCTAACACTCACGGAGACAAGTGACTCAGACTGTTAGGTGTGGGGGGACCAGGCGGTATATGAAGGGGTAATACTGGTAGGCCTGGTATATGGACAGGAGAGATGGGCAGATAGCATCCTCTGGGGGTTGTATCTTACATGGGACTGTATGCTGGAGGAGCTGAAGGGAGAGTGATGTGTTTTACATGGGACTGTTTGCAAGAAGGACTAAAGGCAGGGGGAGTGTTGTATCTTACACAGGACTGTATGCTGGAGGGGCTGAAGGGGGCCATAATTATTACTATAATACTACAGAGGTGGTCATTATAATAATAATACAGAGGGGGCCATTATATATTATAATTATACAGAGAGCATTATACTTATGGGCACTACAGGGGAAGGGGACTTCTGTTATCTGAGGATGATAGTAAAGTGAGGAATCTAAAACATTTTCTGCAAAACTTTGCAGAGACGAGACATGGCTGAAAGAAGGTGTCATGATGGTCCTATCTCCGAATGAGGACGTTGATGAAAGTCTACATCACAGGAGATGTCACTGGATGTAACAGGTATGGTGCGGTATTCTCCTGTATATTTCATAGCAATGTATGTTATGTCCATCCAAATATCTGTTTCACGGTAGGGGGGAGGGGGTATATAGAATTTGTCCCACACTGCCTCAGCCTGGCCCCAGACTTGAGGTCACACTGTGTGTGTTCTGAATTCTGGGGCCTCACACCCATCTACTACATTATCTGTACTCAGAGTTATCACCGTGTTATCTGTGGTGTTACATAGGACTGCAGGTGACATCTATTACATTATTTGTTTAAAAAAGGGGCGTGGTCACAGGTTGGGGGGGGGGGGGGGGCAATACTTGGCTTGCCCCGGGTGCTTGTTACCCACGCTACGCCACTGGCTCCATTACATGTTTAATATGAGGCAAGGTGGGGGAGGTTTGCGCAGAGGGGGTGGGAGGAAGAGGGAGGACGCGCGCACTCACTCACATACACTCGGCCCGGCAGTTCTTGTCACTGCCGGGCTGTCTCCAGATCATCAGTGAAGCAGGAGCTCTAGCGCTCCCTCTGCTGGCCGCACATCGGGCTGCTGGCTGTGGGAGGAGCTCTGAAGGCCCGGGAAACTGCCTTTAGTACAGCCAGCAGTGCGATGTCAGTGTGGCAGCGCAACATCAGGGAAGAGGGTAAGTATGTGTTTTGTTTTTATTTTCCTAACACTGCAGACTGGGGGCAAAGGGGAAGGGGGGGGGGGGGTTGATGGGCACAACTAGAGTGAGGGGGCACAAAAGTGGGCATCTCTACTGAGGGGGCACCTAATCTGCCATAACTACTGTGAGGGGGGCACATAATCTGGCATAACCACTGTGAGGGGCACATATGTGGGCATATCTAATGTGAGGGGCACATAATCTGGCATAACCACTGTAGGGGGGCACATATCTGGCATAACTACTGTGAGGGGGGCACATATAAAGGCATAACTATGAGATGGCACATATAAAGGCATAACTACTGTGAGGGGGGCACATAATCTGGCATAACCACTGTGAGGGGCACATATGTGGGCATATTTAATGTGAGGGGCACATAATATGGCATAACCACTGTAGGGGGCACATATCTGGTCATAACTACTGTGAGGGGCACATAGTCTGGCATAACTACTGTGAGGGGGAACATATCTGGCCATATCCACTGTGAGGGGCACATATCTGGGCATAACTACTGTGAGTGGGCACATATCTGGGCATAACCACTGTGAGCGGGCACATATCTGGGCATATCCACTGTGAGGGGCACATATCTGGCATAAATACCGTGAGGGGGCATATATTTGGCATAACTACTGTTAGGGGGCACATATTTGGCATAACTACTGTGAGGGGCACATATCTGGGCATAACTACTGTGACAGGAACAAAGGTGGGCATAACTGCTGTGAGGGGCCACAAGAAGGACATAACTTTTGTGAAGGGACCACAAGGTGGGCTTAATTACTGTGAAAGGCCACAAGATGGGCATTACTACTGTGAGGGGCCACAATGTGGACATTAGTACTGTGTGGTAGCACTTAGGGGAAATGTCCTAAATTACCCTGCTATACATTGGCATAGCTCAGTCTACCAGGCCAGCAGAGCTCCCCCAGCTGGTAGTTTCACAGGGGCAGTCACCATCCCTTCCTTATGTGATTATTCTTTTTTTTTCTATCACCACAGGGACCTTGTTCTGGATCCAGCGGACATCACACCGACGCCAGCGACACCCTGGATGAGGTAGGACCAGATTTTATTAGGATTGGGTGAGTGTAGCCATGCATTGGGCTCTTTCACACGAGCGGATCCCATGTGGCTAATCTGCTGTGTGAAAGAGAGCAGAGCCCCGTTCCGGACAGCAGAGACACCGAGCAGTAACATGATTGATAATGCTCCATGCCTCTCTATGATCGTTTTGCTACAAAATCACGGTGACCACTTTATCTCCCTGTGATTTTTTAGTAAAAAGGTCACAGAGAGGCACGGAGCATTATCAATTATGTTACTGCTCCGTGTCTCTGCTGTCCGGAATGGAGCTTGGCCCTCATTCACGCAGCGGACTAGCCACACGGGAAAGCCATTAGTAAGAAAATCTGCCGCTTCTTTATAAAAATCGGGGGGTAGGGGGGCCCCGATACAAAGTTTGCACTGGGGCCCATAACACTCTAGTTACGCCACTGGCAGTACCTCCCAAACTCAGAAGGAACATAACTCTCTCTTGTATGTCAGACTCTGATAATTAAATGAGGAAGCTTCTTACCTTGGCATTGTAGCTAGAACACATTTTAACTATATACACAGAGACTTCCTACATCCTGCCGGCTGGCAAATTTTTTTTTTCAACATATACACAAGATGGAGGATATGTTTGTACAAATTGGATTCTCATCTCTCACAATAGTAGTAATGCCAACATTGTGACCCCCTCACATTAGTGGTAATGTTCACATTGTGCCCTCTCACAGTAGTAAAGTCCACATTGTGCCCCCTTACAGTAGTAATGTCCACATTGTGCCCCTTTCACAGCACTTATGTCCACACTGTGCCCCCTCAGAGTAGGTATGTCCACATTGAGCCCCCTCACAGTATTTATGTCCACATTGTTCCCCCTCACAGTACTTATGTCCACATTGTGCCTTCTTCACAGTACTTATGTCCACATTGTTCCCTCTACACAGTAGTTATGTCCACATTGTGCCCGCTCACAGTATGTATGCCCAATTGTGCCCCTCACAGTACGTATGTCCACATTCTGCCCCCTTACAGTAGTTATGTCCACATTGTGTCCCTTCACGGTAGTTATGTCTATATAGGGACCCCTCACAGTAGTTATGTTCACATTGTTCCCCCTTCACAGTACTTATGTCTACACTGTGCCCACTCACAGTACTTATGTCCACATTGTTCCCTCTTCACAGTACTTATGTCCACATTGTGCCCCCTCACAGTAGTTATGTCCATATTGGGACCCCTCACAGTAGTTATGTCCACATCGTGCCTTCTTCACAGTACTTATGACCACATTGTGCCCCCTTACAGTAGTTATATCCCATTGTGCGCGTCACAGTACTTATGTCCACATTCTGCCCCTTACAGTAGTTATGCTGACATTGTGCCCCCTCACAGTAATGTCCACATTGTGCCCCCTTTACAGTACTTATGTCGACATTGTGGCCCCTCACAGTAGTTATGTCCATTGGGGGCACAATGTGGACATTACTACTGTGAGGGGGCACAATGTGGACTTTACTACTGTTAGGGGGCACAATGTGAACATTACCACTACTGTCAGGGGCACAGTAGTGGTAATGTTCACATTGTGCCCCTTAACAGTAGTAAAGTCCACATTGTGCCCCCTCACAGTAGTAATGTCCACATTGTGCCCCTTTCACAGCACTTATGCCCACACTGTGCACCCTCAGAGTAGTTATGTCCACATTGAGCCCCCTCACAGTATTTATGTCCACATTGGGCCCCCTCACAGTAGTTATATCCACATTGTGCCTTCTTCACAGTAGTTATGTCCACATTGTTCACTCTTCATAGTAGTTATGTCCACATTGTGCTCCCTCACAGTATGTATGTCCATTTGTGCCCCTCACAGTACTTATGTCCACATTCTGCCCCCTTAAAGTATTTATGCACACATTCTGCCTCCTCATAGTAGCACTGCCGACATTGTGCCCCCTCCCAGTAGTTATGTCGACATTGTGCCCCCTCCCAGTAGTTATGTCAACATTGTGCCCCCTCACAGTAGTTATGCCCACATTGTGCTCCCTTCACAGTACTCATGTCTATGTTGTGCCCCTCAATGTCCTCAACTTGCCTCTAAAACAGAAAATTCATAACTGCTCCCAGCCACTCTGGCCCTTCGCACTGCCTCCCATGTGTACATGTTGCGGTCCCCGGAGTGTTTAAATCTGGTGCTGCATGGGCATGTTCACATACTCCACTGCAGCCAATGACTGGTATCAGCAATGATGTGGTCATAAGCAGCACATCAACACTGAAGCCAGGCATTAGCTGCAGCGGGGCATGTAACCACGCCTATGAATCACCAAATGCAACATCATATTGCTGCCACCTATAAATCTGCAGTTATACAAATTCATCATAAGCATCGTATAGAAGTCTATGGGGCTCTACTGTACCTCTGTATGCCTCCAGTTTTAAGTGGTGTATACCAAGTTCTCTTCTATTGGACTCCATTTGTTGCACTGAACACTGTATTACAGAGCAATTCTCAGCCAGAAACATGCACCTCATAATATTAATAACAGTAATTAACACCTGGTGAATATTTATTAGCAGTTGCATCAGATAAGTTACATTAACCAGTAAACAAATCTGTCTCTGTGGCTGGGATCTCACATTCATGGCGGTCACCAGCCTGTACTATGAATTATATTTGCAGTCAGATCTTTGCTGCTCTTACATCTTATACCTTATTTTTGATACTTAAAGGGCTTCTGTCACCCCCCCATTGTGCAATTTTCATTAGCCGACATTAGCTTTTTGCTAATGTCAGCTGAGTGCAATCATACATGTCCTACCTTTGTCTGTGGCTTATTTCTTGTAAAAATCATACTTTTATCATATGCAAATTTCTTCACTACCAGCAAGTTGGGCGTGTACTTGCTGGTAGCCCCTGCATCTGCCGCTTCTAGACACGCCCCATCTCCTCTTGATAGACAGGGCCAGCGAGTGCTCTTCTCCTCCCGCTGGCCCCGTCTGCTGCTGAATTCCCGTGCCTGTGCCGTAACATTCCTCAATCGCGCGTCCTTCACTCAGTACGCCTGCGCCGATTGAGGAACGTTACGGCGCAGGAATTCAGCAGCAGACAGGGCCAGCGGGAGGAGGAGAGCCCTAGCTAGCCCTGTCTATCAAGAGGAGATGGGGCGTGTCTAGAAGCGGCATATGCAGCGGCTACCAGCAAGTACACGCCCAACTTGCTGGTAGTGAAGAAATTTGCATATGATAAAAGTATGATTTTTACAAGAAATAAGCCACAGACAAAGGTAGGACATGTATGATTGCACTCAGCTGACATTAGCAAATAGCTAATGTCAGCTAATGAAAATTGCACAATGGGGGGGTGCCCTTTAAGGTCAGTTGTTTCACAAGTCTTGTAATCTTGATAAATGTGTTGGATAAATAGTAAAATATTAATGCTTGTCCATAAATGTGCAGTGAGCACATCTCCCATCAATGAAATAAAAGCTAGAAAATGGTTGGACTTCAGGTTGTGTTAAAGGGAATGTGCAATGGGCCCACTAGCAGGGCGTCTGGGGTATCCCTTGCCCCTTAGGAGGTTTCTATGAAATATGTCCCTCTTATAGAGCAAGTAAACGTGACGCCAGTTGCAGTTAAGTAACGAGGACATGGAGTCCCCTTTGTGATGTAGAGTGGTGTAGAGTGGCCTACAATGTCTCTGTAGATGTTGTATACACGTGTCACGGTGCTCCTACCTGGATATCCTTGGATCCCAGATGTGAAGTGGTTCGAAGCAGTGCAAAAAGGGTAGTTGAACTTGGATGATGAGTAAGTAGAATAAATGGAGTCCAGACTTGTAGTAACGTTGAACACAGCTTTACTTGGCATAAAAGATAATCCAAACAGTATCTTGGTCATCAAAAGGTATTGGCTTAAATGGCAGGCACACACCTATCTGCAACAAGCTCAGCTCTGCTATGCTAACTGGAGTAAATAGGAACTTTTCCTCTTCTGCTTGAACTTAGTTTAGCTGTCTGTAGTCTGTCTCTTACTTTAATCCTAGGAACTTCTTGTCCTGGCTTTGAGTACCTCAAGCTCTAGCTTCAGCTTGGATGAAGGCAATGCAAGCCCAGGTGGGGACAAGCAACCATGTAGACTTCAGAGGCTGGGCTTCTGTGCCTAGCAGAGCAGGCAGCGCTCTGCTAGCCAACACACAACCTCTCCCTGAGAAGGGTAGGCTAGACTGCACCCTAACTAACCAACTCCTCCCTCTCTAGAGAGGGCTGGAACGGAAAGGTTCCTCTCAAGGGAAACTAACACTGCCGATGTTGCTGCCACCTGCTAGTGAACCAGGCACATTACCTATTAACATAACATTGGCAAGGAAATTCATATACACACAATGCAGGAAATGACATTAAATATCAGAGATGACGCAGGATGCACCAACCAAGATAGTGGGGATACAAAGGAAGTGGTAATTAGAGATGAGCAATTTTTAAAAAATTCTGTTCGCCGGTTCGCCAAATTTTTCAGTAAAAATTTCAGTTCGATTTGAATATATTCGCAACGAATCGCGTAAAAAAAAATGGGTATTTTCTGGCTGCTAAGAGCCTTTATCGCGGTGTAGAACACGCATAGGGAGTCTGCTTTGGTAGTGAATTAATACTGTGAGTCCATATGACATGCAGATGACAGGCGTCGCTCTTAGAATCACTGCAAACTTCACTCATTAGGGCAGTCACGGGGCCAAAACTGACCAAATAACTCAATATGAACTCAACCTTACAGGTCGATGTTAGCGCCAAGAAGAAGCGCACTTCTTTTACACTGTATCCAGCTGATTCCACATAGATGTTATCAGAACCTGTTCAATTAAACGATTATACAAGTAGAGCCCACCCGACAGAGGGGAGAGGGTGTCAGCAGTAAGTTTGTGTTGACATCACTGATTAATTTCCTTCCTCTGATGCGTCAGAACAATAACCCACAAAAAATGGATCCTGTCTATGGAGCATAAGCCTTCACTCGGTCAGCATTTGCTCAATAATCCATCAGTATTGTTAATGCCAAAAAAAACAGGGCTGGATCTAAAGCAGAGATGACATGTGAATGGAATATTTGCATATCTTCTGTGTTTTGTACCCACTCCTGCTTTTGGCTACCAAATCATAAGCCAATTCTGATGGGACCATCCAGGCCTTAAAGCTGCTACACAGACAGGAACCGTGGTGCGTCTCTTGACAGATCAGAAGAAGGGTCAAACAAATGATGATGTCAGCCAGGCCGAAAGGCAAAATAGTGGCCCAGTCATGAAGTGGGGAGGATGGGAACAGCAGGAGGAGACCACAGAGTAGCCTAATGATGGGGTCTGGAGGTTGCGGCAGCATCAGGAGGCCACATTATGGCACAATGACAAAGTCTGGAGGTAGTGGCAGCATGAGGAGACCACATAGTGGCACAATGACAGCGTGGAGGTGGCAGCAGCATCAGGAGGCCACAGAGTGGCACAATGAAGAAGTCTGGAGGTGGCGGCAGCAGCAGTGCCAGCTTCAGGAGAAGGCCACCGAGTGGCACAATGACAGAGTCTGGAGTTTGCAGCAGTATGAGGAGGCCACTGAGTGGCACAGTGACAGAGTCTGGAGGTGGCGGCAGCAGCAATAGCAGCATCAGGAGAATGCTACGAGTGGCACAATTACAGAGTCTGGAGGTGGCAGCAGCATCAGGAGGCCACCGAGTGGCACAATGACAGAGTCTGAAGTTGGCAGCAGTATGAGGAGGCCACCGAGTGGCACAATGACCTAGTGTGGTTGTGGCAGCAGCATGAGGAAGTCACAGAGTGGCACAATGACAGAGTGTGGAGGTGGCAGCGTCAGGAGGAGGCCACAGGGTGGCACAATGACCGAGTGGGGAGGTGGCGGCAGAATCAGGAGACCACAGAGTGGCAAGGTGACATAGTGTGGAGGTGGCAACAGTATCAGGAGACCACAGAGTGGCAAGGTGACATAGTGTGGAGGTGGCGGCAGCATCACGATGCCACAGAGTGGCAAGGTGACATAGTTTGGAGGTGGCAACAGCATGAGAAGGCCACAGCATGAGGAGGCCACAGAGTGGCACGATGACGAGAGATTGCAGAGGTGGTAGCAGCATGAGAGGGCCACAGAGTGGTATGATGACGAGAGATTGTGGAGGTGGCAGCAGCCTGAGGAGGCCACAGAGTGGCCGCTTCATCTATTCATTTATAGGGAATATGGGACAGAACAGAAGGTTAACATTTCTCAACTTTATAAAGTGTTGCTTAAAACACGATTTAATAATACACGTTTGTAACGGACCGTTTCAGCAGACAAGGGGTTAAAATCCGTTTAGGCGATAAGCCCCTTTCTGCGAGACAGGCACAGCTACTGCAGGATACACCAACTCCCGAACTGGATACAAAATAGCACTCCAAACTGGAACCTCACGAATAGCTGCTAGCAGACGAACAGGAATCAGCTTACACTTCTGGCAATCGTCTTCTAACAGCATACAGCAAATCCCCCCAATAACGAGACAAGGCTCCGTGTTGAGGGTCATGCAGTGGTCTGACTGTACTTGAAGTACAGCGTCTTTTATTCACAAAAAACAAACATAGTACTGCCCACAGGGGTTTGAAATACAACCAATCAGTATATTACAAGACATACAATGTAACTACAGCAACCAATCGTTCACGCCCCCAGAGGACCAGAATGAAGACTGTAACATAGGACAACATATCCCCACAATGCATCATGGTTTCCTCCTCTCTGTCCAGACAACCTGAAGAGCAATCCAATTATCTCTGAGGACAAAAGGAGATCGCCAATACACATGTGAGGACAACAGAACAGACATCACCATTTTAAACACACAATGGGACAATAGAAACACACCCAGCATATTCCCTCCCCTTATCCTGAGAGGAGACTCAATTATACATACAGTTAAACATACTTTCTACCCAACTTTCATAACTCTAAAACCATACATCACATTCACATAAAAATTACATATTCGCAATCAATCCATTCAGGGGAACAACATATTAAAAAATGGCATGAATCAGACCAGGGGTTCAAAAGTTAGTAAAATATCTTTTGGGCCCTGGCTGGCACATGGCTATCTGGCTCAAACCAGTTTTACAGAGCCCTCTTTCCTGGAGACAATGGGAAATAATCAAATTATATCCAGGGATAGAGGCAGACTCCATTGAGCACATGGTTGCAAAAAGACATAAAATACAATAAAATACGCAAGGTTACATTTACTACATAAAATAAAGACATGCAACATATCCCCAGATAGCTTAGGTCTGAGCGCATATTATTGAATGGCGCTCAGACCACACACATACAGTTCAATTGCCATGGAGCTTAAGTTTTGCATGGGCTGATGATAGGGCCCATAATCCTGGGGCAAGAGGCCAGCAGCCAGTCCTCTCCAAAGCCCAGTGGCGAGGTTGGTTTCGCCACACATCTCCCCCCCCCAGGGAAGACTAACCAGATACCTGACCTCACGCCGGTCGGTACCTGAGTTAGTCTGGCAGCCCACCCTCAACCCAATACTGGACCTGTTGCATTTGGTAGCCTGTCTCTGTCCAGTGAGTCCACCAAGGTTATGTTGGAAGCTGGTACTCCTGGTCTCTGTGTTGCTCCCTGGCTTAGAGTGGAGGTTGCTTTGTGGGCAGGTATCAGCGGTACTCTGCCCTGGTGCCAGCGCTACCACGGAAGAAGCCTGGTTGGAGCCTGGTTGTTGGAGGGGGAGACCGACTGTCTCTACCCCCTGTGCTGTAGGTGCAGAGACCATGGTCCCATCTGCACTGTTGTGGGGCTTACTGTCTCCCCCTGGTGCGTTAAGCTGCCGCTGGGGAGAGGGGGTAACGAGTTCCTCTCCCATACATACTTCCAGCCGCTGGGGAGGGCGACCGACCGTCTCCGCTCCCAATACAGTGTCCTGCTGCTGGGGAAAGGAGACTGGGCTCTCTATTCCCTGCTGGACACTCTGCCGCTGGGGGACAGGACCGACTGTCTCTGCCCCCTGTAACTCCGCCTGCTGCTGGGGAAAGGAGACTGGGCTCCCAATTCCCAAAAAATCATGCTGCTGCTGGGGGGCAGGAACAACTACCTCTGCCCCCTGTAACTCCGCCTGCCGCTGGGGAGGGAGGACGCTGCTCTCCTCTCCCTGCACTTCACACTGCCGCTGGGGAATGGAGACTGGGCTCCCAATTACCTGCAGGACCGGCGGAGAGACCTCGGTCCCATCTCTACCGGCCACCTGGGGTCCTTCCCAGTAACATTCTACAATATCTGCCCAGCTGAATGGGTCTGGATCTGGGTCTGTCACCTTACCGTCCTGCTGAGCCTTCTCAATGGAGTGGAAGAGATCTCGGTAGTCCTGCTCCAGTTCCCACTCCAGGGTTGCTAGGTGAGCCAGGTCTTGCTCTACCTCATGGGGGTCATCCCACTCATGCCTAGCCTCCCTCTCATAGAAAATGTCCTGAAGTCTGGACTGTGCAGGGCTCCCGAAGTCAGGCTCTGCAAAGGACTCCCATAACAAGCCAGGACCATAAAACTCCTCTCCCTCTGGCTTGTCATGTTCGGCTGTCCAGGGTATATACTGTGCCATATACCACCAAAGCGCCTGGTAGGCATCCTCCAGCCATAGCTCCTGCCATACCCGGTGCTCTAGTTCCTTCACCCATTCCTCCAGAGGTTGCTCTCCCAGGAAGGGCATCCGCAGGGCCACTTGCTTCTGCAACCACTGCTCTTCACTGGGGAGACTCTCACCCCGCTGGTATTGTAGATTATCCAGGGCCTGGTACCAGATGCCTTTCCTTAATGCATCCCGGCCATCCAGGTCCTCCTCCTCGTATAACACTGCTGGTTCCATCCTGGTGCTTTTAGGGTCGCTGTACTGAGACATGCGTTGTCCTTAAATTGTAGAATCCACAGAAATGGTGTCTCCCGTAGCTGTCCTTCTGGCTGTAGGAACGATCCCGCTGCTTGCCACCAATGTAACGGACCGTTTCAGCAGACAAGGGGTTTAAATCCGTTTAGGCGATAAGCCCCTTTCTGCGAGACAGGCACAGCTACTGCAGGATACACCAACTCCCGAACTGGATACAAAATAGCACTCCAAACTGGAACCTCACGAATAGCTGCTAGCAGACGAACAGGAATCAGCTTACACTTCTGGCAATCGTCTTCTAACAGCATACAGCAAATCCCCCCAATAACGAGACAAGGCTCCGTGTTGAGGGTCATGCAGTGGTCTGACTGTACTTGAAGTACAGCGTCTTTTATTCACAAAAAACAAACATAGTACTGCCCACAGGGGTTTGAAATACAACCAATCAGTATATTACAAGACATACAATGTAACTACAGCAACCAATCGTTCACGCCCCCAGAGGACCAGAATGAAGACTGTAACATAGGACAACATATCCCCACAATGCATCATGGTTTCCTCCTCTCTGTCCAGACAACCTGAAGAGCAATCCAATTATCTCTGAGGACAAAAGGAGATCGCCAATACACATGTGAGGACAACAGAACAGACATCACCATTTTAAACACACAATGGGACAATAGAAACACACCCAGCATATTCCCTCCCCTTATCCTGAGAGGAGACTCAATTATACATACAGTTAAACATACTTTCTACCCAACTTTCATAACTCTAAAACCATACATCACATTCACATAAAAATTACATATTCGCAATCAATCCATTCAGGGGAACAACATATTAAAAAATGGCATGAATCAGACCAGGGGTTCAAAAGTTAGTAAAATATCTTTTGGGCCCTGGCTGGCACATGGCTATCTGGCTCAAACCAGTTTTACAGAGCCCTCTTTCCTGGAGACAATGGGAAATAATCAAATTATATCCAGGGATAGAGGCAGACTCCATTGAGCACATGGTTGCAAAAAGACATAAAATACAATAAAATACACAAGGTTACATTTACTACATAAAATAAAGACATGCAACATATCCCCAGATAGCTTAGGTCTGAGCGCATATTATTGAATGGCGCTCAGACCACACACATACAGTTCAATTGCCATGGAGCTTAAGTTTTGCATGGGCTGATGATAGGGCCCATAATCCTGGGGCAAGAGGCCAGCAGCCAGTCCTCTCCAAAGCCCAGTGGCGAGGTTGGTTTCGCCACAACGTTCTCCGGCACAAAAGGCTTGGCAAATTCATTGTCAGTGAATTTCACTCAAAGATTGGGATAATATATTGGCAAATTTAAGTTTCCTTTCTTATAATTTTAATAAAGTTTTGGTTCAATTCAATATTCAATAGTTAATAAATGTAATAATAAAAATTAAGTGGTGCATAAGACAGGAGAGAATCCGCCAGTTTTCAGTTTATTTGACGACGTGGTTAAGATGGAAAAAAGCATCCCAAAAAATCATTTCTCTCCATCTGGAGACGAATCCTGTCAAGATTGATGCAAGTGCGGTATCGGCTGCTCATCGACCCAGATACTTCTGGGGGAACCTGCCTGGCATGATCAGGCCTCTAGTAGCTACAGACAATGAGAAGACAAAGTGTCAAGCTTTGAGCCCTGAAGAGTCGTGAAGTTCATCAAGATAAGTCACTAAAGATTTTACCGCATATAACCACAGTGCTGACCGCTGGATAAATTTAGTTTTTCAACCAAAATAATTCAATAAAGATTTTACCACAAATATTACTGCAACAGTGAACTCTGAATATATTTAGTTTTTGTACTGAAATAATAATAACTGCAGAAGTGAAATGCGTATATATTTTTCTTTCTGTACTGAAATAGGCCAGTAAACACTTTTAGGCTACTTTCACACTAGCGTTCGGGGCTCACAAGCGGCCCCGAACGCATCCGTACTGCCCTAATGCATTCTGAGTGGATGCGGATCAGTCTGGCAGCGTTCAGCCTCCGCTCCGCTCAGCAAGCGGACACCCGAACGCTGCTTGCAGCATTCGGGTGTCCGCCTGGCCGTGCGGAGGCAAACTGATCCATCCAGACTTACAATGTAAGTCAATGGGGACGGATCCGTTTGAAGATGACACAATATGGCTCAATTTTCAAACAGATCCGTCCCCATTGACTTTCAATGTAAAGTCTGGACGGATCCGTCTGAACTACATTCACACTTAGAATTTTTTCTAAGCTATAATGCAGACGGATCTGTTCTGAACGGATACAAACGTCTGCATTATAGGAGCGGATCCGTCTGTGCAGACAGCAGACGGATCCGCTCTGAACGCAAGTGTGAAAGTAGCCTTAGCAGAAATAAATGCACCAGTGAAGTGCATATATTTTTTTCCTTTTTGTACTGAAATAGGACACTGAACACTTTCACCACATATAACTGCAGAAGTGAAATGCGTATACATTTTTCTTTTTGTACTGAAATAGGCCACTAAACGCTTTCAGGACATATAACCGCCGCCGACGGCGAATGTGGCAAAATCTTTATTGACGTATTTCGGTCAAAAAACAATGTTTATTCAGCGGCCAGCGCTGCGGTTATATGCGGTAAAATCGTTATTGAAGTATTTCGGTCAAAAAACTAAATTTATTCAATGGTCAGCGCTGCGGTTATATGCGGTAAAATCTTTAGTGACTTATCTTGATGAACTTCGCAACTTTTCCGGGCTCAAAGCTATCTTGACACTTCTCATTTTCTGTAGCTACTATAGGCCAGTTCATGCCATGCAGGTTCCCCCAGAAGTATCTGGGTCGATGAGCAGACGATACCGCACTTGAATCCAGAGGAAACAAAACAGGCTGGTTTTGAGAGCTCCATTTATATAAGCAGGGCCATCTTTAACAAGGGGCAAAAGGGGCAGCTGCCCCGGGCCCAATTGCTCCTGGGGGGCCCAAGGCAGCTGCCTCTTGAGCCCTGCTGGCCACTGCCCCGAGTATCAGGCTATCAGCTACACAGGGGGGGCTGCCATGCCTGCCTGCCGACACTCCAGGCAGCGTACTGTGAGAGCTGTAATTTTCTAGGACCTTAGATGACATCATCACCATGTGACCAGTAACCTAGCAATATTACTGGTCACATGGCTATGAGGTCATCACAGGTCCTGTCTACCAGGAGTGTTACTGCAGGAGAAGTTTCCCATAATTGTGGAGCTTTTTTTGAGAAGATTACATCAGGAAAAGCTGACAGGGGCTGTAATGCTAATATACTGTAGGCTACTGTATAGTGGGGTGCTATACTGCTCTACTGTATACTATGGGGGTGCTGTATATTGTGGGGTGCTTTATACTGTGGGGGGCTGTATATTTTGGGGTGCTGTATACTGTGGTGTACTGTATACTGTGAGGTGCGATATTCTGTATAGTTCGGGGTGCTGTATACCGTGAGGTGCTGTATACTGTGGGGGTCTGTATACTGTATACTGTGGGTGCTGTATATTGTGGAGTGCTATACTGCTGTACTGTATAGTGTGGGGGGCTGTATACTGTGAGGTGCGGTATTCTGTATATTTTGGGGTGCTGTATACTGTGGGTGCTGTATATTGTGGAATGCTATACTGCTGTACTGTATAGTGTGGGGGGCTGTATAGTGTGGGGTGCTGTATACTGTGAGGTGCGCTATTCTGTATATTTTGGGGTGCTGTATACTTTGGGTGCTGTATATTGTGGAGTGCTATACTGCTGTACTGTATAGTGTGGGGTGCTGTATAGTGTATAGTTTGGGGTGCTGTATACTGTGAGGTGCTGTATATTGTGGGGTGCTATACTGCTCTACTGTATACTGTGAGGTGTTGTATACTGTATAGTGTGGGGTGCTATACTGCATAGTGTGGGGTGCTGTATACTATAGGGTGCTATACTGCATACTGTGGGTTGCTGTATACTATAGGGTGCTATACTGCATACTCTGGGGTGCACTGTAACGCTAGGGTGAACCGAGCCCCGGTCTCCTTCCTGCAGAGCGGTGCCCACTTCCAGCCTGAGCCCAGCTGCCCAGAGCACTGATCCTGAGCCGCTGGAGTCTTCAGAACTGGAAGTATTTATATCACTGTACTCTACCAGGTGTGTGGCTTTTTTGTGTGTGTGTGTTGTGGTGGAGGCCGTGATTGCATGCTAGGGTGTGGGAAGGCGGGATCCAGGGGGAGGGGGCCCAAGTAAATTTTTGCCCAGGGTCCAATCAATATTAAAGACGGCCCTGTATATAAGCAGGAATATAACCCGAGTTTGCGCGTCGCATGTTTGATTTAAGTGTGTGTTTGTATAAGTGTGCGACGTTAGATTTAGTGACTTCAGTGGGGGACTGCAGTAAATCAGTTTCTTATTACTGCATTATATTGTATTTTTCGTTTTCATTGTGTAATCCCCATTAGTATGTGTTCCATAATTGACAGCGCAGTACAGTGCACATCTTTTCTGATGTATGCAGTCCTTGAACAGCTGTTCAAAGGTGTATATCATTGTTCAAAATGTGAGAAAATTACCCGTTTGGAATCACAAATGGAGTATCTAAACGGGCGAGTTTCAACACTGAGAGGCATTAACAATTTGGAAAAGAATTTGCTGCTCACTGAGCAAGCACTTTATGGGGTAGTTGAGGGGGAGGGTGAAAGCGAGGAGGCTGAGAAAAGTGAGATAGCCAGCTGGATAACAGTTAGATAGGTAGAGGGAAGAGTGCAAGGGAGGCTAGCCCTGATCTGTCAAACCCCAAAAATTTTGCACGGTTGGCAGATGAGGGGAATGTCGGTTCAGGGACAGCACTGCTGCAGCCGGACACTTCCTCTGCCAGTCAGGGGAATGTCAGCTCCAGTAAGCAGGGAACCAGGAGAGCAGGGTAGGCCAGACAGGTGCTGGTAGTGGGAGACTCAATTATTAGGGGTACAGAAAGGGCAATCTGTCACAAAGACCGTGATCGCCAAACAGTGTGTTATCTTCCTGGTGCTAGAGTTTGACACATTGTGGATCGGGTTGACAGATTACTGGGAGGGGCTGGAGAAGACCCAGCGGTCATGGTCCATATCGGAACCAATGACAAAGTTAGAGAAAGGTAGAGAGTCCTTAAAAATTATTTTAGGGATTTAGGTCAAAAGCTTAGGGCAAGGTAGTGTTTTCCGAAATACTGCCTGTACCACGAGCCACACAAGAAAGGCAGCGGGAGATTAGGGAGGTTAACAAGTGGCTCAAGAACTGGTGTAGGAAGGAGGAGTTTGGGTTCCTGGAGAACTGGGCCGACTTCTCTGTCAGCTACAGGCTCTATCATAGGCATGGGCTGCACCTCGATGGGGAAGGGGCAGCTGTGTTGGGGGAAAGATGGCTAGAAGGTTGGAGGAGTGTTTAAACTAGGGACTGGGGGGGAGGGTAATTACGTTATAGGATGGGAAGATAGTGCAGATAGAGACTGGGGGCAAGGTAGTGGGACTGGGGGAGGAATGGAAGGAGGGACTAGAACAGTTCAGAAGGAAAGGTGTAGGGTAAAAAATATAAATAAACCTCTTAATTGTGTGTATACTAATGCCAGAAGCCTGACTAATAAAACTGGTGAACTGGAATTAGTGATGTGTGAGGAGGACTGTGACATAGTAGGAATAACTGAGACATGGCTGGACGATAGCTAGGACTGGGCAGTTAATGTACAGGGTTACAGTCTGTTTAGAAAGGATCGCCAAAACCGGAGAGGGGGAGGGGTCTGCCTTTATGTAAAGTCCTGTCTAAAGCCCACAGTCCGAGAAGATATAAATGAGAGACATGAACATGTTGAGTCACTGTGGGTAGAAATACATGGATATACAACACAATAGAAGCTCCAAACGTGTAAAGGCTTCACCAGCACTCCAGTATCAATCAGCAAATAGGCCCCCAGAGGGGGAGGAGTATCGTTAACTAAAATATAACTTTTAATTCAATGTGCAATTAAAACACACCACTAAGATGCAATATCATAAAAACGGATGGGGTCCAAGCCTGGTACCCCAGTACTGGTAGAGAAGTAATTAAACCTGCTCCACCTGGTGAAAGGTGCGAGCAGTCTCACCAGACCAATGGAAATACTGGGATCAGCAAGAGTTTCCAGGTGGGTCTGTCCAAGGACAACAGATGTAGGTTGGATGCGAGGTCACTCTATGGGGTGGCGTCTGTAAAGGCGATGCAGAACTGTGCCCTATATATTCCTTTGGAAGGGGAAGGGGGCTAGTTTTATTCTGCTTAGCTACACAGAGCACCCGCCCCGACAGGGGCGATCCCGTCCGGATACCTGTCCCTACCCTGGACCTGATCCCTAATTAAAAAAAAGGAACGTGGCCAGTTAATGATTCCTTATGACCTCCCGACGTGGCACGTTTCTGTCCGTGTCGACTCTTCAGGGCAAAAGACGCTGCAAAAAAAGGAAAAGAAGGACAAAAAAGCCACAGGTATAGACCCTGCAGTGATAACTGGTTCAAGTGAATAGACTTGTATTTGTCACCCCTAGGTGCTGGGATGCAAATCTGCAGAGGAGTTGGTAATCCAATGCTGGTCGGTATAAGAGGATATGATAGTCCTCTACATGGCAGATCCCCTATGGTTGAGGGAATAAATAACATGATAATCTACCAGCCGCTAGTAGAGGACCATAGAGGATCTGCCATGTAGAGGACTATCATATCCTTCTTTTCCTTTCACCAGGTGAAGCAGGTTTAAATACTTCTCTACCAGTACCAGGCTTGGACGCCATCCGTTTTTTATGATATTGCATCTTAGTGGTGTGTTTTAGTTGCACATTGAATTAAAAGTTATATTTTAGTTAGCGATACTCCTCCCCCTCTGGGGGCCTATTTGTAGAAATACATGGAGGCAAAAATAATAATAAATTACTAATAGGAGTTTTTTATAAACCACCTAATATACCAGAGTCCACAGAAAATCTACTACTAAACGAGATAGACAAGGCAGCAAATCATAATGAGGTGGTTATTATGGGGACCGCATCTATATATACAGCCTAACTGGGTATACCAAGGAGCTAAGTACTATCTTTAATTTTAAGCATTATCCATAATTGCTTTTTCTACTTCCCTACATCCTTTACACCTGTATCACCTCCTGATGAGCTGCTGTATGCAGCTGAAACGCGTTGGGTTTGTGTCTTTATACTATTATATTAGACTTATTCTTTTTGTTTTCTTCTCTGGATTGATATATTCCACATCCAGCTTTGTTAGTAGGGCGTCACTAGGGCCATATCGAGGCTTAGGTACGGGGGCAGGGTGTCTCCACCATCAGGGGACATCCCTGTGCTTCAGGACATTAGATCCATAGGGTTATCTAGGGAAAGAACCTTTTCCCACAGATTTACCTATTACTACCCCCAAACCTCTAGTGATTTATGTACTCAATACCTATCCTATCTATAATAGGAGGTTTTCTGTCAAATATACATTATATCACTCGAGCACATCGTTATTTTCGCTCGTACCCATTTACTAAATAAAGGTATCGTTTTGAAGTAAGCACGTTAATTTCACTTCTCTCCTGGGTTATTATGGGGACTTCAACTACCCAGATATAGACTGGGAAACTGAAAGCTGTACGTCTCATAAAGGAAACAGGTTCTTGGCAATAACCAAAGACAATTACCTTTCCCAACTGGTTCAGGACCCGACTAGAGGGACGGCCATACTGGACTTAGTATTAACCAATACACCTGACAGAACAACAGATGTGCAGGTTGGGGACACCTAGGAAATAGTGACCATAAATGAATAACCTTCCAATTACACTTCAAACGAACATTTCTACAGGGAGGAACAAAAATGCCAAACTTCAAAAAAGCTAACTTTAGCCAACTAAGAGAGGCCATAGGCCTAACTAACTGGGACAAAGTCCTCAAAAATAAATACAGCCGCAAAATGGAATAGTTTTAAAAGCATCCTAAAATCTAATTGTGAGAGGTTCTGTACATACCTTGGGAATAAAAGGTTAAGGAACAAGAAGAAACCAATGTGGATAAATAGAACTGTAAAGAAGGCAATAAATGACAAAAATAAAGCATTTAAATCACTAAAACAGGAGGGTAGCGAGGAAGCACTGAAAAACTATAAGGAAAAAAATAGAATATGTAAAAAACAAATAAAAGCCGCCAAACTAGAGACCGAGAGATTAATTGCCAAAGAGAGCAAAACTAACCCTAAAATGTTCTTCAATTATATAAATGGTAAAAAGTATAAATCTGTGTCAGTGTCGGCCCTCTACAGAGCAATGAGGGGGAAGTTGCAGAGAGCAACTAGGAGAAAGCAAAGCTATAAAATATTTTTTTCTCCACTGTATTCACTGAGAAAAATAAACTGTCAGATGAAATGCAGAATGTAAAAGTAAATTCCCCATTAAAAGTGCCCTGTCTGACCCAGGAAGAAGTACAACAGCGATTTAAAAAGATTAAAATAGACAAATCGCCAGGGCCAGATGGCATAAACCCCCTTATCCTAAGAGAATTAAGTAATGTCATAGCCAGACCCTTATTTCTGATATTTACAGACTCTATACTGACAGGAAGTTTTCCAGAGGATTGGCGCTGGCGCATAGCAAATGTGGTGCCAGTATTTAAAAAGGGTGCAAAAATGTAAACTATAGGCCGATAAGTTTAACATCTGTTGTGGGTAAACTGTTTGAAGGTTTTCTAAGAGATGCTATCTTGGAGGAGCTCAATGAAAACAAGCAAATAACATCATATCATTCAGCATGGCTTCATGAGGGATCGGTCATGTCAAACTTATTTAATCCGTTTCTATGAGGAGGTAAGTTCTAGACTTGACAGTGGTGAATCAATGGATGTCGTATATCTGAACTTCTCCAAAGCATTTAACACTGTACCACATAAAAGGTTAGTATATAAAATGAGAATGCTCAGACTGGGAGAAAACATCTGTATGTGGGTAAGTAACTGGCTCAATGATAGAAAACAGAGGGTGGTTATTAACGGTACACACTCAGATTGGGTCACTGTCACTAGCGGAGTACCTCAGGGGTCAGTATTGGGCCCTATTCTCTTCTATATATTTATTAATGATCTTGTAGAAGGCTTGCACAGTAAAATATAAATTTTTGCACATGACACTAAACTGTGTAAAATAATTAACACTGAAGATGGATCTGGATAGATTAGAGACTTGGGCAGAGAAGTGGCAGATAAAGTTTAACCTCTTCCCGACACATGATGTACCGGTACGGCATGTTGTCCCAGTACTTAAGGACACATGACGTAGCGGTATGTCATGTGTATTTCCGATCACCGCTCCGTGAGCGGTGATCGGAACCCGGTGCCTGCTCAAATCGTTGAGCAGGCACCTTCAATAAATGCGCGGGGGGGTCCCGTGATCCCCCCTGTGTCGGCGATCACCGCAAACCGCAGGTAAATTCAGACCTGCGGTTTGTGGCTTTTCAATGTTGCGGCGGTGCCATCGGGTCCCTGTGGGGCTGTAGGGGGGCTTCAAATGGGACATGGTGTCAAAAAACCAGTCCAGCAAAATTTGCCTTCCAAAAACCACATGGCATTCCTTTCCTTCTGTGCCCTGCCGTGTGCCCGTACAGCAGTTTACGACCACATATGGGGTGTTTCTGTAAACTACAGAATCAGAGCCATAAATATTGAGTTTTGTTTGGCTGTTAACCCTTGCTTTGTAACTGGAAAAAAAATATTAAAATGGAAAATCTGCCAAAAAAGTGAAATTTGGAAATTGTATCTCTATTTTCCATTAATTCTTGTGGAACACCTAAAGGGTTAACAACGTTTGTAAAATAAGTTTTGAATACCTTGAGGGGTGTATTTTCTAGAATGGGGTAATTTTTGGGTGGTTTCTATTATGTAAAGTGACACTGGTCAGATTTGCAAAAAATTGCCTTGTTCTTAAGGTGAAATAAGGCTGTGTCCTTAAGGAGTTAACACTGACAAATGTAAGGTTATGCACATGGGAAGGAATAATGCAAATCACCCGTACATACTGGGTAACGCTGACATGGAAAAGGACCTAGGAATTTTAATAAACAGCAAACTAAGCAGTAAAACCAGTGTCAAGCAGCTGCTGCCAAGGCCAATAAGACCATGGGTTGCATCAAAAGGGGCATAGATGCCCATGATGAGAATATAGTCCTACCACTTTAAAAATCACTAGTCAGACCACACATGGAGTACTGTGTACAGTTCTGGGCTCCTGTGAACAAGGCAGACATAGCAGAGCTGGAGAGGATTCAGAGGAGGGCAACTAAAGTAATAACTGGAATAAGGCAACTACAGTACCCTGAAAGATTATCAACATTAGGGTTATTCACTTGGGAGATCTAATTACTATGTATAAATATATCAGGGGGCAGTACAGAGATATCTCCCATCATCTATTTATCCCCAGGACTGTGACTGTGACGAGGGGACATCCTCTGCGTGTGGAGTAAAGAAGGTTTGTACACAAACAGAGAAAAGGATTCTTTACGGTAAGAGCAGTGAGACTATGGAATTCTCTGCCTGAGGAGGTGGTGATGGTGAGCACAATAAAAGAATTTAAGAGGGGCTTGGATTTATTTCTGGAGTGTAATATTATAGGCTATAGCTACTAGAGAGGGGTTGTTGATCCAGAGAGTTATTCTGATTGCCTTATTGGAGTCGGGAAGGAATTTTTCCCCCCTTAAGTAGGGAAAATTGGCTTGTACCTTACAGTTTTTTGCCTTCCTCTGGATTAACTTTTTGTACTGAAATAGGCCACTAAATGATTTTAACACAAATAACCGCCGCCGATGTGAACTGAGAATATATTTTTCTTTTTGTACTGAAATACAAAATAACACATATAACCGCCACACTAACTGACTGCTACCGCCGCTACTTCCATGAACCCCTGCACCACTACTTCCCGGGTAGGTAGGCTGCTGCGAAGCAGGTGGTCTACCTCGGGCACGTTTGGCTTCCGACCTCCCACTGCTGCCACCCTGCTGACTCACTGCTGCCTCGCTGCTGACTCCCAGCCATGCTTTCAACACATATAACTGCCAACATAAACTGAGAATATATTTTTGTTTTTGCACTGAAGTAGGCCACTAAAAGCTTTTAAGACATATAACCGCTGCTGACGTGAACTGAGAATATATTTTTCTTTTTGTACTGAAATAGGCCACTAAACGCTTTCAAGACATATAACCGCCGCTGACGTGAACCAGGGCCGGACTGGCCTGCCGGGATACCGGGAAATTTGCAGGCCTGAGCAAAAAAAGAAAGAAGGGGTCCAGCTCGATTAAAATGTTACCTTTATTTTTCAGTGCGGGTAAAAGCCAGTTACACTCCAGTTACATGTTTCGGATCAGGAACAATAGCGATCCTTCCTCATGACATACACATACTGAGGAGGAGGTTGGATATATAGCGCCTCCACCTAGAAACAGGTGGACGCACTAACTACAAGCTCCTCCTCAAATGAAATTAACAACACATGCTAAAAGGCATGATGAATTAAAACAAAAGAACACACACAGCTCATGGATCAAAAATTAAATAATGTAACATCAAGTCGTGTTTCCGATTAAGTCCACTTGGTACAGTGGATCCCATTTTTAAGATCCAGAACGACTCACGGTTCAAAAGCTTCTTTTTATAATTACCACCCCTGGATGGTGGAGTAACCCTTTCCAAGCCTTGCACAATTAAACCCTCTGTGTTGCCACCATGCATCGCTGAGAAATGCAGGCTGACTGCAGACACATTTCTGGCATGTGAATGAGGAATGTCAGAGATGTGCCTGCACAGTCTGACCTTAAGGCCATTAGTGGTGCAACCAATGTACTGGAGGGAACAGAGAGTACATGATATACAATACACCACATGAGTGGTGTTACAGTTGATGTATTGTTTGATGGAAAAACTTTGATTCATGGCATAGGAAAAAACTTCCTTTTATGCCCACATTTATAGCTACCAAGACACCGCAGCCACACTGGAGAGGCTCGTGCCCTCTCAGAATATAAGGAGGGGCAGAGTCTGTTACCCAGCGTGGGTGCTCTACGTGCTGAGCACAAGATGCCACCTCTCAAGACACTGCGCCATCGGTCATCTGTTGACAATACAGGTAAATGCCTTCTTACTATGCTACAAATCTGCGAGTATTGTGTACTATAAGCAGTAACAAAAACAGGCAAACGAGAATGCCGTGACTTGTTTGAATTATCAGAGTGATGTGTGTGCTTGTGGTGAGTAAATAGTAATGTCTGTCTGGGTCTGGACAGGGCCTCCTTCTGGGCATATGCTAAACCGTGCTGGGAATATTGTCTCATAGAAATGTGAGAAGCTGCAGAACGCATCTCCATGCGGCATGTTGCTTCCTGAGTGCAGTTTCGTCTAATGCAAATAAACTCACCCTTCAGAATATTTTTAGCAACATGAGGAGGATGGCAAGACGCCGCATGGAGAATTGTATTGCCCGCAGTTTCTTTGCGAAAGGTGCGGGTATTAATTGAGTTGGTGCGCGTGTCGCCCTCAAGAGACAAATCCAGAAAGGAAATACAAGTAGCATGGGAATGCAAGATGAATCTCAAATTGCAAATGTTGCAATTCAAGAAATCCTCAAAGAGTGGTATGGCCGCCACATCGCACGACCATATGAACAGCAGGTCGTCGATGTAACGGCCATACGGTACCACTCCAGAGAGGGTGCCCAAGGATTAGTAGGGGAGAATAAAAAAGCCTGTTCCCACCAGGCCATATACACATTGGCCAGGGAAGGGGAGAATTTAGCTCCCATAGAAACTCCCGATAATTGCAGGAAAAACATGTCATTAAACATAAAAAAATAGTGTTTTAATAGAAAAAAAAACACATCGCACACGTAGCCCTGAAAAGGAATAGAGAAATTTGAATACACAGCAAGAAACCAACTTAATGCCTTAATGGCCAAATCATGTGGAATAACGGATTAGAGGGAAGTCACGTCTGCAGTGATCCATGCAAAACGTGACTCCCACTTCAGGCTATGAAAAGCCTGTAGAACACTCCTTGTATCTTGCAGGAAACCTGGTATATCCTGGACCAGAGGCTGAAGCAGAGAGTCAACCCAGGCTGAGAGGTGTTCCGAAAACGAGCCAATGCCCGACACAATAGGACGCATGGGAGGAGGAAAGCCTCCCTTGTGTATCTTGGGAAGGGAGTGGAAAATGGGGATTACTGGAAATTGGACAAAAATAAAATCCCTTTGATGTTGATTCAGATAACCACTTTCCAGACCCCTCTCCAAGAGACATTGTATTTGTTGCTGAAAGAAGGGAGTGGGATCACCTGGAAGCTCCTCATAAACAGAATTGTCTTCTAACTGATACATTTTGTAATTTATAGATAGCTTTGTCCAGGATGACCACCTGCATTTCTCAGCGGTGCATGGTGGTGATACAGAGGGTTTAATTGTGCAAGGCTTGGAAAGGGTTACTCCACCATCCAGGGGTGGTAATTATAAAAAGAAGCTTTTGAACCGTGAGTCGTTCTGGATCTTAAAAATGGGATCCACTGTACCAAGCGGACTTAATCGGAAACACGACTTGATTTTACATTATTTAATTTTTGATCCATGAGCTGTGTGTGTTCTTTTGTTTTAATTCATCATGCCTTTTAGCATGTGTTGTTAATTTCATTTGAGGAGGAGCTTGTAGTTAGTGCGTCCACCTGTTTCTAGGTGGAGGTGCTATATATCCAACCTCCTCCTCAGTATGTGTATGTCATGAGGAAGGATCGCTATTGTTCCTGATCCGAAACATGTAACTGGAGTGTAACTGGCTTTTACCCGCACTGAAAAATAAAGGTAACATTTTAATCGAGCTGGACCCCTTCTTTCTTTTTTGCTTTGCTAATGCCATGGTTCCTGGCTTGGTCCATGCTCGGTGTGGCGGGGTTTGAGCACGCCTATATTTTTTCTTTCTGCCCACCGGCAGGCCTGAGTGCCGCAAGGCCGCGGCCCTGGTGACAAGTGGGGGTGGCCACGGCCGGCGCAGGGCAGAGCAGGAGATGAGCGCTTCCATTGTGGAAGCGCTCATCTCCATAGTCATCTGTATTGCAGTCCTCAGGACGGCAATACAGATGCCTGTGCTGCGGCAGAGGAGGGAGAGGTGTGTCCCCTCCTGTTCCTCTGATAGGCTGCCGGCCTAGTGCTGGCAGCCTATCAGAGGCCGGTGCAGGCGGCGCGATGACGTCATCGCGTCGCCTGAGCCGTATATCGAGGGACACAGGCCGGAAGGCATGTTTATTTGTTCATTGTTTATTTATTTTTATTCTGGGGAAAGGGGGGGTGATTGAAATTTTTATATATTTTTAAATTTTTATATTTTTTAATTTTTTCTTTCTTTTAGGCCCTTAGGGGCCAAACATCATGTAATAATTATTATCAGGGGGAGAAAAACAGAATTGGATCACACATCCACAATGCTATGCTTTGATCTAATTAAACTCGCTTCTAAGTGCCATATTGAAGTGTACAGCCCCCATACTACATGCTGTACAAGAGGCATTAGTGTACATTTTGATCAAAAAGCATAAGCCCACTCACCACGCCAAGGTCACCTCTTTGAGTGGGACTTACTCTGACAAAAAGGCGCAGCACGATGCAGTGACAAAGCGGCACTGCCCTAGTAGACGGCGGGACCCAGGAGTCAAATAGCAACCCTGCTGTCTGACAATGCCACCCATGGCACTGGGTCCCACCAACCCACCAGCACAGCGCCACAAAAAACAAAGACCACCACGCAGTACTACACCATGTGAACAGTTGTCTAACACAATATGTCCATTGCCATCAGGATCTACAGGTCAATGACCACTATGCAGACTTCTGCTAAATTAAAAACACCTGTGCCGAATAGGAGGAGTGCTGGTGCCAGTAGTAAAGAAGAAAGATTCAAATAACAATTATCAGGGGGAGAAAAACAGAACTGGATCACACATCCACAATGCTATTCTTTGATCAAATTAAATTAGCTTCTTAGCGCCATATTGAAGTGTACAGCTTTCCATACTACATGCTGTACAAGAGGCATTAGTGTACATTTTGATCAAAAAGCAGTGCCGCTTTGTCACCTCATTATGCTGCGCCTTTTTGTCAGAGTAGGTCCCACTCTAAGAGGTGACCTTGGCGTGGTGAGTGGGCTTATACCTTTTGATCAAAATGTACACCAATGCCTCTTGTACAGCATGTAGTATGGGGGCTGTACACTTCAATATGGTGCTGAGAAGCGAGTTTAATTAGATCAAAGCATAGCATTGTGGATGTGCGATCCAGTTCTGTTTTTCTCCCCCTGATCATGCAATAGTCAGATTGCTACTTCTATATATCAATGGAAATAAAGCTAATGACAAATATAAGATTCAATATATTGCAATGTAGTGCTGCAACCTGCAGGCCTACATTGGAATATGCTTGCGAAAGGCATCGGAGTCTCAGCAGATTCCGGCCTTTCACAGGCAATGGACTGCTCCCCCTATTGCTGTGTGGGGGAGCCGTCCCAGGACCAGAAGTGCAGCCCTTCTGGATTTTGCACTCTCAGATGCCATGGTTACATTTGACCACGGCATCTGAGGGCTTAAATGCCTGTGATCGGCATTACCGCCAAGCGCAGACCTTATCCCAGGGTGTCTGCTGCATTGTGCTCGTGAGCAGGCACCATCTTTAAAGACCTGACTTCTGCCATATTATTAAGGTGAAGATTGTGAAGGAGTTGAATCACATTTTTATGTTAAACATTATTTTAAAGAATTTTGATGATGTTATTTTTAGTTTTTCCTGTCAATATCTATATTTAACGAAAAACCACCTCTTAGTCTGTACAGATTACTTTACTGCAGTTACCTACTTATCTGTCATTGTAATCCTGCCTGTAATGGTATCACCTCTGTGAATGGATAAGACATGACCTACCAGTCACAATAGTTGATTGTCAGAGGTTATCTATTTTTTCCTTGTACAATGACCTCTGCACAGGGCACAGAGCATGCCCAGAACACTCTCCCATAGAAGTCAATTATGTCCTCTCCTGACCATTGTGTCTATGGCCCATGGGGCTGCCATAAAGCAATTATTTGAATGCTTTATAATCATGTTCAGGAAATAGAATAACAAAATCTGCAATAAAAAACCCGATTAGAAAAAAAAAGTGGTGACACATTTCCTTTAATCCAGTTTTCCACTAGGAAATTCCTATGTATAGCACTTTTGCTAGGTACATTATATTGAACTCCTATTGGTTACTGTGATCAAGACCTCAAATTACTCTTTGCACGTTTTCAGTCACCTTACCTATAATTAGATCTTCCCTATACTATAAATTGAATATACTTTTTTTCAAATATGTGTGAAATAAGTAAATGTACTTTTGGTAATTTAGTATATGTAAGGTGTGGGAAGAGCTCCCTTTAGAAATGCTAGACTTGTGAAATGTGATATGCATATAATTGCTTATGTTATGAGTTTTTTTTTTTCTCCACAGGAACCATGGTGGCCTCGATACCCAGTTTATTGTCTTGTGTGGTACATCTATTTATGGGAAATGTTTAGTATTACGTGTTCTTTTAAAAGGAAAAGAAGATGGCACAGAATATATACAGTATATATATTTTGTGCTATACTGAGCATGTTTACTTTGGTGGTAGGTGGAGGTCGTTAGGGGTTATGGGGGGGGGGGGGGGGGGGTTGACTTCCATCTGACGCAACGTGACTGTGAGGAATAACTGCTCTGGGCTCCATGTTTCAGGAAGTTTTATGAGGCAGGTTCCTCTAAGCTGGAAAGTCTTGTATTCGATGGTTATGTGCATCATTACATCAGAGGGAGGAACTGTTGCCTGATAAAAGTGTTCATGTTTTGCCATTTGAGGTCATTTGGTGGCAAAGCAGTGTGCAGTGGCTAAATAGGTACTGTGATGAGGGTATGTTGGTGGCATTACTGACGGAACATGCTCCCTGTCTTCAGCGTGATCCCTTCCAGAAGATAATCAGTTGGTCAGTTGATTAATAGGTCTGCTCAAGAGCAACATTTTGGGATGTCAAGCGGGTCTTTACTGAAATTGAGGTCTATAGAATGAGTTTTTGGGGGGGCGGGGAGGGTTAAGACTGCGCACAATTGTGAGTAGAGCAACCATTCACCTGTGCCGCAGACAAATTTTGAGTGGATCCTGAGCCTGAAATGGATGGGCTTGGTAACTATCCATTAACATGTTAGGAGAAAGAGATTTAAAGGGAAACACCTGCTATTTCTCATGAGTGAATATCTAACTGCTACATGCATTGTGCTTAACCCGTTAATGAAAAATGATGTAACTGTACGTTATTTGCGTGTAAAGAATGTATGGATCGGGCTCATGAGCTGCACTCACGCTTCATGTGCAGCGGGTGGTGGCTGTGTAATACAGTTGAACCTGGCCACAATGACCAGGTTCAGATCAGATCCAAGTCATTTAACCCCTCAAGTACTGTGGTCAATTATGACCATGGCATCTGATTGGTTAGACAGAAGGAGGGGGCTTCCTCTGTCCCCCAATTTGTTATTATGGCAGCCTGGGGCATTATTAAGGCACTCAAAGAACCACACCCAGGGACTTCATATGTGTGGGTGATATGTGTAGTCACAATATACAGTATTAGGAAAATACATTATATAAAGAATGCAAGAAATAAAGAACAAAGGATAGAGGGAAAGATCTTCAGCGATCCTGAGCGAAAATAATGCATGAAACAGCCTGTTATGTGGTCCCCAGGTGACATATTTTCCTTCTAAACAGTGGACTCCATACATGTCACTGTTACACAATAATCTTTGTAACTTGACACACACACAAATGACAATTGTCAACATAACACACACAAGCTAAATTTTACTGTGCATAACCTTAAAGGGAGTCTTTCACCTCTACTGACCGTTCTAGAACACTAACACCGTTATCAGCATTATAGTCCCCATATGTGAATGCTACTTACTGTTTAGATGTCAGTCGCTTATTTTCTTCAAAAAACACTTTTAATCAATATGCAAATTAGGTCTGAAGGTGCCCAGGGGCAGCGTTCAAGCAGCCGGTGCCCAGGCCCCTCGTCGCTATTCATCTGAAACCCCTCCCTTTTCACCACTCTGGCCCGCCCTAGGTTCTTCTGATTACCTTCTCCCTTCAGTGTGAAATCCCGAGCCTGTGCCGTGCATCCGAATCACCGCGCCTGCGCACAGCATTTCCTATTATGGGCATAGGCATCCAAGTGTTTATTGCGCATGTGCCAGCCCTAACACCCCGATCTAGCCAGCGGATGTTCCGGACAGCTAAACAGTAAGCAAGTAGCATTCACATATAGAGACTATAATGCTGATAATGGTGTTCGTGTTCTAGAACGGTCAGTATAGGTGAAAGACTCCCTTTAAGTACATGGACAGAAAAATCCAGAATATAAAGCATATACAAAGGTAATGTCTCCATTTTTGTCTCGGATCCCTGTTTTTCTACATAGAACCCCCCCTTTCCTTTCTTAGGACTGTGTTATTTTATACAGGCTTCCACTTAGGATCTGCTGCTAGGTAACGAACAGGGGGTAGTTTTTGCTCCTTTGGCCTTGAGATTATTAGCTTCCTTTAAAGGAAATGCGTTACTAATTTGTTTTTCTGCCAGTTCAGACCAGATAGTAACACATATCATTTTTTTCTAATCTGTTTTTATTTTCTGATTGTAAATGTATTTATTCTTTTTCCTGAACATGATTATGGGGGCGGCCATCTTACCTGAGCTATTCTTAACAGCATTTAGAAAGCATTTAAAGAATTGCTTTATGGCAGCCCCATAGGCCATAGATGCAATGGTCAGGAGGGGACCTCATTGACTTCTATGGGAGAGTGTTCTGGGCATGCTCTGTGACCTGTGCAGAGGTCATTGTACAAGGAAAGTATAGATAAGCTCTGACAATCACCTATTGTAAGATATGCCATTCTAATGATAAGGAGATAACTGCAGTAAAGTGATCTGTACAGACAAAGAATTGGCGCCTATTAGGCTTAGTGGCCAGTGCAAACATTGCAGGATTTTATGTTTTTTGCTTAAATATAGATGAAAAATTTAAAATAATGTGATTAAGGCTACTTTCACACTAGCGTTTTTACTGGATCTGGTAGGGTTCAGCAAAAACGCTTAGGTTACTGATAATACAATCATCTGCAACAGTTATGAACGGATCCGGTTGTATTATCTTTAACATTGCCAAGACGGATCCGTCATGAACTCCATTGAAAGTCAATCGGTCGACGGATCAGTTTTCTATTGTGGCAGATTGTGTAAGAGAAAACGGATCCGTTCCCATTGTCTTGCATTGGGGATCATGCTGGATCCGTCTTACTCCGCATCCCAGGAGGGAAAGCAAACTACAATATGTTGCGGTTTGCTCTCCGGTACGGGAATGCAACTAAACGGAATGGAATGCATTTTGGAGCCTTCCGTTCTGTTCAGCTCAGTTTTGTGCCCATTGACAGTGAATGGGGACAAAACTGAAGCGTTTTTTTTCCAGTATTGAGCCCCTATGACGGATCTCAATACCGGAAAACTAAAACGCTAGTGTGAAAGTAGCCTTAAACAATAGGTCATTTGTTATGATACATTCCACTTCTGACTCAGGACAGGATGTTGATGCCTGTTAATTTAAGCCTTGATCTTCACGGCTCACAGTAAATCATCCCTCCTAATAATCAACCAGTACATTACACTTTAAACTGACCAAAGAAAACCCAAATTTAAACCTAAGGGCAATCATACCTCTGCTGTAGCTACCAGCTTCTTTCAGGCCTTGCTCAGTAAAGCCAAACTGCTCACCTATTTGAGACCTACTCATCCGCAACAGGAGAACGTCTGCACAGCTTTGCCTCAGGCCCTGACTGATGGCTTCCATGCTTCAGCCCACCACCTCCCCTACAATGGACAAGCCGCTCTGGCCTTCAGCCACCAATATCTCTCCAGATGATCAAGCTGTGACAAACCCGTCACTCAAACAGTAACCCACCACGCTCATGGATGTTATTCTCCTGTGCCATCACCTCCCATGTTCTCAGTCATGCCTCATAGGGGCTGGGCTGAAACTCACTATAATCAGTTATTCACCAGCATGTCCCTCCACGATTCCTCATAGTATCTCTGAGACAGGGGCGTAACTACGATAGCGGCAGACCATGCGACTGCTATGGGGCCCAGGGCAAGAGGCGGCCCAGTCTTAGTTGGGATTATCTCCTCTTCTACTGGAGGTAAAAACTTGGTCAGGACTCTACACTCTAAGGCCCCTTTCACACGGGTGAGTATTCCGCGCGGATGCGATGCGTGAGTTGAGCGCATTGCACCCGCACTGAATCCTGACAAATTAATTTCTATGGGGCTGTGCACACGAGCGGTGATTTTCACTCAGCACTTGTGCGTTGCGTGAAAATCGCAAAATGCTCCTCTTTGTGCGTTTTTCACGTAACGCAGGCCCCATAGAAATGAATGGGGTTGCGTGAAAATCGCAAGCATCCGCAAGCAAGTGCGGATGCGGTGCGATTTTCACGCACTGTTCCTAGGAGACGATCGGGATGGGGACCCGATCATTATTATTTTCCCTTATAGCATGGAAAATAATAGCATTCTGAATACAGAATGCGTAGTAAAATAGGGCTGGAGGGGTTAAAAAAACTCACCTTAATCCACTTGCTCGCGCAGCCCGGCTTCTCTTCTGTCTTCTTTTTTGCTGTGTGCAGGAAAAGGACCTGTCGTGACGTCACTCCGGTCATCACATGGTCCGTCACATGATCTTTTACCATGGTGATGGATCAAGTGATGGACAATGTGATGAAATTACAATCTACAGAACACCGATCCCAAGCCCGAACTTCTGTGAAGAAGTTCGGGTTTGGGTACCAAACATGCGCGATTTTTCTCACGCGAGTGCAAAACGCATTACAATGTTTTGCACTCGCGCGGAAAAATCGTGCATGTTCCTGCAACGTACCCGCACCTTTTCCCGCAACGCCCGTGTGATAGAGGCCTTAAAGGAACAACTTTTAGCAAACGAGGCAGTGGAAAAATGGCCCAAGGGTAATTGAAAAGGGTTTAGGCAGAAACCCTTCTGTCCTGTGTGGGGGCCACTGCTTTGAGACCCTACTTTTTAGAAATCCGCTCCATGCTGCTGGCCTAGTTCTTGTCTCTCAGCACAGGGACACTCTGCTTGCCATGTACAATGAACCAAATTCAAGCAGGGTGTGGTGCAGCATGACACAGTATCATGCAGTATATACTGTGTATGTACATAAAAGCACCAATCACAATAATACCCACAGTTCTCCATGCCTATACTGTTTACCCCTCCCCCCTTTACAAGCTAGGAAATCTTATTCTGCAGTCTGTTCTAGGTGTTTGCATCATTGATAAATGCAAGGATCCATCCTACCAGCTCTCTGATGGACATGGTTTAAATACGCTACAGGCCACTTGATTCACAAGTAGTGTAGCAGCTCAGAACGGAGGATGACACTTTGAATCAATCTGATCTGACAGGTAATAAGGTAGAAAAACATGAGGATGAAGAGGAGTCAGACTATGATTTTGTGAAAAGATAAGCAATCTTTGCCTGTGTCTGCAACCGAACACACCAGCAATCAGCAATTATTTCCAATGATCTGGAAAATGGGAATTAGGTTGTCAGGCTTAAATATTATTGTAACAGGTATTTTTTTTTGCCTATTTGTAACACTCAATTGTTTTAGGTTTTAGCACCATATAAACTATGGCAATCAGCTGCTAAGTGTCCTCTGGGCATTATTGATGAAGTGTTCTTCCGTTTTACTAGTAAACCCTCTCAAACCCTACACCTCTAGGTGTAGGGTTAGAACTGTCAATGAAGAGGCATGAAGTTTGAGAAGGTTTACTGGTGAAAGAGCCGGAATACGTTACCAGATGAGTACTGCCCTGTGGACACTTTCCGGCCAACTACCACTTTGGCTGTCAGCACTGTGACTGATTTGCCTATACCTGTGCAGTACATGACAACTCTTTCTTAAAAAAAAAAAAACTGAACCAGCCCTGTACCACACATAGATCCCCATACATTGCTCCAGTGCTGTGCTAGAGTTTCTTCAGATTGGCAGTTTAGGAGGAGTGTCCTTGCTCGGGGGTATGTTCCTTCTGCTGCAGCTTTTTCTTTAGCAGAGCTCAGTGGGTTGTGTTCTATCTTAGGAGCGGTGTTCTTCTAACAGTAAATATTGCTGGTAGCAGTGGAAGGATGGAACTGAGCATGTGCGACCACCTCAGTAGGTGGACATTCACATTACTATGCAGAGTAAACACCAGGAGGCACCATTATAATTAAGTAAATATCTAACAACTAGAGCATTATTGTGACAGAAAATGCATTTCAAAATAAATGGTTTTTCATGCTGAATTATATCAAAACAACATGATGGCACAACCCCTTTGAAACCATCATTTTTTTCTTTTGTGCAGCAGAGTATATTGAATTACCCATACAATATGCAAAAACATAGTCATGACACTGAGTATCACACAAGGTAACAGAAATTAAAATCCTTGTTCATATTAGTGTTTTGATTTACATAGTTTAATGGGTTTAACAAATATAGTCCCTAGTTTTAACTCAAAGCTTTTTTGCTCCTGTTTTATCCCCATTTTTGAATGAGCTTTATTGATTGGCTCCAGATACTGACTAAATGATGACTTCATATCAGCATTAATGCTTTATATTATCACTAAATGTATTGCTTTTGTTGTCTATTTCAGTGTTTCCCAACCAGTGTGCCTCCAGCTGTTGCAAAACTACAACTCCCAGCATGCCTGGACAGCCTTTGGCTGTGCGGGCATGCTGGGAGGTGTAGTTTTGCAACAGCTGGAGGCACACTGGTTGGGAAACACTGGTCTATTTCACATAATGTGTGTTCACACTTTAGCATCCTGTACAAAATTACATTTGCAAAAACGATATTATGGCTCTGAGAGTTATTTAATGGTCTAGTGAAGACTAAACCCAGAACCATGTAGAGGTACTCAATAGACCCATGGTATTACAGTCTTAAAGGCTTTGATCTATTTATCTGGAGTAACTGAAGGGGTCTTGCCAGGTCCCTTATTGAATAAAATCTTCTGTATATCCCATAAAATGCCCCAACTCAACCTGAATCCTTAGCCCATGTGACCTTACCATTGCCGTCCTTAATTTACAACCCAGGCCAAGTTCCTTAGACCTGTTTCAGATGACACTATCTTCCGTGTGTTATTCGGACTGCACCTGCATAGCACATGAACCCTTTAGACTGACTATTTCACATTCTTGTCTGTTTTCCATCTGAGACTCATTGATTCGAGTGAATCGGTCCAGAAAAAAACCTGCACCTTGACATCATATAGATATCCACATATGTCTGTAGTATTTTGTAGACAGTAATCGAAATGACTGTCTGAATCCAACCCTTTTCAGGGATATTCTTGACATATGAACATAAAATACTCATGAGAACTTATCTAGAGTCTAGAGAGGCAGATGGTTGCTAAGTAAGCAGTTGTGGCCACCAAAATAGTAAAGGAGCAGTGGCTATAACCCAGGACAACAGCAAGAAAACAAGAAGTTACCTACAGAAATGGAATATCTGGAGAATGTGGCATTTTAATAAAAAAATATTAATGTGCTTATACACCTGTTTAGTAGTTGGAAGGATAAACCACCTCCCTTAGTAGTAGTAGCATGCTCTCCTATATCTGCCCATTGTACTTGAGACAGTAATTTACTTTTATGTTTGATGGTACACTAAATACTGTATCATTGCAGGTGGCTTCTTGGTGATGAGGTGGTGCTCAGATCCTACAAGGAAACTCCAAGCAGTTATCTTGGTTTCTCCTCAGAAAGATACTCTTACTGATTTGCATCATTAGTAAAAATCTAGAAGCTATGACAATTATAGGCTTCAAGGGGGATAAAGATCAATAGTATTACACTAAATGTTTACAGCAATTGAGATTTATTTGTGGAGGCGTCTGTCTTAGACCCTCCGCCAGAAATTACATCCTGCTTTTAAAAGACTTCCATTATTGTGTCTGGCTATTAAGAGCTCTTTGTATGCATGCTACAATAACTGAATCGTACAGGGACAATTTTATCACAGCAAACAGAATCGACAGGCTAAGCCTTATCAGTCATGATTTGTCTTCCAGAAGAACCAATTTAAGCATCAATTGAGAACCGAGACAGAAGTTCTTAATTACACTTTACCAAGGAACCCTGTTGCTGTCCTATAAGACTGTCCAGTGTATTTTACGTATAGGTTTTCGTATTTCATCTTTGGATATAGCAGAAAAGATAACATGGGTCATTGTGCTTTTTTAACTTGCTCCTGCTGTCCAAGTTTGAATATCAAAAATGTCCGTTTGACCTGCAGCCTGCTTGACAGCTAAGTGATGGAATGAGATGGCAGAGAGGGGAGGTGGCAAGACATAGGATGACAGAGGAACAGTCTGCCTCAGGCTCCTATGACAGTCCTGTCATCCTCAGATGGTGGCTTATTTTGTCACCTGCTTTTCTAAGTTCTAATAGCAACATAAAGAGACATTGCACTAGCCTTACCCAGTTGACAATTTAACACATTCGATGCCACAATTCATATGGCCAAATATCAGCTGCTGTTTTGCTCATCTGTATTTGGGTTGAGACTAGTGATGAGCATTTTACCTTTTTCGGTACTGTTTGACAACAACTGAATAGGTTCTGATATGCTTCAGTGACCCAACCTGTGAAAAAAAGCAGCTAATCTTGACTGTTTTTGCACAGGACATGACTCCACCATATAATCTAGTGCAGCACCATCATGGAACCATTTTCACCATGGCTAGTACCCTGCCTAGAGCTCAGCCATTCAAAGCCAGTGTGCTACTGGGTCAAATACCCCCTACAATTTTAATTGTTTATATGGGCACATTGCAAGATGGTAATTTCTTGAAAACATTCTTTGCTTTGTCTATGTGCAGCATTCCAGGTTCTATTTTTTACGCAGGTATCCCATAGTATTGTTTTTTAACCTTACTATATACATTATAAAAATGTCATTATCATGCTTTATACAGGTGTAGATATAAGCTAAGTACACATCTGCACCATGGCTTCTGTTTAAAACAGACCCAGCGTAGAATTTATCGCACAATGGATATCCCAAGCATCAGGTGTACTGCACTGACTTACAACATTGCTATGTCCACCATTTTTGCAGGAAATTAGTGGTGAATGCCTGGAATTTGCAAAGAACCCTTGGATGTACAGTAGAGGAATGTTGTATGTAACCTTGATTTGCCTTCCCCCTCAAAGTATCTGTAAATATATATTTTCTCTCTCCATGCATGTAGAGTGGATATCAGAGCAGTGTTGTGTGCTCTGAGCCAATTACACAAACCTCCATGATGCTCCTATCCAGAGGTTATAGAGATTATATTAGGGACATTTTGGATGGCCACTCAGGCCTTGAGGCTCCTGGACAATCCTATAATTTTATTATTTTATTTTGGTCTAGAGGAGTGTGACCAGTTTTATGGCTTTTCAGCTACGATCTATGTATTGTGCACAGAGACTTCTCGGCAGCAGCATTAGACGTTACAGCAGACACTACATATTTGCCAACAGTATTGATTTTGCCAGATCTCGCTAACTGGCTCTGCAAGTTTTGTGGAGGTTTTTATGAAGTTTCTATCCCAAAGTGGGCATTTCATGGGTGTTTGCGGGTATTTTAGGGGTGTTCCAAGATTTGGGGCTTAAACATCCTGACTTTTACTATTACAAGTTGGTAGGCATGCAGGTGCTCAATACCTGATGCCTACTGCTTCTGCCAAGCAGTCCCAGTGACTGTGTGGATCAACCTGCCACCATTCACTGCCTTTGATATCTTCATCCTTTCCTGCATAAGAAACATAAGCAGCTGTCAGCACTAGAGTTGAGCGAACACCTGGATGTTCGGGTTCGAGAAGTTCGGCCGAACTTCCCGGAAATGTTCGGGTTCGGGAAGCAAACCCGACCCGAACTTCGTCCCGAACCCGAACCCCATTGAAGTCAATGGAGACCAGAACTTTTCGGCACTAAAAAGGCTGTAAAACAGCCCAGGAAAGAGCTAGAGGGCTGCAAAAGGCAGCAACATGTAGGTAAATCCCCTGCAAACAAATGTGGATAGGGAAATGAATAAAAATAAAAATAAAATAAATAAAAATTAACCAATATCAATTGGAGAGAGGTCCCATAGCAGAGAATCTGGCTTCACATCAGCAGAGAATCAGTCTTCATGCCATAGCAGAGAATCTGGCTTCACGTCACCCACCACTGTAACAGTCCATTGTCACATATTTAGGCCCAGGCACCCAGGCAGAGGAGAGAGGTCCCGTAACAGAGAATCTGGCTTCATGTCAGCAGAGAATCAGTCTGCATGTCATAGCAGAGAATCAGGCTTCATGTCACCCACCACTGTAACAGTCCATTGTCATATATTTAGGCCCAGGCACCCAGGCAGAGGAGAGAGGTCCAGTAACAGAGAATCTGGCTTCATGTCAGCAGAGAATCAGTCTGCATGTCATAGCAGAGAATCATGCTTTACGTCACCCAACACTGGAACAGTACATTGTCAGATATTTAGGCCCAGGCACCCAGGCAGAGGAGAGAGGTCCCGTAACAGAGAATCTTGCTTCATGTCAGCAGAGAATCAGTCTTCATGTCATAGCAGAGAATCAGGCTTCACGTCACCCACCACTGGAACAGGCCACTGTCAGATATTTTTAGGCCCCGGCACCCAGGCAGAGAAGAGAGGTCCCATAACAGAGATTCAGGCTTCATGTCAGCAGAGAATCAGTCTTCATGTCATAGCAGAGAATCAGGCTTCACGTCACCCACCACTGGAACAGGCCACTGTCACATATTTAGGCCCAGGCACCCAGGCAGAGGAGAGAGGTCCCATAACAGAGATTCAGGCTTCATGTCAACAGAGAATCAGTCTTCATGTCATAGCAGAGAATCAGGCTTCACGTCCAGCACATCCAAGGCATAAAAGGCTAGCTCTGGCCACGTGGACAATTTGGAGACCCAGAAGTTGAATGGGGCCGAACCATCAGTCAGTACGTGGAGGGGTGTGCACAGGTACTGTTCCACCATGTTATTGAAATGTTGCCTCCTGCTAACACGTTTCGTATCAGGTGGTGGTGCAGTTAGCTGTGGCGTGGTGACAAAACTTTTCCACATCAATGCCATGCTAACCCTGCCCTCAGAGGAGCTGGCCGTGACACAGCTGCGTTGGCGACCTCTTGCTCCTCCTCTGCCTTCGCCTTGGGCTTCCACTTGTTCCCCTGTGACATTTGGGAATGCTCTCAGTAGCGCGTCTACCAACGTGCGCTTGTACTCGCGCATCTTACTATCACGCTCCAGTGCATGAAGTAAGGTGGGCACATTGTCTTTGTACCGTGGATCCAGCAGGGTGGCAACCCAGTAGTCCACACACGTTAAAATGTGGGCAACTCTGCTGTCGTTGCGCAGGCACTGCAGCATGTAGTCGCTCATGTGTGCCAGGCTGCCCAGAGGTAAGGACAAGCTGTCCTCTGTGGGAGGCGTATCGTCATCGTCCTGCGTTTCCCCCCAGCCACGCACCAGTGATGGGCCCGAGCTGCGTTGGGTGCCAGCCCGCTGTGAACATGCTTCATCCTCATCCTCCTCCACCTCCTCCTCATCCTCGTCCTCCTCGTCCTCCAGTAGTGGGCCCTGTCTGGCCACATTTGTACCTGGCCTCTGCTGTTGCATAAAACCTCCCTCTGAGTCACTTCGAAGAGACTGGCCTGAAAGTGCTAAAAATGACCCCTCTTCCTCCTCCTCCTCCTGGGCCACCTCCTCTTCCATCATCGCCCTAAGTGTTTTCTCAAGGAGACATAGAAGTAGTATTGTAACGCTGATAACAGCGTCATCGCCACTGGCCATGTTGGTGGAGTACTCGAAACAGCGCAACAGGGCACACAGGTCTCGCATGTAGGCCCAGTCATTGGTGGTGAAGTGGGGCTGATCCGCAGTGCGACTGACCCGTGCATGCTGCAGCTGAAACTCCACTATGGCCTGCTGCTGCTCGCACAGTCTGTCCAGCATGTGCAAGGTGGAGTTCCACCTTGTGGGCACGTCGCATATGAGGCGGTGAGCGGGAAGGCCGAAGTTACGCTGTAGCGCAGACAGGCGAGCAGCGGCAGGATGTGAACGCCGGAAGCGCGAACAGACGGCCCGCACTTTATGCAGCAGCTCTGACATGTCGGGGTAGTTGTGAATGAACTTCTGCACCACCAAATTCAGCACATGCGCCAGGCAAGGGATGTGCGTCAAACCGGCTAGTCCCAGAACTGCAACGAGATTTCGCCCATTATCGCACACCACCAGGCCAGGCTTGAGGCTCACCGGCAGCAACCACTCGTCGGTCTGTTGTTCTATACCCCGCCACAACTCCTGTGCGGTGTGGGGCCTGTCCCCCAAACATATGAGTTTCAGAATGGCCTGCTGACGTTTACCCCGGGCTGTGCTGAAGTTGGTGGTGAAGTTGTGTGGCTGACTGGATGAGCAGGTGGAAGAAGAGGAGGAAGCTGAGTAGGAGGAGGAGGAGACAGGAGGCAAAGAATGTTGCCCTGCGATCTTTGGCGGCGGAAGGACGTGCGCCAAACAGCTCTCCGCCTGGGGCCCAGCCGCCACTACATTTACCCAGTGTGCAGTTAGGGACATATAGCGTCCCTGGCCGTGCTTACTGGTCCACGTATCTGTGGTTAGGTGGACCTTGCCACAGATGGCATTGCGCAGTGCACACTTGATTTTATCGGATACTTGGTTGTGCAGGGAAGGCACGGCTCTCTTGGAGAAGTAGTGGCGGCTGGGAACAACATACTGTGGGACAGCAAGTGACATGAGCTGTTTGAAGCTGTCTGTGTCCACCAGCCTAAATGACAGCATTTCATAGGCCAGTAGTTTAGAAATGCTGGCATTCAGGGCCAGGGATCGAGGGTGGCTAGGTGGGAATTTACGCTTTCTCTCAAATGTTTGTGAGATGGAGAGCTGAACGCTGCCGTGTGACATGGTTGAGATGCTTGGTGAGGCAGGTGGTGGTGTTGGTGGTACATCCCATGTTTGCTGGGCGGCAGGTGCCAACGTTCCTCCAGAGGCGGAGGAAGAGGCCGAGGCGGCGGCAGCAGCAGAAGAGGCCGAGGCGGCAGCAGCAGAAGAGGTAGCAGGGGGAGCCTGAGTGACTTCCTTGTTTTTAAGGTGTTTACTCCACTGCAGTTCATGCTTTGCATGCAGGTGCCTGGTCATGCAGGTTGTGCTAAGGTTCAGAACGTTAATGCCTCGCTTCAGGCTCTGATGGCACAGCGTGCAAACCACTCGGGTCTTGTCGTCAGCACATTGTTTGAAGAAGTGCCATGCCAGGGAACTCCTTGAAGCTGCCTTTGGGGTGCTCAGTCCCAGATGGGGGCGGTCAGTAGCAGGCGGAGTCTCTTGGCGGCGGGTGTTCTGCTTTTGCCCACTGCTCCCTCTTTGTCTTTTGCTACGCTGTTGGCTCGGTCTCACCACTGCCTTTTTCTCCGAACTGTGAAAATCAGTGGCACGACCTTCATTCCATGTGGGGTCTAGGACCTCATCGTCCCCTTAATCGTCTTCCACCCAGTCTTTATCCCTGACCTCCTGTTCAGTCTGCACACTGCAGAAAGACGCAGCAGTTGGCACCTGTGTTTCATCATCATCAGAGACGTGCTGAGGTGGTATTCCCATGTCCTCATCATCAGGAAACATAAGTGGTTGTGCGTTAGTGCATTCTATCTCTTCCACCCCTGGGGAAGGGCTAGGTGGATGCCCTTGGGAAACCCTGCCAGCAGAGTCTTCAAACAGCATAAGAGACTGCTGCATAACTTGAGGCTCAGACAGTTTCCCTGATATGCATGGGGGTGATGTGACAGACTGATGGGCTTGGTTTTCATTCGCCATCTGTGCGCTTTCTGCAGAAGACTGGGTGGGAGATAATGTGAACGTGCTGGATGCACTGTCGGCCACCCAATTGACTAATGCCTGTACCTGCTCAGGCCTTACCATCCTTAGAACGGCATTGGGCCCCATTAAATATGGCTGTAAATTCTGGAGGCTACTGGGACCTGAGGTAGTTGGTACACTAGGACGTGTGGCTGTGGCAGAACGGCCACGTCCTCTCCCAGCACCAGAGGGTCCACTAACACCACCACGACCATGTCCGCGTCTGCGTCCCTTACTAGATGTTTTCCTCATTGTTACCGTTCACCACAATAAGAAAAATTTTATTCGGGCCAATTTATTGAATTAAAATTCAGGCCTTTTTTTACAGACACCTAACACTATCTATTTAGGTACCGTATTACACTAATACAGGCACACCAGTAATGACAGATTTAGCTGAATATAAATGTGAGGCCTATTTTTTAGGCGCTGGGTGACAGGTATACGTTTAATCACAGAATTAGACTTGGATCTGCACTGTAGCGTGTGTGTGAAGTTCTTGAGAATTACCCTATCAGCACCTTGAATCTAATATACCCTTTTAGGGATAGATTTAAAGTAGGCCTGATACAGCAGAAACCACTAATTTTGAGAATTGCAAAATTGGGAATTGTATTTCAACCCAGAACAAAAACTGTGCTTTGACGGACACTAAATAACTTGACCAGCTAAAACAGTAATGACAGATTTAGCTGAATATAAATGTGAGGACTATTTTTTAGGCGCTGGGTGACAGGTATACGTTTAATCACAGAATTAGACTTGGATCTGCACTGTAGCGTGTGTGTGAAGTTCTTGAGAATTACCCTATCAGCACCTTGAATCTAATGTACCCTTTTAGGGATAGATTTAAAGTAGGCCTGATACAGCAGAAACCACTAATTTTGAGAATTGCAAAATTGGGAATTGTATTTCAACCCAGAACAAAAACTGTGCTTTGACGGACACTAAATAACTTGACCAGCTAAAACAGTAATGACAGATTTGGATGAATATAAATGTGAGGCCTATTTTTTAGGCGCTGGGTGACAGGCTCAACTTGCCCCTGATGTAGTATATGGCCAAAAAATAACCACACTATTGATGGTTAAATGCACTTTGTGACAGGCTCAACTTGCCCCTGATGTAGTATATGGCCAAAAAATAACCACACTATTGATGGTTAAATGCACTTGATGAAAGCTTGACCCTGATGTAGGATATAGCAAAAAATAACCACACTATTGATAGTTAAATGCACTTGGGTGACAGGCTCAGCTTGCCCCTGATGTAGTATATGGCCAAAAAATAACCACACTATTGATGGTTAAATGCACTTGATGAAAGCTTGACCCTGATGTAGGATATAGCAAAAAATAACCACACTATTGATGGTTAAATGCACTTGGGTGACAGGCTCAGCTTGCCCCTGATGTAGTATATGGCCAAAAAATAACCACACTATTGATGGTTAAATGCACTTGATGAAAGCTTGACCCTGATGTAGGATATAGCAAAAAATAACCACACTATTGATGGTTAAATGCACTTGGGTGACAGGTTCAGCTTGCCCCTGATGTAGTATATGGCCAAAAAATAACCACACTATTGATGGTTAAATGCACTTGATGAAAGCTTGACCCTGATGTAGGATATAGCAAAAAATAACCACACTATTGATGGTTAAATGTACTTGGTGGCAGCTTGTGCTGGCACACCACAAGCCACAAAATGGCAGCCGATCACCCCAGAAAAAAGTGACTGAAAAACGCTCTAAAAACAGTGAGCAATTGAATGGCAGCAGTTCAATGATCCACAGCTGTAGATCGATCACTGAATGAAGTCTTTTGGAGGAGTTAATCACTGCCTAATCTCGCCCTAACGTCGCAGCTGCAACCTCTCCCTACACTTGTATCAGCAGAGTGACGTGCAGCGCTACGTGACCCAAGCTTATATAGAGGCTGGGTCACATGCTGCACTGGCCAATCACAGCCATGCCAATAGTAGGCATGGCTGTGATGGCCTCTTGGGGCAAGTAGTATGATGCTTGTTGATTGGCTGCTTTGCAGCCTTTCAAAAAGCGCCAAGAAAGCGCCGAACACCGAACTTGAACCCGGACTTTTATGAAAATGTTCAGGTTCGGGTCCATGTCACGGACACCCCAAAATTCGGTACGAACCCGAACTATACAGTTCGGGTTCGCTCATCCCTAGTTTGCTGTCTAGGCTGTTTGTGTGTCGTCTGTCCCCTCCAGGTTCTGAGGGAGCAGGCTGCCCCTATTCCCCTTTCACCATCTCAGGGATTCTAGGGTATTTTCAGTCCAGGCACGAGGACACATTATTCCTACCTTCAAGGTCTGAATGTGGGCTTAGCAGTGTAGGGAGAGAAGTCAGGGATTTGCTAGGAGGTGACCTTTCCCCAGCTTCTCGCCTTTTGGAGGAGTTAATCACTGCCTAATCTCGCCCTAACGTTGCAGCTGCAACCTCTCCCTACACTTGTATCAGCAGAGTGACGTGCAGCGCTACGTGACCCAAGCTTATATAGAGGCTGGGTCACATGCTGCACTGGCCAATCACAGCCATGCCAATAGTAGGCATGGCTGTGATGGCCTCTTGGGGCAAGTAGTATGATGCTTGTTGATTGGCTGCTTTGCAGCCTTTCAAAAAGCGCCAAGAAAGCGCCGAACACCGAACTCGAACCCAGACTTTTATGAAAATGTTCGGGTTCGGGTCCGTGTCACGGACACCCCAAAATTCGGTACGAACCCGAACTATACAGTTCGGGTTCGCTCATCCCTAGTTTGCTGTCTAGGCTGTTTGTGTGTCGTCTGTCCCCTCCAGGTTCTGAGGGAGCAGGCTGCCCCTATTCCCCTTTCACCATCTCAGGGATTCTAGGGTATTTTCAGCCCAGGCACGAGGACACATTATTCCTACCTTCAAGGTCTGAATGTGGGCTTAGCAGTGTAGGGAGAGAAGTCAGGGATTTGCTAGGAGGTGACCTTTCCCCAGCTTCTCGCCTTGAAATTTGTTTGTTGGTTTATCTGTGTATCTGAGATCCTGTCCGCCGTGACAGCGATTTGAAGATGGTCACTTTGGATATGAGATCATTCTTGCATCCAACCCATCGACAGCCGTCCTCTGGATCCAGCCTCAGGTAATGCCTAGACCGACAGGTGTACGACTACATCAGGTTAACGGCCGATGTGGACGCTCTGAGAAGCAAGGAACCTCTGTACTACTGGGTGTTTAGGCTTGACCTGTGGCCAGAGCTGGCACAATTTGCCATGGAACTGTTGGCTTGCCCCTCATCCAGTGTCCTGTCCAAAATGACGTTGAGCGCAGCAGGGGGGATCGTGACCGATAAGCGCACTCGCCTAGCTCACGACAGTGTGGACTACCTCACATTTCTAAAAATGAATGAAGCATGAATCTCGGAGGATTTCAACACCTTTGACGAGACGACCATGTTTAATTGAATTTCCTCATGACAGCCCACAAATATCCGCCCCCACCCAGAACAAATAATGGTCCCTGTCTTAGGTAAATACAGAGGCATAAAAGGGCTTTTCTGTCCGTTGAATGCATAATGTTTTGGGCCTCTGAGGATTTCAACACCTGTGACGACCACGTATTTCAACTATTATCATTAGGTTTTTCAAGAGGGGGGATTTCGTTAGCCATGTTTTTAATCCAATTTTATATTTTTAGTTCTTTTAAACATATGTATTTCATCTGTATTTGTACTGGACTTCAGTAAAATTGATATCCTTTGCCCGTCTAATAAACCTCCAGCCACATACTTACTTGTTCTTTTCTGTACGCTGAATGCATAATTTTTGGGGCCTGTAGTCCACTGTCCTGTTGTAAAATTTATATCCAATGACCGTGTAATCTACCTCCAGCCACATACTTACTTGTTCTTATGTTTGGTGAATGCATAATGTTTGGGGCCTGTAGTCCAGTGGCTTACAGTAAAACTTTTATCCACTGACCGCATTATGTACCTCCAGCCACATAATCACTTGATGTTTTCTGTCCGGTGAATGCCTAATGTTTGGGGCCTGTACTCCTGTGGCCTAAAATAAAAATTTTCTAGGCTCCAGCAGGCCACATTTTTGACAGTTTCCCTTTAAGAGGCATAAAAATGGCCCCTGATTAAAATACATATTTTTTGTGGGAATTTTTGCCATTGATCCCTCTCTGGTATGTCACTGTCCATGTTGTGGGACGATTTGTGCACTTGTAAGTATTTGGTGGCTGCAATAATGACCTGAAGGTTTTTCAGGTTCGCCTGCAATTAAAGTGAATGGGACCCGCTGCAAACTTGTGTTCGTCAACCGTCCCGGCCTATGTTCTTCCGTCACTAGTTGCCACATGTTGTCTTCTTTTATGATCCACTCCAGATTTTGGCTTCAAACACTGAATAAAAAAAAACTGGGTATTGGTGGTGGGGATGTAGAATGCCCTGTGCCCTTTGTCAGTGTAGGCAGCTCTGTCTTCATCTCTTTCCCTCTTAGACATGCATACATTAGATTATAACCAAAACAACCATCAAAAAGATGAGGGATTATGGGTGAGCAAATACTCAATATACCCAACAGACAAGAACACACATATATATTAATTAGGGTTGTCCCGATACCGATTCCGAGTTTTCTCGGCGGTACTCAGCCGCCGATACCCCGCCCCGATACATAAATAGAATACTTTTTTTTTTTTTTTACATCAAGCGGGCTGGTGAGCGGTGCATAGAGGGGCCAGTGAACGGCAGCTGAGAAGGGGTGGAGAGAGCCGGCAACGATAATTATTGCTGGTATGTGACTGGGTATTACTTACTGCATGGGTGTCATGCGGCCCGCAATGAATATTTTTGCGGCCCGGCAAAGATGCAGCATCGGGAGAGAGGAGGGGCTGGAGTCCGTAACTAGGGGCGGGGCCCGGTGCAGTCACTGTACTCTTACACTGGGCCCCGCCGCTCACCAAAGTATTTATAAACGTGAATCCTTATCCTGTTATTAAGTTGAACTAACGCTGCCCTCTCCCATGTTCCCATGTTCCCCTGTATCCCCCTGTAAGCTTCAATAGCAGGCAGAGCAGACGGCAGCAGTAACGTCACTCACTGACGTAGAGCGCCTGCTCCGCCCACTTTATGAATGAAGCAGGCGGAGCAGACGCGCGACGTCAGTGAGTGACGTTACTGGTGCCGTCCGCTCTGCCTGCTATGGAAGCTTAAGTAAGTGCTGTGGGGATACAGGGGGATACAGGGGAACATGGGAGAGGGCAGCGTTAGTTCAACTTAATAACAGGATAAGGATTCACGTTTATAAATACTTCGGTGAGCGGCGGGGCCCGGTGTATTGGGGGACACTGTTATGAGGGGGATCTGTGGATGACATATAGCAGTGTCATCCACAGATCCTCCCCATAACAGTTCCATCCACAGATCCCCTATAACAGCACCATCCACAGATCCCCCACCAAATAACAATGCCATCCTCAGATCCCCCCACCCCATAACAATGCCATCCACAGATATCCCACCCCATAGCAGTACCATCCACAGATCCCCATAACAGTGCCATCCACAAATCCCCATAACAGTGCCATCCACAGATCCCCCATAACAGTGCCATCCACAGATCCCCCATAACAGTGCCATCCACAGATCCCCCATAACAGTGCCATCCACAGATCCCCATAACAGTGCCATCCACAGATCCCCCATAACAGCACCATCCACAGATCCCCATAACAGTGCCATCCACAGATCCCCCATAACAGTGCCATCCACAGATCCCCCATAACAGTGCCATCCACAGATCCCCCATAACAGTGCCATCCACAGATCCCCATAACAGTGCCATCCACAGATCCCCATAACAGTGCCATCCACAGATCCCCCACATGACAGTGCGTCATCCACAGATCCACAGATCCCCCAAAACGGTCACATGACATTTAAAAAAAGTATCGGTATTCGGTATCGGTGACTACTTGAAAAAAAGTATCGGTACTTGTACTCGGTCCTAAAAAAGTGGTATCGGGACAACCCTAATATTAATAATACATTTTATTGAATATCATCATAAGACAGCAAAATAGACAATAGTTAATATAATATAAATAGCAGTAATGCAGTAGCGCTGCGAATCAGCAGCACACCAAGGATACACCGGATAAATGTACCCCCTTAATACACACATCCTAATGGCTTGACAATATGTATATGATATATGTTTATTGACATCTGATACTATTATCAATAACTGTTGTAACTCGCTATGTTAGATATCACCTGTATTACTATTACAATACACGCTCTCCTTTGGCCTGCTGAGGAGATGTTTTTCTCCGCACTAATTGTATTGTGAAGCCATTAGGAGGGGTGTATTAAGGGGGTACATTTATCCGGTGTATCCTTGGTGTGCCGCGGATTCGCAGCGCTACTGCATTACTGCTATTTATATTATATTAACTATTGTCTATTTTGTTGTCATTTATGATGATATTCAATAAAATGTATTATGCATACATTAGAGCAAGTAATGACAAACATCTTATATGTTTATTAGAAGGTGTTACCATTAAATGTAAGGACAGTAATAACTTGCATGAAATTATATAACCACCCTCTGCTCGCTGATGAAAATGAGGGTCTGCCAGTTTCTTAAAATATAATTTAGTCTTTCTTCTTGCAGTACCAGTTTTTACCAGAGTACAACTGGCCTAGCTTTTTCATAGGCACCAATGCAACTGTGCCACCAGCTATGAGATCTAATTAAGATAAAACCCTGATCTTTAAAATGCAATAGCTTTGGAATAAAGCAAGGCTCAGTCAAGTTCGCTTAACTCTACAAACCATCATTTTTATTCCAGGAAATCTGTAATATTGCCACTTAAATGAGAGACGGATGAAAGTAAAGTTATGATATGAATTCACTTATTTTCCCTGAAACCATTTATGCAGTGATATTTTGCCCATAGCTAATATTTTAGTTGCAGAAAAGTGTACTTACTGTCTGTGCAGCAAAAAAAAAAACAACAAAAAACAGCACTGCTTCAATTACTGGACATGGATTTCTTTTTCAATCAGGCAGCTGACAAATAATTTAAAAGATAGCAGAATTTATGGGGTAGATACAGTGCCAAAAAGGGTTGTAAACTGATATACTGCAATATGAAGATAGAGAGGACTATTCATGAGATGGTTTCTTTAGTTTCATACACATAAACAATCATTTGAAAACATGCAGCCGGGTATGGCAGTCATAATGTGAATTCTTGCTGGGAGAGAAAGCTGCCTAATGCCACGTTACATGAGATGAACGAACAGGCAATTATCAGGAATTAACCATTTGTTCTCGATAATTTTTTGATTGTCAGCACAGATGAGAGTGATCACTGCTGTGATCGTTGGTTCCCATATGAATTGCTTGTTTCAACAGACCCTCGATTTTGATGTCTGATGTCTGCATCAACAATGGTTTCACCAGATGAACCAGCTTTTGCTTGTTCATCAGGTGATCGCTGGCAGCTTAAAGGGGTTCTGCACTTTGTTTTAACTGATGATCTATCCTCTGGATAGATCATCAGCTTCTGATCGGCGGGGGTCCGACACCTGGGACCCCCGCCGATCAGCTCCAGTAGCACCGCGGCCTTCTCACTGTTTACCGCCCGCTCACTGACGTCGCGACTAGTATCAACTAGCGTGGGCGGGGCTAAGCTCTGTTCACTTGAATGGAGCTTAGCCGCCCCCACGCTAGTTGATACTAGTCGCGACGTCAGTGGGCCAGCGGTAAACAGTGAGAAGGCCGCGGCGCTACTGGAGTGCCGCTGCCTTCTCAAACAGCTGATCGGTGGGGGTCCCGGGTGTCAGACCCCCGCCGATCAGAAGCTGATGATCTATCCAGAGGATAGATCATCAGTTAAAACAAAGTGCAGAACCCCCTTAACACAGGGCAATTATTGGGAGTGAGCATTCATATGAGCACTCATTCCTGATAATCAGTGTTGCCCCGTTATCCCATGCCTGCCGATGCCCTGCTGTTCCCTGCAGGCATGGCGGCCGTGCTACTCACCCTGGTGGCCCTCTGTTGGTGCAGTTGCACTCTTCTCCTAGCCGACAGCAGTCTTGCTGCCGACACATGCAGTGTCTGCTGCAAGCTGTGGCTTGTGTCCCATGCCTCTTACTTGGATCTCCCGGTGTCCAATAGGGTACACACATGAACTCTCCCAGGACAGCTTGAGCATGTCCTTCCCTAGCCTATGGCAGGCCATGCCAGGGTATGTAAGGCACCTTCTACAGTGGGAGGGTACCTGAGATTTAGGTTTCTAGGATCTACTATTTCTGACTACCCATGCACCAAATCTCTGCCTCTCTATCAACTCCATGCTGACTGCCCTGATCTTTGCCTGTTCCTTGTTTAGCTCTTTAGCCACCTGCATTGACCTCTGGCCTAACCTCTGGTTATGCTAGCACTCTGCCTCCCCTGCTTCAGCCCGTATTCAGACTATGCTTGACTTCTCTGTGCTGCGCACCGGTGTCTATGACCCCTGTGGATCAGCAACCAACCACACTGGGACTATTTCAGGAGGTAGTGGCCTGGTGGCTTCCTTGCAGCAAAGTCCAGATTACTATACAGGGGTTAAAGGGTGAATACCAGGGGACAGCCAGGATAAAGCCCTTAGAGTTAGCCTACAGTTAAACTGGTTGGTTGGTACAATGGGTCCACACCCACTGCCATAACAATCAGCTCATGTAAACGGGTCTTTAGTGTAGATAATTAATTAACTGCATGGAGATACATGAAATAATCTCTTTGTTTTCTCAATATGAGACAAATTTACACCTTCAGGTTTCACGCATATAATTACATAGTTATTATGGTTGATAAAAGACATAAGTTCATCAAGTTCAAACAAGAGTTGGGTGGGGATGTGAAAAGGAGAGTGAGACCCAGACTTCAACACATTTTCCTAAGCATTAATGTTTACTAATTATTACTTTTACGAATTCATCTAACCCGTTTTTAAAACTACCCACTGTTCCTGCTGTGACCGTGTCCACAGGTAGAATGTTCCACAGATTTACAGTTCTCGCAGTAAAGAAGCTTTGATGCTTCTGGACACTGAACTTTTTTTTCTCTAGTCAGAAGCAGTGCCCCGTCGAGGGTGTTTTACATGGAGCAGCTTTGCACCATATTTTCGGTATGGCCCATTTATATATTTGTTTAGGTTAATCATGTCCCCCCTTAGATGCCTTTAAATACATTTTATTCTTTTAATCTTTCCTCATAACTAAGACCCTCCATTCTCCTTATCAGTTTAGTTGTTCTTCTTTACACTTTTTCTAGCTGCACATGATCTTTTTGTTTGTGAATTAATGTTTTGCAGATTAGTATTACAGAATCCATAGAATTGTATGGGTCAAATACCTCCTTGCATCTACACTTTTATATGGAGGCATACAAGAGTTTTTTCCTCATATTTGCATGAATTCATACAAAAAATTGTGACATCATAGAAGCAACATATGGTGTCCATAATATAGGACTCTATGGGACTGTTTGGGGGGAATGTATCATTTTATTTGCATCAGAAAGAACTTTTTGTCAGCATTAGTAGACCTCTGTGTTAGAGTTAGGGCTTGTTCACATGACCGCGTGAAGCCCGTGCAATGCACGGGCACCGTCCATGGAGCAGCCGCATGGGGATCGCAGACCCATTTACTTGAATGGGTCCGCGATCCATCTGTTCCGCAAAAAGATAGAGCAAGTTCTATCTTTTTGCGGTGCGGAGGCATGGAACGGAACCCCAGAAAGCACTCCGTAGTGCTTCTGTAGTGTTCCGTTCCGTGCTTCCGTTCCGCACCATTCCGCATCTCCAGATTTGCGGACCCATTGAAGTGAATGGGTCTGCATCTGTGATGCGGAATGCACACGGAATGGTGCCCGTGTATTGCGGATCCGCAAATGCAGTCCGCAATACGGCAAAGGGAGTCTGTCACCAGGAAATTCACTGTTAAAGGGCTAAGTCAGCTTGAAGACTATTCTCAGAATAGGCCATTAATATCAGATCGGTGGGAGGCCAACTTCCAGTACCCCACTGATGAACTGTTTGAATGGGTTGTGGCTCTCATGTGATTGCTGCTTCCTCTTTGAAATTACCTGCAAGTCATCTCCTTTGTAGTAACAGAGCAGTGAATTTACAACTGCTATATCCCATTTAAGTGCACCCTTGCTTCCTTGCCTTTCTCTGCCAACCCCTTCTTCTCCTTCTTGATTGACAGAGCCAGGTGAGATGACTATGTAGGAAGCTGGCACTGTCAATCAATGAGAAGATGGAGGTGCTGGTAGAGGAAGGTGGAGGAGCAAGGGTGCACAGAGTAACTTGGGCCCAACCTCAGTGCATGACTAATGTAAAACATGAAAATCAGACATCATATAGTACATGACAATCTCTAAAAAAGCTAGAACCAGCCCTGTACCTCACATGGATCTATAGATCTCCCCATTCATTGCTCTGCTAGACATATCAAGCTAAAAGCTCAAGGGGAGTGTCTTTTTCTACTGCAGATAAGGGGGCATGTCCATGCTCTCCCTATCACAGCTCAGGAAGTAGTTGAAGGATCAAACCGAGCATGTGTGACCTTCTAAGTGAGCAGGTCAAAGAAATAAGGAAAAAAACAAACAGCAGGTGGCGCTATACAGATACATTTTATTGAATAGCTCAGTGGCTATGCTAATTTTTTAATTACATGCAATTACAAAAACTATTCAGATCCAGGTGCTGGTTTGAAAACTGTAAAATATTTTTCAAGGGCAACCCCTCTAACATGCTCATCTGCATTAGTATTAACAGTACTTTTTCTCCAGAATGAAACAATGGATCTTCAAGTGAAAGATATCATTGCATTCAGCTGGGCTAGTGCAGCGAACCGGACCGCAGGGGCAACACGTGAGGTGACGGTGGGCCGATGGGGGTAGTAGTTGTTTGTATTCACGGTTAGCAGAGCCTCCCTGGGCCGACGTGCAGTAATGGGGAAGACAGCACTAGATACTCCGGGGCACTCTCTAGTACAGGGATCACCAGCCAGATGGTAGTCGAGGTGCCCTTGATGGTGTAAGTGTTTAGGGTGCTTTTGAGGCTGGGACCCCAGTTGTCCGTGACGCCAGCACCGTTAGGTGCAAAGATTGGTGGTAGAACAGATGGGGAGTCAGTTATAGTAAAACAGTTGAACTTTACTTGAGCAATTCTTTATCTTCAGGTAGTCAGTACAGTTCATAGGTATGGTAAAGCAATTATATAAACATTGGTTCAGCTGTATTCCTAGTAACAGGCTTGGCAATTGCAATTTGAGGAGTTTTCCTTACTTCTATATCTGTCTATACTTTGTCCACACTTTAGCACTCAGGTACTGAATATAATAAACTCTTACTGGTCATTAGCAATCCACAGAGTCGCTCCCTAATGGCAGGCATCAGTCTTCTGCTCCATTCTTTGGGAAGGATACTCACTGAAGAATTACGGTCCATAGTGGCAAAGGCGCATTAATCATCCGACTGTGTCCAGGTACATTTAGGTTCCTCCTGGTCACTGTTGCTTGTGAAGTCCATTGGCTAATTTAGCTCTAACCTCCACTAGACTTTCTCTATACCAGAAGTAGACTCACTGATCTGTGCTATACTGCTGTACTATGGTTCCTGTTCTTGGTGCTCCCTTGGCTTGGCCAGAGCCAAGAGGCTGAAATGGCAGCTACACGTGGACTAGACTTGTACTGCTCCTAACTACTCTGCACTCCACTCTTCTCTACCACTAAGGCCTCATGCACACGACCGTTGTGTGTTTTGCGGTCTGCAAATTGCGGATCCGCAAAACACGGATGGCGTCCATGTGTGTGCAGTGTCCCACACAAATAACCGTGGGCCCAGCAGACGTTCTTTTATCATGTATTAATGTCATGTGATATGCCTGTATTTTGTATTTTATCTCCTGTCATATTCTCCATGTCACAATGTGATTTTACATGCAAATATCCTTTATACAGGCCTAGTCAGGGTGCACTGCACTCGTTTCTCCACAGGATGGAGCAGTGTCAGTGTGTACAGTCGTGGCCAAAAGTTTTGAGAATGACACAAATATTAGTTTTCACAAAGTTTGCTGCTAAACTAGATCTTTGTTACAGTTGTTTCTGTGATGTAGTGAAATATAATTACACGCACTTCATACATTTCAAAGGCTTTTATCGACAATTACATGACATTTATGCAAAGAGTCAGTATTTGCAGTGTTGGCCCTTCTTTTTCAGGACCTCTGCAATTCGACTGGGCATGCTCTCAATCAACTTCTGGGCCAATTCCTGACTGATAGCAACCCATTCTTTCATAATCACTTCTTGGAGTTTGTCAGAATTAGTGGGTTTTTGTTTGTCCACCCGCCTCTTGAGGATTGACCACAAGTTCTCAATGGGATTAAGATCTGGGGAGTTTCCAGGCCATGGACCAAAAATGTCAACGTTTTGGTCCCCGAGCCACTTAGTTATCACTTTTGCCTTATGGCACGGTGCTCCATCGTGCTGGAAAATGCATTGTTCTTCACCAAACTGTTGTTGGATTGTTGGAAGAAGTTGCTGTTGGAGGGTGTTTTTGTACCATTCTTTATTCATGGCTGTGTTTTTGGGCAAAACTGTGAGTGAGCCCACTCCCTTGGATGAGAAGCAACCCCACACATGAATGGTCTCAGGATGCTTTACTGTTGGCATGACACAGGACTGATGGTAGCGCTCACCTTTTCTTCTCCGGACAAGCCTTTTTCCAGATGCCCCAAACAATCGGAAAGAGGCTTCATCGGAGAATATGACTTTGCCCCAGTCCTCAGCAGTCCATTTACCATACTTTCTGCAGAAGATCAATCTGTCCCTGATGTTTTTTTGGAGAGAAGTGGCTTCTTTGCTGCCCTTCTTGACACCAGGCCATCTTCCAAAAGCCTTCGCCTCATTGTGATTGCAGATGCGCTCACACCTGCCTGCTGCCATTCCTGAGCAAGCTCTGCACTGGTGGCACTCCGATCCCGCAGCTGAATCCTCTTTAGGAGACGATCCTGGCGCTTGCTGGACTTTCTTGGACACCTTGAGCCTTCTTAAGAAGAATTGAACCTCTTTCCTTGAAGTTCTTGATGATCCTATAAATTGTTGATTGAGGTGCAATCTTAGTAGCCACAATATCCTTGCCTGTGAAGCCATTTTTATGCAACGCAATGATGGCTGCATGCGTTTATTTGCAGGTCAACATGGTTAACAGTGGAAGATCAATGATTTCAAGCATCACCCTCCTTTTAACATGTCAAGTCTGCCATTTTAACCCAATCAGACTGACATAATGATCTCCAGCCTTGTGCTCGTCAACATTCTCACCTGAGTTAACAAGACGATTACTGAAATGATCTCAGCAGGTCCTTTAATGACAGCAATGAAATGCAGTGGAAAGTTTTTTTTGGGATTAAGTTAATTTTCATGGCAAAGAAGGACTATGCAAATAATCTGATCACTCTTCATAACATTCTGGAGTATATGCAAATTGCTATTATAAAAACTTAAGCAGCAACTTTTCCAATTTCCAATATTTATGTAATTCTCAAAACTTTTGGCCACGACTGTATATATAGCTTAGCTCAGACCTAAGTTAGGCTGTGCAGTTGTGTGCTGTTCTGTGCAGTGCTGTGCAGTTCAGTTCCTGGTTGAGGTAAATCCAAACCAGTGCAGATGAGCTCAGGTAAATCCAAGTGGGAGTTCAGTTGAATGCAGTTCTCTCATGAGCCTTCAAGAAAGCACAGCCTTGTAGCTGAATGTCTGGAAGGAGACATCTTCCTAGCCTCTCTACTCTGTCCCTGTCGGTTCCATAGCCCAGGGTTAAGGCCTGCAAGTTTTCCTCCTAGAGGTGAGCAATCCACTCTTATAGATCGCTCTTCCAGGGTGACCAATGTCTAAACTGTATGCAGCCGAGTATATATAAGGAATTATCACGTTTATGCAAGACAAAGGATTAGCAAGATAGTCATAACCTGAGGACTTAGGCACCTTTGTACTAGGTGTAGGAGATAGCTTAAAGCATTTACATCTCCAGTTCAAATCCTGAGGACAGTCAGGCCAACTGTCAGAACAACATTGGAATAGAAGTTTCAGGATTCAGAAAAGCACCTTTAATCAAGGATTAGGATCAGGCCGGAGTTGTTACCAGTGTAAGACTTTCATTATTACCAGCCTAGTCTGAGCAGTAGCTTTCTTATGTATTACAAGAGCCTGTACTTTATTGAGGATTTGCATTTCCCTTTCCCCATACGCATGGGAGACCATGTTTAATGCCGGATTGTATCAAGAGACTGTTTATTGCCATTGGATGTATTGTTATCAAGAGTCATCATCAATAAAGTGTCATATGGAGTTTCACCCTGCTTGCCTCAGAGTCAATTCTTCTATTAACACTATAGTAAATGGTTGTACCTCCATATAAAAGGTACTGGCGTCACGATTACAAGGGACATTGCCACTGGCACATTAATACAGACCACCAAGGGCACCTCAAACCAACATCTGGCCAGTGTCCCTTACACCAGAGTGTGCCCCAGAGAATCCTTGTGCCATTCTCCTTTTCACTTATGCGAGCCTGCCCAGGGACGATAAACCGTGAGTAACCAGAACTGTATTTACCTCGGCCCACCTATTGCTCACACCGTGACCTCACACATAATTCCCCTGCAAGGTCTGGCATACCGCATGTGTTTTGCAAATTGCGGAAAGGCACGGACAGCAATTAATATTACTGCCTATTGTTGTCTGCAAAACGCGGACAAGAATAGCACAGATTATATATTTTTTGCGGACCACGGAATGGAGCAACGGATACAGAAGTGAATGGGTCCGCAACTGAGCCGCCAAAACTGCGGCTCGGATGCGGACCAAAACAACGGCCGTGTGCATGAGGCCTAACACACACTTAATTAGCAAACCCCAGTCTATATAAGTGATGCCATCACCACCTTGGGGTGAATAGATGAAGTTACCTCTCACAGGATCTGTTAATAGGAATTGCAGCTAAATACAGAAATACAGTTAATAAACATATACAAAAGTTTGAAGTGCCCACGACCTTCACTGAGTGGGACACTGCATTAGTCCTACAAGGCATTGTGTCTGGTGACAGACTCCCTTTAAATCTAGTAACGAGGTCTAGCAATGATGACACCCCTAATGTCACTGGAACACAACTGTATCTGCTACTCGAAACAGCTGACGTGTCACACGCAAGAGGCCACTGGTTGAGGAACACTTTCACGACAAGTGTCATATTTACTAAAGTGAAACAGCAGATACACATATATCCCCGTGTAATTTTACTGTTAACCCACATCAGAAATAGGACTGGTGTGTGATGGACAGCTAGCAGCCTCTGCACGCACAAAAACAGATCCATATTGACTTTCCACACTGCTACAAACCAGTAAGCACATCTATCAGCCCTAATTGACGAACAGTGTTGTCCATTCGTAGCCTAAAGGGGAAGTCCAATTACAGAATGTCATTATTTATCATGTAAAAGCCTCAAGTAGCAGTAATGTGACCATTACTTATAGTGACCCCTGTAATCGCCACAGTCTTAACATCTGCCAGTTGTGGGCTAGTCTGGAAGGCCTTAGAAATGTTCAAATTAAATGGGTTTTCCAGAGAAGTGTTTTATGAGCATGACTTGTCAATAGGACAAGTTATTCTTAAAGGGGTTGTCTGGGAATACATTATTTCTAACAGGCTGCTGTGAGAGGGAACATTGTAAAATGTACTAATACTACTAGCCTGCGCTATAAAGAGAGACTTATTTATTGATATCAACTGGCCTTGTTACTGACTCCATCATTTGCCATCCACTGCACCTTGCACCCAGACCAACACCTAACATCAAGGGAACTCCAACTACCACCAGGCAGGAGCCCCAACACCAGTGTGCACCCTGAGGGAAGAAAGGGAGTGCCCTTCAGTCAATGCATAACTCTAGGAAGCCATAACCACTACTCCCATCCTCCGCTCATTTCTCCTGAAGCTGCTGCATAGTGTTTCTGGCATCACAAACAGAATCCTATCCTCAGTGTCCTACCAACTGGCTAGTGTATTGCGCCATGCTACAAACCCTAAGAGGACTTTATTTTGCCAAAATATGGATGCCATGGCCACATTATATCTTTGTTCTAGATGTGAGCAAATTACCCGTTTGGAATCACAGATCGAGTCTCTAAATGGGCAAGTTGCAACACTGAGAGGCATTGATAATTTGCAAAAGAGTTTGCTTCTCACCGAGCAAGCACTCTTTGGGGTAGATGAGGGGGAGGGTGACAGAGAGGAGGCTGAGGAAAGTGAGGTAGCTAGCTGGGTAAAAGTTAGAAAGCGGGGTAGAGGGAAGAGTGCCAGGGAGGCTAGCCCTGATCTGACACACCCCAACAAGTTTGCACGTTTGGCAGATGAGGGGGATGTCAGTCCGGGGACGGCACTGCTGCAGCCAGACACTTCCTCTGCCAGTCAGGGGAATGTCAGCTCCAGTAAGCAGGGAACCAGGAGAGCAGGGCAGGCCAGACAGGTGCTGGTAGTGGGAGACTCCATTATTAGGGGAACAGATAGGGAAATCTGTCACAAAGACCGGGATCGCCGAACAGTGTGCTGTCTTCCTGGCGCTAGAGTTCGACACATCGCGGATCGGGTTGACAGATTACTGGGAGGGGCTGGAGACGATCCAGCGGTCATGGTCCATATCGGAACCAATGACAAAGTTAGAGGTAGGTGGAGAGTCCTTAAAAATGATTTCAGGGATTTAGGTCAAAAGCTGAGGGCAAGGACCTCTAAGGTAGTATTTTCCGAAATACTGCCTGTACCACGAGCCACACAAGAAAGGCAATGGGAGATTAGGGAGATTAACAAGTGGCTCAAGAACTGGTGTAGGATGGAGGGGTTTGGGTTCCTGGAGAACTGGGCCGATTTTTCTATCGGCAACAGGCTCTATCGTAGGGACGGGCTGCACCTCAATGGGGAAGGGGCAGCTGTGCTGGGGAGAAAGATGGCTAGAAGGTTGGAGGAGTGTTTAAACTAGGGACTGGGGGGGAGGGTAATTACATTATAGGAGGGGAAGATAGTGCAGATAGAGACCGGGGGCAAGGTAATAAGAATGGGGGAGGAATGGAAGGAGGGACTAGAACAATTCAGAAGGAAAGGTGTAGGGTAAAAAATATACATAAACCTCTCAAATGTATGTATACTAATGCCAGAAGCCTGACTAATAAAACTGGTGAACTGGAATTAGTGATGTGTGAGGAGGACTATGACATAGTGGGAATAACTGAGACATGGCTGGATGATAGCTATGACTGGGCAGTTAATGTACAAGGTTACAGTCTGTTTAGAAAGGATCGTCAAAACCGGAGAGGGGGAGGGGTCTGCCTTTATATAAAGTCCTGTCTAAAGCCCACAGTCCGAGAAGATATAAGTGAGGGACATGAACATGTGGAGTCACTATGGGTAGAGATACATGGAGCTAAAAACAACAATAAATTACTAATAGGAGTTTACTATAAACCACCTAATATACCAGAGTCCACAGAAAATCTACTACTAAACGAGATAGACGAGGCGGCAAATCATAATGAGGTGGTTATTATGGGGGACTTCAACTACCCAGATATAGACTGGGAAACTGAAACTTGTATATCTCATAAGGGAAACAGGTTCATGGCTATAACCAAAGACAATTACCTCTCCCAACTGGTTCAGGACCCGACTAGAGGGACGGCCATACTGGACTTAGTATTAACCAATAGACCTGACAGAACAACAGACGTGCAGGTTGGGGACACCTGGGAAATAGTGACCATAAAATAATAACCTTCCAATTATCATTCAAAAGATCGTTTCTACAGGGAGGAACAAAAATACCAAACTTCAAAAAAGCTAAATTTAGCCAACTAAGAGAGGCCATAGGCCAAACTAACTGGGACAAAGTCCTCACAAATACAGACACAAAATGGGATATCTTTAAAAACATCCTAAAAACTCATTGTCAGAGGTACATACCGTATGGTAATAAAAGGTTAAGGAACAAAAAGAAACCAATGTGGATAAATAGAACTGTAAAGAAAGCAATAAATGACAAAAAGAAAGCATATAAAACACTAAAACAGGAGGGTTGCACGGAAGCACTGAAAAACTATAAGGAAAAAAATAGAACATGTAAAAAACAAATAAAAGTGGCCAAACTAGAGACCGAGAGATTAATTGCCAAAGAGAGTAAAACCAACCCTAAAATGTTCTTCAATTATATAAATGTTAAAAAGTATAAAGCTGAAGGTGTTGGCCCTTTAAAGAGTAATGAGGGGGGAGTCGCAGAGAGCGACGAGGAGAAAGCAAAGCTGTTAAATATTTTTTTCTCCAATGTATTCACTGAGGAAAATAAATTGTCAGATGACATGCAGAATGCAAAAATAAATTCCCCATTAAAAGTGTCCTGTCTGACCCAGGAAGAAGTACATCAGCGGCTTAAAAAGATTAAAATAGACAAATCGCCAGGACCGGATGGCATACACCCCCGTATCCTAAAGGAATTAAGTAATGTCCTAGCCAGACCCTTATTTCTGATATTTGCAGACTCTATACTGACAGGGAATGTCCCACAGGATTGGCGCGTGGCATATGTGGTGCCAATATTCAAAAAGGGGCCAAAAACAGAGCCTGGAAACTATAGGCCGGTAAGTTTAACATCTGTTGTGGGTAAACTGTTTGAAGGTTTTCTGAGAGATGCTATATTAGAGCATCTCAACGGAAATAAGCAAATAACGCCATATCAGCATGGCTTCGTGAGGGATCGGTCATGTCAAACTAATTTAATCAGTTTCTATGAGGAGGTAAGTTCTAGACTTGACAGCGGCGAATCAATGGATGTCGTATATCTGGACTTCTCCAAAGCATTTGACACTGTACCGCATAAAAGGTTAGTATATAAAATGAGAATGCTCGGACTGGGAGAAAACATCTGTATGTGGGTAAGTAACTGGCTGAGTGATAGAAAACAGAGGGTGGTTATTAACGGTACACATTCAGATTGGGTCACTGTCACTAGTGGGGTACCTCAGGGGTCAGTATTGGGCCCTATTCTCTTCAATATATTTATTAATGATCTTGTAGAAGGCTTGCATAGTAAAGTATCAATTTTCGCAGATGACACTAAACTGTGTAAAGTAATTTACACTGAAGAGGACAGTATACTACTACAGAGGGATCTGGATAGATTGGAGGCTTGGGCAGATAAGTGGCAGATGAGGTTTAACACTGATAAATGTAAGGTTATGCACATGGGAAGGAAAAATGCAAGTCACCCGTACATACTAAATGGTAAAACACTCGGTAACACTGACATGGAAAAGGATCTAGGAATTTTAATAAACAGCAAACTAAACAGCAAAAACCAGTGTCAGGCAGCTGCTGCCAAGGCCAACAAGATAATGGGTTGCATCAAAAGGGGCATAGATTCCCGTGATATGAACATAGTCCTACCACTTTACAAATCGCTAGTCAGACCACACATGGAGTACTGTGTACAGTTCTGGGCTCCTGTAAACAAGGCAGACATAGCAGAGCTAGAGAGGGTTCAGAGGAGGGCAACTAAAGCAATAACTGGAATGGGGCAACTACAGTACCCTGAAAGATTATCAAAATTAGGGTTATTCACTTTAGAAAAAAGACGACTGAGGGGAGATCTAATTAATATGTATAAATATATCAGGGGTCAGTACAGAGATCTATCCCATCAGCTATTTATCCCCAGGACTGTGACTGTGACGAGGGGACATCCTCTGCGTCTGGAGGAAAGAAGGTTTGTACACAAACATAGAAGAGGATTCTTTACGGTAAGAGCAGTGAGACTATGGAACTCTCTGCCTGAGGAGGTGGTGATGGTGAGTACAATAAAGGAATTCAAGAGGGGCCTGGATGTGTTTCTAGAGCGTAATAATATTACAGGCTATAGCTACTAGAGAGGGGTCGTTGATCCAGGGAGTTATTCTGATTGGAGTCGGGAAGAAATTTTTTATTCCCCTAAAGTGGTGAAAATTGGCTTCTACCTCACAGGGTTTTTTGCCTTCCTCTGGATCAACTTGCAGGATAACAGGCCGAACTGGATGGACAAATGTCTTTTTTCGGCCTTATGTACTATGTTACTATGTTACATTGTGCCATAAAGAATTATTTTGGGTGTTATCACTTACCCCACTTGCTGTCAGCGAATTGAACCATGTCTTAGGCTGCAAGGGCTCATGCACACGAGCATGTGCCCGTGCTGTGGACCGCAACTAGCGGTCCACAATGCACAGGTGCCATCCGTGTGCATGCCATTTGCAGATATAGACCCACTGACTTGAATGGGTCCATGAACCATGGACATGTTTTATTGTTTTGCAGCATGGAGGCATGGTCCTAAAATCCAATAGAAGCGCTTCGTAGTGCTTCCATGGGCTTCCAATCCACTCTGTATCTTGAGGATTGCACACCCATTCAAGTCAATGGGTCCGTATCCGTGTTACACATGGCCGATAAACATATATTGCAGACCCGCTGTTTGTGGTCCGCAATATGGGCATGGGGCACACACGCTCATGTGCATGAGCCCTAAGTCACAGACAGGCACCAGAGCACCGAAGGAATGGGCGGAAGATCAATTGGGACCTTCTGAGTCACGCAGCCTCAGCCAGACTGTAGAATGTACCTTCGTCTTTTGACTTCTTTCACTGCCAGAGACCATGCCTGAACCAGAGCCGTTGATTCCCAATGTGCCTGGGCCACCACCGACAGCTGTTGGAACTAGTAACGTAATTTACATCAGCCCAGTTATCACCATTACCGCATGTGTCATACATGCTCCCCTGGAAGCTACACAAGCCACAGATGAGCCAGGCCTGGGAGGCCTATTACCAGTCCTGCTTTCTGGCGGCATAGAGCCCATCCATACCTACTTATTCCTGCCAGTGGCCGTACCTATTGCTAGAGAGTATATTGATAAAGAATAAATCAATGCAACTGGACTTACTGTAGATTTCTTGAAAACGTTTCACTCGTTCTTGCAACTAGCTTTATCAATTCTGAGTGACTGTACAAGAATTCTCTGGGAATAAATATGTAACTGAATCAACATCTGGTAATTATTTGTCTTTATACTGCTGGGTATAATTACCAGATGTTGATTCAGTTACATATTTATTCCCAGAGAATTCTTGTACAGTCACTCAGAATTGAGAAAGCTCGTTGGAAGAACGAGTGAAACGTTTTCAAGAAATCTACAGTAAGTCCAGTTGCCTTGATTTATTCTTTACAGATATACCATGACCTGGATAAAGGAGAACCTTTGCAGACATATTGCTAGAGAGCCTCAAAACTCCAACAAAGAGTTACCTGCCAGAGCTACAGCCATCGCTAGTGGAGCTAGCGTTGCAGAAACAATAACCACAGATCCTGAATCCACACCATTACTTGGCCCTCTGGAGCTAACTACTTCCATCCTCCTTTTCTCCCCTCTGCTTCACTGTCTTATGGCCACAACACAGCTAAATCCAGCGGTTGAGGTGACCGTGTCTATGCTGGGACGAAGGAAACAAAACCTGACCAGGAGATGGAGACGCGGGAGCTAGCGCATAGTACTGGAATGGTAGGGAGCAGGTAAGTTTGATCCTTTCAGCAGGGGAGGCAGCTGTTAGACATTATGTATTTCTGGACAACCCCTTAAAGGCTAGTTTCACACTAGCGGCAAGGGACTCCGGCAGGCTGTTCTGGCGGGTGAACAGCCGAACTGTCGTACTTTTATTCCGGCCGTGGCATGCGCTGCTGTGCTGCTGCCGGAACTCCGCCCCGCCCCCATTATAGTCAATGGAGACGGAGCGGCAGTGCGCTGCCGTGCTGCCGCCGGAACTCTACCCCGCCCCCATTATAGTCAATGCACTGCCGTGCTGCCGCCGGAACCCCGCCCCCATTATAGTCAATGGGGACCAAGCGGCAGTCTGGGGGCACGCTTTTACTAGTGGCAGCACGGATCCGACAGGCTGTTCACCCGCCGGAACAGCCTGCCGGAGTCCCATGCCACTAGTGTGAAACTAGCCTAAAGTGAACCTGTCAGATTGATCATGGTGCCTGCTCTGTAGGCAGCATGTTAGGTTTTATATTATTCTTCTTTCCCAATATGACCATGCATTGTCTGTACCCTCGGCTGCTTGTACTGCGCTCTCATTTGTAACAGTTTTACTCCTTAAGTGGTGCAAATAGAATAGAAAATATGCATTAGCACATGTGTAAAGAACAGTTGCATAAAAAGTGAGGGAAAAAATAAAGAAGAGTGAAGACAGCTATGGATCTATTAGACCGGTTGTTTAAGCCAAAGTACCACCAGGAGGTTCAAACTCAGCGGAATATCTTGAAACAATAAACCCAGATGCTGATTTCATTTGTATATTTAAGAAATACAATGTAGAGATACTTGACTACACATCCAGTACAGAAAACACCCTGGAGTGCTCCACACTAACTGACACAATAGGGGAGTCAAATGAATGCCAGACTGATCTGTTATGCAATTGTTATGTGCTCGTAGACTCAATGGCTGAAAGAACAGAAGTAAATTGCTGGTGGGATTTAGATTCTAAAGGGAGAACCAGAATGACAGCCTGCTTAGGAATGTGGGACTCATATTGCCCCCCAAAATAAAATGATAGCACTACGTTTATACTGCAACATGGCCACAATACCATCTTTACTACGCTAACCTGTTTGGCGCCTGTTTTGGTGTCATATAGTTCAGTATCCCACTAGGCCACTGCTAGTGGCTAAAGTGGGTAGGGAGGGGGTGATCTATAGAAATTTATATGTGATGTATTCCTGATGTTATACACTGGTTTATGCCATCTGTATAGAAAATACTGTGTTACAATTTCAAATGCAGGCTGTAAGCCAACCATTGGTTAATCCTGCCCCTGATATGCTATCTAGAAGCTGTTACGCTTGGTCTCTATTTCAGTTCAGTCTGAACTCAGAGTGTGTAGGAGATAAAGCATTGAAACAAGGCTGCTGAAGGATCTACACCCAGTCCTGTCAGCCTACATCAGTCACTTTTGACCAAAAATGACTCTTATGAACCTCTGAGAGTGTACAACAAAGAACCCTTGAGATTGGGAGCAGCTGAAAGTGAGAGTGCAAGGTTTTCATCTGTGAGGCTAGCGCATCTCTATAGCTTATAGACCTCACAGCTCTGGTCAGAGTTTCTGGTTGCAGATCACCTTTTACTGCAGTTCAACAGCTCATATTACTGCTTTTTGGAATATGCACCTCACAGTCAGGAACTGCTGACATTGCAGAAGAAATTGGGTGTAGGTGCACCCCCAATTGGAATGGTATGTAAGGAATTGCTATGTAAGAAAGTGCATCTCAGAGGGAATTCTGGAGGTAAACCAGAACTTGTTGGAATTGTCTTTCTAAGACTTGCGCCTCCATCTTTTGTGGAAGTGTTTTCTCAAATAAAGACTGTCAGTAAGCTTGTCCAAGTTCAATCTGGTGTCCTACCTATCATTCCACACCTCCCCATCAAGGGCATCTCACCTTCCATCAGCCAGGAGACTGCCTCATCTCTGTGCCAGCACTGGGAGTAAGGGAGGAGGACCCAGCCACAGTGAGTACCGTGATAACCACAACCACCAACACCACTGCAACTCCTATCCTCCTCTACACACTCTCCTTTGGATTGCTGTAATTGCAGAGGCAAAGTGGCACATAAATGGATGTAGGAGGATAAAAAAGAAGCTATGCCACTGCCTGCCTGTCTGACATTGTTGGAATTAGGTGCACTGGTTCCAGATATATTTTGGCCGTATTCTCTTCAATTTATTAATGATCTTGTAGAGGGGTTGCACAGCAAAATAGCAATATTTAAATTTATCAAAATACTGGATGTGGATAGATTGGAGACATGGGCAGAGAAGTGGCAGAGGAGGTTTAAAGGCTAAGTACACCTTTGGAGGCAATTGTTGTTTATGATTGTATTTTTCTCATTTTTGGCTAAAAATCGTATTTTCAATTGGCCTTTAATAAAAATATTAAGCCATTCTGTCACAAAGGGTTAATTGTTTTTCTAACTGTGTCACTGTTACTTTCACTTTCACATTGTGAAGGTCATCTAATAAACCTTATCTCTAAACTACTAAGAGATCATAAACACTTATTTAAGCCACAATCTTATCAGTAACATAAGAATTGAACTATAATGAGTGTTTATAAGGTCAGAGAGCAAAGATAAGGAGCCCCTCAGCTCCTGAAATGATGGAAAATACAGAAAATCCAAAGGCTGCTACTACAGAATCTTAGCTATGTACACAAAAATGAATTACATATTTTTAATAAAGACCTATTGAAAAAAATGTTGTTGTTTTTAGCTCCAAATAAGTACAATGAAATAATAAAAAAAAGTCTCAAAGTGTACATAGCCTTTAACACTGATAAAATGTAAATGATGAGATGTTGGCTTAATTATTATCCAAGTAATGTCTTATTGACTTATAGGATAGCTACCTTACATCTGGTAGCATTAGAGGCAGAGCTTGTTAAGAGCTCATTTGCATACCATTTCCCAGAACTCCAGAGGAGCATTTCCTGGCATATAAGACTCCTCATGCCACTTAGGCACTCTCCATAAGGAGATATATTTTTCCCTGAATCCTGACCTAGGCCTCTTACCCAGTTAAACCAGTACTTTCTGCTCTGCATTGATGAGGGGAAATCACCCCGAAACAGCTGTCTGCAGATGAGGGCATTCTAGTAGCATTAGAGGCAGAGCATGTAAAGTTATGCACATGGGAAGGAATAATGCAAGTCACCAGTACATACTGAATGGTAAAAACACTGGGTAACACTGATGTGTAAAAGGAATTTTAGTGAACAGCAAACTTAACTGTAGCAACCAGTGTCAGGCAGATGCTGCCAAGGCCAATAAGATTATGGGATGCATCAAAAGGGGCATAGATGCCCGTGATGAGAACATAGTTCTGCCACTTTACAAATCACTAGTCAGACCACACATGGAGTACTGTGTACAGTTCTGGGCCCCTGTAAACAAGGCAGACATAGCAGAGCTGGAGAGGGTTCAGAAGAGGGCAACTAAAGTAATAACTGGAATGGGTGGACTGCAGTACCCAGAAAAATTATCAAAATTAGTGTTATTTAGTTTAGAAAAAAGACAACTGAGGGGAGAACTAATAACCATGTATAAATATATCAGGGGTCAGTACAGAGATCTCCCTCATCATCCATTTATCCCCAGGACTGTGACTGTGACGTGGGGACATCCTCTGCGTCTGGAGGAAAGAAGGTTTGTACACAAACACAGAAGAGGATTCTTTAAGGTAAGAGCAGTGAGACTATGGAACTCTCTGCCTGAGGAGGTGGTGATGGTGAGTAAAATAAAAGAATTCAAGAGGGGCCTGGATGTAGTTCTAGAGTCTAATAATATTAGAGGTTACCATTAGCAGATATCTGGAGAATGGTCATTGAGCCAGGTTTTTTTTTCTACTTGCCGGGTTGGAGTCAGGAGGGATTTTTCCCCTAAAATGGAGAAAACTGGCTTCTGCCTGCATCAACTTGCAGGACAACAGGCTGACTTGGATGGACAAATGTCTTTTGTTAGCCTTACAAAACATGTTATTATGTTACATGAACCCACTGATTTTGGTAGGTTTGGCCAACCATCTAATGTGTATAGTCTCCTCACAACTTTTCACTAATAGCTGATGTTGGAGGAGATAAGGATTGATCACTTTGGACTTCAACTGCTGGTCATTTTGTTCTTGGGAATTTAGGCCACTGCCAGAGGTCTCTGATGGCAGCTTCTTCCCCATTTACTGCATATGCATGCCAGGCGGGCATGTTTATGCATGGAAGGATCGGGACAGATAACTTTGAGCAACCAGCCAACAGTCATCTCTTGTGTATGGCCACCTTTAGAAGAGTATAATAAAAAATCTGTAAGTGGTATATATGTGATATATATAGCACCTTCATCAAATGTGCATTTGTAGCGACCAGGCCGCAGGGGCAATATGTGAGTGTTGGTGGGTCAATGGGGGTAGTTGTACTTTTACTCATGGTTAGCAGCGCCCCCTGGGCGGGCGTGCAGTGATGGGAAGTTTAGCACCAGTTCCTTCGGGGCACACTCTGTTGTCCAGGGACTCCCGCCAGATGGTGGTTGAGGTGCCCTTGTGGTGTGAGTTTAAGGTGCCTTGGAGGCAGGGTCCCTATTGTTCGTGACGCCAGCACCATTAGGTGCGTTGAGAGATGGTATATAGAGTCAGGAGTTAAACCAACAAGACTTTTACTTTAAATATTTGCCTTGAGGTAATTAGCATCCACACAGATAATGCCTTGCTACAGAAGATGGAGGTAGGCTGTAACTCCAGGCAACAGGACAGTGGTATGCAGGTTCCAACTCAAGCTGTGAGAGGGGTAATACTTTCTTTCCTTCTTCACTGTAAGCTCTGACAACTAAGCCTTTCGGTACTTTGGATCTTCTTAACTAGAATTTGGCAACCAACTTCTGCTCCATTATTTAGACAGGCTGCTTCAAAACCATAAATCCACTCCGTCTCTGACTCCAGGACAGTGGTACTACAAAAAGAAGGGATCCAATAGTCCTTGGTCTTGGTTTCTTATCTATCTTGCACTCTGGGGAGTACCTAGGGGCACACCATACATATTACATACTCTCTTCTCCTAAGCTCTTCCTATGCCTGCCTTCTAATATATATCTGATGTGACAGCTCCACCTAGTGGTGACAGTGTGTAAATGCAGTTACTAGCCTGTTGTGAGGAGTTTGCAGCTATTACAAAGAAAAATAGACAATGGCATAAGATTACATACACAAAGGTTTGAAGTGTCCCCTTTTAGAACATAGTGGGACACTGCACATTTCTAACCAATATAAATAATACATGAAATATACAATAAATCCCTGAGTTGTCCTATTGTGTGAAATTATTTTACATCTGTTTCAAATGTTCCTGGATACTGGTATAACAAATGCTGAATGTCCAAATGTGACAAGTTGATAAACAAGGCTTGAGAGAATTCTCCCAGGATCCCAGGCTCATACAGAATAATAGAATCCTATAGGTGTAGCAGAATTCAACCCCAGTTGGATTTGTCCTGCCACTAGGGTTTATTTTTTAGGTTAATCCCCAAATAAAATTTTTGACTTCATGATGATTTGTCCTCTGCGATGACAACAATGTTTATTACTAAGTGTGAATATACACATATTCTGTATAGATGAATTGCAGGGCAAACGGGCGGACATCTGAACAGCAGCACTTTACAATGCAGAGTAAGGCCCCCTCCCTCACATATAAGAGAAATGTTACCACAGTGCTGACAGGACCTGCGATAACGTCAGATGCAGGAGGCGGAGCTCAGCAGAGAAGAGGGGATAAAGGACCTGTGATAACCTCACCATCATGTGACCAGAACAGGAGGCAGAGCTCAGCAGTACAGTAAAGTAATGAAAAAAAGAAGACCAGTGATGCATGTGAAGACATATGGATTCAATTAAGTGCCAGGGAAATGCTGGGAGTTGTAGTCCTCTCCTCTTATACCTCCTATTATGTAATATCAGAGTACATTACAAGAGGAGGTATAAGAGGAGAGGACTACAACTCTCAGCATGTCCAAGCCATTATTATATAATATCAGGGTACATTACAATACCCTGGATATGCTGGGAGTTGTATACCTCCTCTTATAATGCACTCTGATATTACATGATAACTGCTTGGACATGCTGGGAGTTGTAGTCTTCTTTTATACTCCTCTTGTATTGTACTCTGATATTACATAATAACAGCTTGGACATGATGGGATTTGTAGTCCTATCCTCTTATATATCCCCCTGTAATGTGCTCTGATATTAAATAATAATGGCTTAGACATGCTGGGAGTTATAGTCCTCTCCTGTTATACCTCCTGCAGTAATGTGCTCTGAATTAGGTCCAGGATGATGGATAGGGGAGGGTAGTCATCCGCCTAGGGTGCCACTTCGCTACCCATAAAGGGGGGCGCACTCATGGTGGTCCAGCTTCACAGGCCTCAGGCCACTTGGGCTACTTTCACAATAGCGTTACCATTTTCCGGTATTGAGATCCGTCATGGGGTCTCAATACCAGAAAAATGCTTCTGTTTTGTCCCCATTCATTGTCTATGGGGACAAAATGTAACTAAACAGAACGGAATACTCCAAAATGCATGCTGCGGTTTGCTTTCCATCCTGGGATGCGGAGCAAAACTGATCCATCATGACCCACAATGCAAGTCAATGGGGACGGATCCGTTTAACTCTGACACAATCTCACACAATAGAAAACGGATCCCTCCCCCATTGACTTTCAATGGAGTTCATGACAGATCCGTCTTGGGTATGTTAAAGATAATACAACCGGATCCGTTCATAACGGATGCAGATGGTTGTATTTTCAGTAATGGAAGCGTTTTTGGTGAACCTGCCGGATCCAGCAAAAACGCTAGTGTGAAAGTAGCCTAGGCCTCAAGCCTGTGAGGTGTTAGAACAGAGCAAGAAGCCGCAATGACATCACTGCAACCTCCTGCTCTGGGTCTCGCATGATGACGTCATCACATGAGACCGGGAGCAGGAGTGGTTATATCATTGGGACCGCATGCATCGGGATGCAGCAACACAAGCCACATATAAAACTGTAGTCTGCATTGCAGACAGCAGCGGGGGAACGGGAGGGAGGCATTTTTTTTTTTGTTTTATACTAAATGTCCATACTTCTGGGGCACCAGGGATGGGGGGAAGGAGATCATTATATACACTCACCTAAAGAATTATTAGGAACACCATACTATTACGGTGTTGGACCCCCTTTTGCCTTCAGAACTGCCTTAATTCTACGTGGCATTGATTCAACAAGGTGCTGATAGCATTCTTTAGAAATGTTGGCCCATATTGATAGGATAGTATCTTGCAGTTGATGGAGATTTGAGGGATGCACATCCAGGGCATGAAGCTCCCGTTCCACCACATCCCAAAGATGCTCTATTGGGTTGAGATCTGGTGACTGTGGGGGCCATTTTAGTACAGTCATGTTCAAGAAACCAATTTGAAATGATTCGAGCTTTGTGACATGGTGCATTATCCTGCTGGAAGTAGCCATCAGAGGATGGATACATGTTCTCATTCTGTTTATGCCAAATTCGGACTCTACCATTTGAATGTCTCAACAGAAATCGAGACTCATCAGACCAGGCAACATTTTTCCAGTCTTCAGCAGTTCAATTTTGGTGAGCTCGTGCAAATTGTAGCCTCTTTTTCCTATTTGTAGTGGAGATGAGTGGTACCCGGTGGGGTCTTCTGCTGTTGTAGCCCATCCGCCTCAAGGTTTGCGTGTTGTGGCTTCACAAATGCTTTGCTGCATACCTCGGTTGTAACGAGTGGTTATTTCAGTCAACGTTGCTCTTCTATCAGCTTGAATCAGTCGGCCCATTCTCCTCTGACCTCTAGCATCCACAAGGGATTTTTGCCCACAGGACTGCCACATACTGGATGTTTTTCCCTTTTCACACCATTCTTTGTAAACCCTAGAAATGATTGTGCGTGAAAATCCCAGTAACTGAGCAGATTGTGAAATACTCAGACCGGCCCATCTGGCACCAACAACCATGCCACGCTCAAAATTGCTTAAATCACCTTTCTTTCCCATCCTGACATTCAGTTTGGCGTTCAGGAGATTGTCTTGACCAGGACTACACCCCTAAATGCATTGAAGCAACTGCCATGTGATTGGTTGACTAGATAATTTCATTAATGAGAAATAGAACAGGTGTTCCTAATAATTCTTTAGGTAAGTGTATATGTAGCACTACTGTGGAGGAATAGAGGAGCATTATATACTGGCGCTACAGGGGAACATTATATATATATATACTGGCACTATGGAGGGGAGCATTATATATTGGAAATAGTGTGGGGGGGGGGGCACTACAGGGGGACATTAGAGCCGCTGGGAGCATTATGGTTATATTATTACTACTAGAGTACTGTAGGGACGTTATTATTATTTGACGCAATATGGAGGGCATTGCTACTAATGGGGGCTATCTTGGGGAGTATTATCACTATTGGGGGCACCATTACTAATGAGGGCAGTCTTGGGTGTATAGTATAGTGTATGTGGACATGGGGGGAGCAGGCACAGTGTGGAGGTAGCTTTGAAAGGTTCTCCGGGTTTTTTCATATTGATGACCTATCCTTAGGATAGGTAATCAATATTAGATTGGCGGGGGTCTGACACCCGGCACTCCCGACGATAAGCTGTTTGAGGTGCCGTCTCCCTCCTCTCTTCCTACTCTGTTGCTGTATGTCTATGGGACAGCAGCAGTGAACAGCACGCAACATCTCCTCAAATAGCTGATCAGTGGGGGTATCAGACGTCAGACTGTGTTTTTAGCACATTATTACAAGATGTGGGCCCCCTCTTTTGATTTTGCCCAGGACAACATTTTGTCTAAAACCGGTGTTCTATAAAATTTCCCTACCCATGAAATTTCTCTACCCTCGTCACTTCCAGCTGCAACGGATATGACGTTACCAGCTTTGGAAGGAGGTGTTCCGGAGGTGTGCCGCGCAGGCGCACAACGACGGGGTAGGGACATTTCATAGCAGAGTTGTTGAGAAGCAATGCGCTTGCGCCATACTTCTCGGCAGGACACCGGCCGACACTGCGCATGCTCTGGGAGCCTCAGCAACGTTGCAGGGTAAGGGAAAATTATGGGCCAGTGCGCACGCGCGGCAGACAGGGAGATCTCTCATACCGAACATCCATCCGATCATCAGGCGATGACCAAAGCTGGTAATGTCACGTCCGGTGCGGCCGGAAGTGACGAGGTTAGGGAGATTTCATGGGTAGGGAAATTTTATAGAACACCGGCCCTGATGAGAGCTAGATCTCAGCTTTATTTCCCCTGGGGCCTTAAAGAATTCCTGCCCAATGTTGTTGACAACTAATAGCCATATCTACAGTGCCTATAGGCAGATCTGTAGCATGGGTGGTGGTCTCCAAAGCTGTGAAACAGGAGGCTGCCAACAAGCCACATAGCCGTGGCCAGACCACTTATAAACAATGTTAAGGCATTAAACCGATCCAAGTGAAGGAAAGCCTAGTTACGGCTCTGTCTGTAGGCATTTTTCCCCTGGATTTTCTATAATGCTGTTGTAGTCATTATTGTTATGTAGGCAGACATTAAATCCCTGCTTTGAGGAGGATATTAGATAATGTGGAAAAGGAGGAAAAGTAGATGGCAAAAGAAGGGCTCCTAGCTATAGGGCAGGAGAGCATCGGTGATGGAGAAGTGGGTATACCAGAGCTGATTAATATTCTGTGTTTACTATCAAATAATCTGTAGGAGATTGCAGGTCAGAACAGCAATAATATGTATATTGAGCCCCCACCTAACCAATCAAACCCCATTCCAGCACAGCCCGTTTGGTCACCATATTATATGGCAGCTAGTTTTTAGGCTCCTGTCCTTTATGAGAATAATCCAGCAGCCATGTTTGATCCATCCACCATGTTCAGCCCATCTGGTTGGTTTTAACTCTAATACATTTTTAAAAGCCAATTACGTTCCTAGTATGGAGGGATCCTGGACCTTATGAAGGGATCCACATGAGATTATGGTAATACCTGTTGTGAATCCCTCCATTTTATTGCTGTGAGGAAGTTTTCCCGCCTAAATCATGTGTACCATCTCTGGGCAGATGTCCTTTGCATGACAACAGCTTTGGGATTGTTTATCTTTGGTTGCCATTTGTGTTGAGTAAATCAAGTCCCGAATTTCAGGGAAAATTTGATTTACAGAATTTCCTTGTGCTTCGTGGTAGCAAGTCAATTCTGAAATGGCGGTAAAAAAAAAAAACATAGTTAACTGTTAGAGTGCAAAGATCCGTCTGCCACCATCTTGATTGAAGATCCGGTGCGAAATCCTGTGTGCAGTGACGTATGACGTTACCACATGGGCTGATGCGGTGACATCATCACAGGCAGCGCAAGATTTCGTGCTGGATATTCAATCAAAATGGCGGTGGCCGGCTCTTTGCATTAAAATAGATGAGTGTTCTGTCTTCATACACGTTCACACAGTGTGCAGTCTGATATTCAGTATAAACCAATTCTGTCTTCCAAATAAGAGGACTGTTCTCTGTAGTCTAACTTGTTTATTGGCAAAACAGGAGTATTTGATGTGATCAATTGTGGTAAAACTATAAGAACACAAATAACATGTACAGGGAGTGCAGAATTATTAGGCAAATGAGTATTTTGACCACATCATCCTCTTTATGCATGTTGTCTTACTCCAAGCTTTATAGGCTCGAAAGCCTACTACCAATTAAGCATATTAGGTGATGTGCATCTCTGTAATGAGAAGGGGTGTGGTCTAATGACATCAACACCCTATATTAGGTGTGCATAATTATTAGGCAACTTCCTTTCCTTTGGCAAAATGGGTCAAAAGAAGGACTTGACAGGCTCAGAAAAGTCAAAAATAGTGAGATATCTTGCAGAGGGATGCAGCACTCTTAAAATTGCAAAGCTTCTGAAGCGTGATCATCGAACAATCAAGCGTTTCATTCAAAATAGTCAACAGGGTCGCAAGAAGCGTGTGGAAAAACCAAGGCGCAAAATAACTGCCCATGAACTGAGAAAAGTCAAGCGTGCAGCTGCCAAGATGCCACTTGCCACCAGTTTGGCCATATTTCAGAGTTGCAACATCACTGGAGTGCCCAAAAGCACAAGGTGTGCAATACTCAGAGACATGGCCAAGGTAAGAAAGGCTGAAAGACAACCACCACTGAACAAGACACACAAGCTGAAACGTCAAGACTGGGCCAAGAAATATCTCAAGACTGATTTTTCTAAGGTTTTATGGACTGATGAAATGAGAGTGAGTCTTGATGGGCCAGATGGATGGGCCCGTGGCTGGATTGGTAAAGGGCAGAGAGCTCCAGTCCGACTCAGACGCCAGCAAGGTGGAGGTGGAGTACTGGTTTGGGCTGGTATCATCAAAGATGAGCTTGTGGGGCCTTTTCGGGTTGAGGATGGAGTCAAGCTCAACTCCCAGTCCTACTGCCAGTTTCTGGAAGACACCTTCTTCAAGCAGTGGTACAGAAAGAAGTCTGCATCCTTCAAGAAAAACATGATTTTCATGCAGGACAATGCTCCATCACACGCGTCCAAGTACTCCACAGCGTGGCTGGCAAGAAAGGGTATAAAAGAAGAAAATCTAATGACATGGCCTCCTTGTTCACCTGATCTGAACCCCATTGAGAACCTGTGGTCCATCATCAAATGTGAGATTTACAAGGAGGGAAAACAGTACACCTCTCTGAACAGTGTCTGGGAGGCTGTGGTTGCTGCTGCACGCAATGTTGATGGTGAACAGATCAAAACACTGACAGAATCCATGGATGGCAGGCTTTTGAGTGTCCTTGCAAACAAAGGTGGCTATATTGGTCACTGATTTGTTTTTGTTTTGTTTTTGAATGTCAGAAATGTATATTTGTGAATGTTGAGATGTTATATTGGTTTCACTGGTAAAAATAAATAATTGAAATGGGTATATATTTGTTTTTTGTTAAGTTGCCTAATAATTATGCACAGTAATAGTCACCTGCACACACAGATATCCCCCTAAAATAGCTAAAACTAAAAACAAACTAAAAACTACTATTCAGCTTTGATATTAATGAGTTTTTTGGGTTCATTGAGAACATGGTTGTTGTTCAATAATAAAATAAATCCTCAAAAATACAACTTGCCTAATAATTCTGCACTCCCTGTATAAGTTGTGGGGATTCGCTCTGCTAGTTAGGACTAGCGGATGCAGTATAGAGGCAAAGTACACAGTTCTTGAATCATGCAGCGGTGTTTATTCACACATTGGTGTATAACAAAATGCAGATAAGGTGTATCATAAAACGCAGGTGGCTTGGTGTTTGTTCTCACACAAAGAAAGTCCATAAACAATAAAAGTCACCTTTCACACCCTGTTAGCAGTTCAGCCTCATCAAGTCCATAGGCGGCCTGTTCGCCTTTAGAGAGGCCTGATTCCTTCAGTCCGGCTCAAACCTCAAATCCCAGCACAGCCCTCAGTTCACAGCACACAGACTCCTGAGCTCCACTGTCAAAAGAAGGTAAATCCACCACACCTGGCAGCGCTGGCTGTTTTTTTATGCCTGGCAAAACCCGGCCTGGAACATGGGGAGTAGTCACCCACCCAGCACTGACTACTCCCAGTAAGAGCCGTCCAGGATCAGCTATGACAGCCATGCTAAATCTCACGGTGTCAATTAGCAATAGCTGCCGCTGACACATAAAATACCGGCTCTTACTTCACCGAAGCCAGGAACCTCGGTCACACATACCTTCCATCCACGATGATTCCAGGTACCTTCTTACATACCCTCCCCCATTGTTAAACCCTGAGGGGGTGAACACATGCCATACAGTATACTCGGGACAGGTCATCCGCTTTTACCTGCAACCGGCCTGCACTGTGTTCCACGGAGAACTTAAAGTTCTGTAAGGACAGAAACAACCTGGTGACTCCGGCATTTCTCTCTTTGGCCTAGCTCATCCACTTGAGAGGGGAGTGGTGAGTCACCAGGGGGAACTTTCTCCCCAACAAATAGTAGCCGAGAGACTCAAGGGCCCACTTGATAGCCAGGTACTCTTTCTCCACTATACTATACGTGGTTTTGGCTGGGGTGAGCTTGCGGCTTAAAAAGACAATGGGATGCTCCTCCCCGTTGACTTCCTGAGAGAGTACAGCACCCAGGCCTACTTCGGAGGCATCTGTCTGTACCACAACCTCCCTATTGAAGTCGGGCGTCACCAAAACCGGTGACCCGCACAGGGCCGACTTCAAAGTGGAAAAAGCCTCTTCCGCCCGCTCATCCCAGCAAACCATCACTGATTTTCGTCCCTTCAAGAGCTCTGTCAAGGGCGCGGCTATAGTGGCAAAGTATACCCCAGGTATTTTGTCTCCTCTAACCCTATCGCGCATTTTTTTGGTTAGCTATTATTCCAACTTTTCGCAGGGAGTCTACTACAGGCTGCACTTTGGGCAGGTGACTTTCCCAGTCGGTACTGTGGATGACAATATCGTCCAGGTAAGCCGAAGCGTACCGACGATGTGGTCGCAGCAAAATGTCTATTAGCCTTTGGAAAGTAGTGGGGGCGCCATGCAGACCAAAGGGTAACACCTTATACTGGTACAGCCCCTCCGGTGTGATGAAAGCCATTTTCTCTTTGGCAGCCTCTGTTAAGGGTACCTGCCAATACCCTTTGGTGAGGTCCAAAACAGAAAAATACTGGGCTAGTCCTAACCTCTCAATCAGCCCGGGGCATGGGATACGCGTCGTACTTAGATACCTCGTTTAATTTTCGAAAATCATTACAAAACCGCAACGTCCCGTCTGGTTTGGGTATAAGTACTATAGGGCTGGCCCACTCACTTCTAGACTCCTTGATGATGTCTAGTTGCAGCATTAGTTGTACTTCCTCAGAGATGGCCTGTCGCTGAGCCTCGGGTACCCGGTATGGTTTCAACCGGATTTTAGCCTGAGGCTCAGTGACAATGTCATGTTGGATTATGGAAGTGCATCAAGGGAGGTCTGAGAACACATCCGTGTTCCTACTGACGAACTCCCTGGCCTCCTGAGTCTGTTTAGAGGAGAGGCTGTCAGCAATCTTCACTCTGGCAACCGCTTCCCTTACATCAGACTTAGGGTCCAGAACCTCTCCCCCTAGAAAACTCGGCCGCGGGCTATCGTCAGTACTGGTCTCCCTATCCTTCCACGGTTTGAGTAAATTCACATGGTACACCTGCTCCGGCTTCCGCTGCCCCGGCTGGTGTACCTTGTAGTTTACTTCTCAAACCTTTTCGAGTACCTCGTAGGGTCCCTACCACCTAGCCAGTAACTTACTGTCCACTGTCGGTACCAGAACCAAAACCCAATCTCCCGGGTTAAAGTTCAGGATCCGAGCCTGCCTATTGTACACCCGACTTTGAGCTCGCTGAGCTGCCTCCATATGTTCCTTTACCAGCGGCAACAAGGTTTCCATACGTTCCAGCATCTGGGTGACATATGTTGCTCCCACGCCTCTTTGGCTATGTCCAACAGACCACGTGGATATCTTCCATATGGTGGTTCGAAGGGCGAGAACCCAGTAGAGGATTGGGGCACTTCTCGCACTGCGAACATAAGATAGGGCAGAAGGAGGTCCCAGTCCTTTCCATCATTAGCTACTACTCGTTTTAACATAGTTCTTAACGTTTCATTAAAACTTTCTACTAGGCCGTCAGTTTGCGGGAAATAGACGGATGTCCGTATCTGTTTGATATTCAGCAACTTTCAGAGCTCCCGCATGACCTTGGACATAAAAGGAGTCCCCTGGTCAGTCAGAACCTCTTTGGGTATCCCCACTCGGGAAAACATCTCCATTAACTCTTTTGCTATGAGTTTGGCCGATGTATGTCGCAGTGGCACCGCCTCCGGGTACCGAGTGGCATAGTCAAGGACGACCAAGATGTGTTGGTGCCCCCCAACGGACTTCGGTACTGGGCCTATGAGATCCATAGCGATTCTCTCAAATGGTACCTCAATAATCGGGAGGGGCACTAAGGGACTGCGGAACAGGTGCTGGGGGCTAGTGGTTTGGCAGGTTGTGCAAGACTTACAAAATTCATCCACCTCTCTAAAGACACTGGGCCAGTAAAACCGTTGTAGTATCCGGTCCTGTGTCATCTGCAGTTCCAGATGACCCTGAGAACATGATGGTGGGCTAACTCTAACACGAGTTTTCGATATGCCCCGGGCACCACCAACTGTTCAACAGGTTCACCCCGCAGCTGGTTTACCAGATATAGCATATTCTGGTGGACCACAAAATGGGGAAACATCGACTCGGCCCCAGGTTGTTGGGGTACACCTGCAGTGTCCCACATATATGTGAAAAGGGGACACATTAAACATCTGAATATATGTATATTGAACCTCAATGTATGGTATTTCCTATTTTTTGGCTGGCAATGTCATTACATCCATTCGCCCCTAGGTGGTGCTGGCACCACATAATTTATATAGTGGTGTGTGTCTAGCTTAGAGTAGAGTAACGCAGAGTAGAGCAGTATATAGTCAGAGAAAAGAAGGAAGAAGCAAGTCCATGGAGAAGAGAGACAGACCTAAGCCACCATGTAACTGCTGCACTTTCCTCTGGGCCCTGATCATGCCTGGAGAAGATCATTGCAGAAGACCAGCACCAGACAGTGAGTGTATACACACCGAGATGCAAGGAGACTAGTGAGGGTAACAGCTAACTAAGGCTTATAGAACTCATTAGCACAAGTGATCAGGAGTAGCTTTCAGAGTGCCTTAACACAACCAAACAATTTAGGCCAAATTGTCATTATCACTAACTTAACCTTCCGGGTGGGAGTGAGAAAACATAAAATCCCTTTCTAGATGAGTTTCCTGCAAAATAATGAAGCAGATGTATGTGCCTGCCGTGATGGGGATGCCCTTAAAAGAAAACTCCTAGATAAATAATTATTAGCATCTTTAGTGCCAGTGTGCTGTGAAGTAAACATAGAATTTCTATCAGGATCCTTTCCTGCCAAGAGTCTACTCCAAAAAGGACCATTCTTCATAGACATTTGCCACTACCAGATAATAGGATTACCAGTGAACCTATTATTTATGCCATCTAAAACGCTTCTTATTGATGAACTGTACCAACTGTCCAGAGACTAATGATCTTCAGTAAATGTTCAACTTGTTTACAATTACTGACTCCTCATTCTTACAACTACTACTCTCAACATTTGCACCCAACGGTGCTGGCGTCACGAGCACAGGGGCCCAGCCACCACAAACACCCTAAACATCATCACCAATAAGGGCACCTCAACCAACATCTGGCTGGTGTTCCCTGCAACAGAGAGTGCCCCGGAAGATCTCGTGCTGTCTTCCCATCCACTGCACTGCCGACCCAGGGAGGCATCTGCTAACCGTGAGTACAAACAACTACTACCCCCATCGGCCCACCGCGAGCCTCACGCGTTTTCCCCTGCGGTCCGGCCTGCTGCACACCATCAAGTATTACCATTCTCCCAGGCCCAGGATAAGGTTGGGTCTCGGCGTTTGGCTGTACGGAAATTCTCCCCGGAGGCGTTGAGGTCTGCCAACCCAGGACCTGGTGGCAACTCCTCCACGTCTCTCCCACCATTACCCTACGCGGGTTGTCTCCCCCTCTTCCACCGAAGTGGCGGTCACTCCTACTGCTGGCCCTTCGGCCTCAGGTTCCCAGGGTTCTGGCCGTCCCCCTGAACAAGGCCAATCTCCTGGGCTTATTCCTGTCTCAGGGGTATCCTTAACTCTCACAACTGGTCATAGGGCAGGGAAACCTGGAAAGTCTGTCCCTATTATGAGTTCATAGTGAAGATTTGTGGCGACTGCCACTTCGTGGGTCCACCTGCTGGCCACCGTGGTTAGAGACACCAGCGTGGTGGGGTAGTCTTTCAAGTCTCCACGAATGCCTTCACAACAGCCTCCATTTGAAATACAGCTGGTTTGATGTACGACATACAACTGTGCCCAAAAATGCAAACCCAAAAATATATCGGCGTTCACGCCAGCCTCACTGCGTCTGCACTAGGGATGAGCGAACCCGAACTGTATAGTTCGGGTTCGTACCGAATTTTGGGGTGTCCGTGACACGGACCCGAACCCGAACATTTTCGTAAAAGTCTGGGTTCGGGTTCGGTGTTCGGCGCTTTCTTGGCGCTTTTTGAAAGGCTGCAAAGCAGCCAATCAACAAGCGTCATACTACTTGCCCCAAGAGGCCATCACAGCCTTGCCTACTATTGGCATGGCTGTGATTGGCAGGTGCACCATGTGACCCAGCCTCTATTTAAGCTGGAGTCACGTAGCGCCGCACGTCACTCTGCTATGATCAGTATAGGGAGAGGTTGCAGCTGCGACGTTAGGGCGAGATTAGGCAGATTAACTCCTCCAAAAGACTTCATTCTGTGATCGATCTGCAGCTGTGGATCATTGAAGTGCTATTATTGACTTGCTCACTTTTTTGAGGCTGCCCAGAGCGTTTTTAGATCACTTTTTTTCTGGGGTGATCGGCGGCCATTTTGTGACTTGTGGTGCGCCAGCACGAGCTATCACCAAGTGTATTTAACCATCGATAGTGTGGTTATTTTGTGCTATATCCTACATCAGCTGCAGGCTGAGCCTGTGTCACCGAAGTGCATTTAACCATCAACAGTCTGGTTATTTTTTGGCCATATACTACATCACCTGCAGGCTGAGCCTGTGTCACCGAAGTGCATTTAACCATCAACAGTCTGGTTATTTTTTGGCCATATATTACATCAGGGGCAAGTTGAGCCTGTCACCCAGCGCCTAAAAAATAGACCTGACATTTCTATTCAACCAAATCTGCACAGTTTTAGCTGGTCAAGTTATTTGTAGTGACCGTCAAAGCAGACTTTTTGTTCTGGGTTGAAAAAGCATTCCCAAATTTGCCATTCTGAAAATAACTAGTTTGTGGTATTTCAGGCCTACTTGAAATCTATCCCAAAAAGAAAATCTTCCATTAAAGTTATTGATAGTATCATTCAGAAAAACCTAAGACACACGCTAGCGTGCTGATAGAAGTGTCATTCTGTGATTTAAGCTATAACTGTCACACAGCGCAAAAAAAAACAGGTCTCACATCTCTATTCAACCAAATCTGCACAGTTTTAGCTGGTCAAGTTATTTGTAGTGACTGTCAAAGCAGACTTTTTGTTCTGGGTTGAAAAAGCATTCCCAAATTTGCCATTCTGAAAATAACTAGTTTGTGGTATTTCAGGCCTACTTGAAATCTATCCCAAAAATAAAATCTTCCATTAAAGTTATTGATAGTATCATTCAGAAAAACCTAAGACACACGCTAGCGTGCTGATAGAAGTGTCATTCTGTGATTAAAGCTATAACTGTCACACAGCGCAAAAAAAAAACAGGTCTCACATCTCTATTCAACCAAATCTGCACAGTTTTAGCTGGTCAAGTTATTTGTAGTGACCGTCAAAGCAGACTTTTTGTTCTGGGTTGAAAAAGCATTCCCAAATTTGCCATTCTGAAAATAACTAGTTTGTGGTATTTCAGGCCTACTTGAAATCTATCCCAAAAAGAAAATCTTCCATTAAAGTTATTGATAGTATCATTCAGAAAAACCTAAGACACACGCTAGCGTGCTGATAGAAGTGTCATTCTGTGATTAAAGCTATAACTGTCACACAGCGCAAAAAAAAACAGGTCTCACATCTCTATTCAACCAAATCTGCACAGTTTTAGCTGGTCAAGTTATTTGTAGTGACCGTCAAAGCAGACTTTTTGTTCTGGGTTGAAAAAGCATTCCCAAATTTGCCATTCTGAAAATAACTAGTTTGTGGTATTTCAGGCCTACTTGAAATCTATCCCAAAAAGAAAATCTTCCATTAAAGTTATTGATAGTATCATTCAGAAAAACCTAAGACACACGCTAGCGTGCTGATAGAAGTGTCATTCTGTGATTAAAGCTATAACTGTCACACAGCGCAAAAAAAAACAGGTCTCACATCTCTATTCAACCAAATCTGCACAGTTTTAGCTGGTCAAGTTATTTGTAGTGACCGTCAAATCAGACTTTTTGTTCTGGGTTGAAAAAGCATTCCCAAATTTGCCATTCTGAAAATAACTAGTTTGTGGTATTTCAGGCCTACTTGAAATCTATCCCAAAAAGAAAATCTTCCATTAAAGTTATTGATAGTATCATTCAGAAAAACCTAAGACACACGCTAGCGTGCTGATAGAAGTGTCATTCTGTGATTAAAGCTATAACTGTCACACAGCGCAAAAAAAAACAGGTCTCACATCTCTATTCAACCAAATCTGCACAGTTTTAGCTGGTCAAGTTATTTGTAGTGACCGTCAAAGCAGACTTTTTGTTCTGGGTTGAAAAAGCATTCCCAAATTTGCCATTCTCAAAATTGTGGTGAACGGGAACAATGAGGAAAACATCTAATAAGGGACGCGGACGTGGACATGGTCGTGGTGGTGTTAGTGGACCCTCTGGTGCTGGGAGAGGACGTGGCCGTTCTGCCACAGCCACACGTCCTAGTGAACCAACAACCTCAGGTCCCAGTAGCCGCCAGAATTTACAGGGATATTTGGTGGGGCCCAATGCCGTTCTAAGGATGGTAAGGCCTGAGCAGGTACAGGCATTAGTCAATTGGGTGGCCGACAGTGCATCCAGCACGTTCACATTATCTCCCACCCAGTCTTCTGCAGAAAGCGCACAGATGGCGCATGAAAACCAAGCCCATCAGTCTGTCACATCACCCCCATGCATATCAGGGAAACTGTCTGAGCCTCAAGTTATGCAGCAGTCTCTTATGCTGTTTGAAGACTCTGCTGCCAGGGTTTTCCAAGGGCATCCACCTAGCCCTTCACCAGGGGTGGAAGAGATAGAATGCACTAACGCACAACCACTTATGTTTGCTGATGATGAGGACATGGGAATACCACCTCAGCACGTCTCTGATGATGACGAAACACAGGTGCCAACTGCTGCGTCTTTCTGCAGTGTGCAGACTGAACAGGAGGTCAGGGGTCAAGACTGGGTGGAAGACGATGCAGGGGACGATGAGGTCCTAGACCCCACATGGAATGAAGGTCGTGCCACTGACTTTCAGAGTTCGGAGGAAGAGGCAGTGGTGAGACCGAGCCAACAGCGTAGCAAAAGAGGGAGCAGTGGGCAAAATCAGAACACCCGCCACCAAGAGACTCCGCCTGCTACTGACCGCCGCCATCTGGGACCGAGCACCCCAAAGGCAGCTTCAAGGAGTTCCCTGGCATGGCACTTCTTCAAACAATGTGCTGACGACAAGACCCGAGTGGTTTGCACGCTGTGCCATCAGAGCCTGAAGCGAGGCATTAACGTTCTGAACCTTAGCACAACCTGCATGACCAGGCACCTGCATGCAAAGCATGAACTGCAGTGGAGTAAACACCTTAAAAACAAGGAAGTCACTCAGGCTCCCCCTGCTACCTCTTCTGCTGCTGCCGCCTCGGCCTCTTCTGCTGCTGCCGCCGCCTCGGCCTCTTCTGCTGCTGCTGCCGCCGCCTCGGCCTCTTCCTCTGCCTCTGGAGGAACGTTGGCACCTGCCGCCCAGAAAACATGGGATGTACCACCAACACCACCACCTGCGTCACCAAGCATCTCAACCATGTCACACGGTAGCGTTCAGCTCTCCATCTCACAAACATTTGAGAGAAAGCGTAAATTCCCACCTAGCCACCCTCGATCCCTGGCCCTGAATGCCAGCATTTCTAAACTACTGGCCTATGAAATGCTGTCATTTAGGCTGGTGGACACACACAGCTTCAAACAGCTCATGTCACTTGCTGTCCCACAGTATGTTGTTCCCAGCCGCCACTACTTCTCTAAGAGAGCCGTGCCTTCCCTACACAAACAAGTGTCCGATAAAATCAAGTGTGCACTGCGCAACGCCATCTGTGGCAAGGTCCACCTAACCACAGATACGTGGACCAGTAAGCACGGCCAGGGACGCTATATCTCCCTAACTGCACACTGGGTAAATGTAGTGGCGGCTGGGCCCCAGGCGGAGAGCTATTTGGCGCACGTCCTTCCGCCGCCAAGGATCGCAGGGCAACATTCTTTGCCTCCTGTCTCTTTCTCCTCCTACTCAGCTTCCTCCTCCTCTTCTTCCACCTGCTCATCCAGTCAGCCACACACCTTCACCACCAACTTCAGCACAGCACGGGGTAAACGTCAGCAGGCCATTCTGAAACTCATATGTTTGGGGGACAGGCCCCACACCGCACAGGAGTTGTGGCGGGGTATAGAACAACAGACCGACGAGTGGTTGCTGCCGGTGAGCCTCAAGCCCGGCCTGGTGGCGTGCGATAATGGGCGAAATCTCGTTGCAGCTCTTGGCCTACCTGGATTGACGCACATCCCTTGCCTGGCGCATGTGCTGAATTTGGTGGTGCAGAAGTTCATTCGCAACTACCCCGACATGTCAGAGCTGCTGCATAAAGTGCGGGCCGTCTGGTCGCGCTTCCGGCGTTCACACCCTGCCGCTGCTTGCCTGTCTGCGCTACAGCGTAACTTCGGCCTTCCCGCTCACCGCCTCATATGCGACGTACCCACCAGGTGGAACTCCACCTTGCATATGCTGGACAGACTGTGCGAGCAGCAGCAGGCCATAGTGGAGTTTCAGCTGCAGCACGCACGGGTCAGTCGCACTGCGGATCAGACACACTTCACCACCAATGACTGGGCCTCCATGCGAGACCTGTGTGCCCTGTTGCGTTGTTTCGAGTACTCCACCAACATGGCCAGTGGCGATGATGAGCATTACAATACCACTTCTATGTCTCCTTGAGAAAACACTTAGGGCGATGATGGAAGAGGAGGTGGCCCAGGAGGAAGAGGAGGAAGAGGGGTCATTTTTAGCACTTTCAGGCCAGTCTCTTCGATGTGACTCAGAGGGAGGTTTTTTGCAACACCAGAGGCCAGGTACAAATGTGGCCAGACAGGGCCCACTACTGGAGGACGAGGAGGACGAGGATGACGAGGACGAGGATGAGGAGGAGGTGGAGGAGGATGAGGATGAAGCATGTTCACAGCGGGGTGGCACCCAAAGCAGCTCGGGCCCATCACTGGTGCGTGGCTGGGGGGAAACTCAGGACGATGACGATACGCCTCCCACAGAGGACAGCTTGTCCTTACCTCTGGGCAGCCTGGCACACATGAGCGACTACATGCTGCAGTGCCTGCGCAACGACAGCAGAGTTGCCCACATTTTAACGTGTGCGGACTACTGGGTTGCCACCCTGCTGGATCCCCGGTACAAAGACAATGTTCCCACCTTACTTCCTACACTGGAGTGTGATAGGAAGATGCGCGAGTACAAGCGCACGTTGGTAGACGCGCTACTGAGAGCATTCCCAAATGTCACAGGGGAACCAGTGGAAGCCCAAGGCGAAGGCAGAGGAGGAGCAAGAGGTCGCCAACGCAGCTGTGTCACGCCCAGCTCCTCTGAGGGCAGGGTTAGCATGGCAGAGATGTGGAAAAGTTTTGTCAACACGCCACAGCTAAGTGCACCACCACCTGATACGGAACGTGTTAGCAGGAGGCAACATTTCACTAACATGGTGGAACAGTACCTGTGCACACCTCTCCACGTACTGACTGATGGTTCGGCCCCATTCAACTTCTGGGTCTCCAAATTGTCCACGTGGCCAGAGCTAGCCTTTTATGCCTTGGAGGTGCTGGCCTGCCCGGCGGCCAGCGTTTTGTCTGAACGTGTATTCAGCACGGCAGGGGGCGTCATTACAGACAAACGCAGCCGCCTGTCTACAGCCAATGTGGACAAGCTGACGTTCATAAAAATAAACCAGGCATGGATCCCACAGGACCTGTCCATCCCTTGTGCAGATTAGATATTAACTACCTCCCCTTAACAATATATTATTCTACTCCAGGGCACTTCCTCATTCAATACTATTTTTAATTTCATTTTACCATTATATTGTGGGGCAACCCAAAGTTGAATGAACCTCTCCTCTGTCTGGGTGCCGGGGCCTAAATGTGTGACAGAGGCCTGTTCCAGTGGTGGGTGACGTGAAGCCTGATTCTCTGCTATGACATGAATACAGATTCTGCGCTGACATAAGGCCATATTCTCTGTTACGGGACCTCTCTCCTCTGTCTGGGTGCCGGGGCCTAAATGTGTGACAGTGGCCTGTTCCAGTGGTGGGTGACGTGAAGCCTGATTCTCTGCTATGACATGAATACAGATTCTGCGCTGACATAAGGCCAGATTCTCTGTTACGGGACCTCTCTCCTCTGCCTGGGTGCCTGGGCCTAAATGTGTGACAGTGGCCTGTTCCAGTGGTGGGTGACGTGATGCCTGATTCTCTGCTATGACATGAAGACAGATTCTGTGCTGACATCAGGCCAGATTCTCTGTTACAGGACCTCTCTCCTCTGTCTGGTTGCCGGGGCCTAAATGTGTGACAGTGGCCTGTTCCAGTGGTGGGTGACGTGAAGCCTGATTCTCTGCTATGACATGAATACAGATTCTGCGCTGACATAAGGCCAGATTCTCTGTTACGGGACCTCTCTCCTCTGCCTGGGTGCCTGGGCCTAAATGTGTGACAGTGGCCTGTTCCAGTGGTGGCTGACGTGAAGCCTGATTCTCTGCTATGACATGAAGACAGATTCTGCGCTGACATAAGGCCAGATTCTCTGTTACGGGACCGCTCTCCTCTGTCTGGGTGCCGGGGCCTAAATGTGTGACAGTGGCCTGTTCCAGTGGTGGGTGACGTGAAGCCTGATTCTCTGCTATGACATGAATACAGATTCTGCGCTGACATAAGGCCAGATTCTCTGTTACGGGACCTCTCTCCTCTGCCTGGGTGCCTGGGCCTAAATGTGTGACAGTGGCCTGTTCCAGTGGTGGGTGACGTGATGTCTGATTCTCTGCTATGACATGAAGACAGATTCTGTGCTGACATAAGGCCAGATTCTCTGTTACAGGACCTCTCTCCTCTGTCTGGGTGCCGGGGCCTAAATGTATGACAGTGGCCTGTTCCAGTGGTGGGTGACGTGAAGCTTGATTCTCTGCTATGACATGAAGACAGATTCTGCGCTGACATAAGGCCAGATTCTCTGTTACGGGACCGCTCTCCTCTGTCTGGGTGCCGGGGCCTAAATGTGTGACAGTGGCCTGTTCCAGTGGTGGGTGACGTGAAGCCTTATTCTCTGCGCTGACATGAAGACTGATTCTGCGCTGACATGAAGCCAGATTCTCTGCTATGGGACCTCTGTCCAATTGATATTGGTTCATTTTTATTTTTTTAATTTTAATTCATTTCCCTATCCACATTTGTTTGCAGGGGATTTACCTACATGTTGCTGCCTTTTGCAGCCCTCTAGCTCTTTCCTGGCCTGTTTTACAGCCTTTTTAGTGCCCAAAAGTTCGGGTCCCCATTGACTTCAATGGGGTTCGGGTTCGGGACGAAGTTCGGATCGGGTTCGGATCCCGAACCCGAACATTTCCGGGAAGTTCGGCCGAACTTCTCGAACCCGAACATCCAGGTGTTCGCTCAACTCTAGTCTGCACGCATCCTCCACCAATTGTGGGGATTCGCTCTGGAAGTTAGAACTAGCGGATACAGTATGGAGGCAAAGTACACAGTCCTTGAATCAAACAGTGGTGTCGGCCGGGTAAACTCTGAAAAGGCAGATTTTTGAGCAGGACCTCCTGCGAGTCCTTTACAGATTTCAGTACAGTGAGAAGTGACTACTGCGGTGTCTACGTCAGTGTCTATCTGCTTCCCATCATGCTCCTCTGCTTGGGGGTGATACCTGAGAGGGTGGTCCAGGGTGTAAAGCTGTGTTGTGTTCTGTGCTACCGCATTCTGTGCATGTCACACTGACCTTACAGTTCCTGGCAAAGTGCGATGTTGTAGCGCAGCACCTGAAGCAGATGTTGTTTTTTTTGAGGAATTATTTGCGGTCCTCTAAAGACTTCTCCCTGAAGGTTCTGCATAGAGAATGTGGATTCTTGTGCAGGGGGCATTCTTTGGTAAGATCTTTGAGTTTGTTCTCTTCTTGAGAAGACTTAAACAACCTGTAAGGAAAACCTGTGAAGTCAATGTTAGTTTTGTGGACTGCCACTGATGTTTTATGAGTTTTGACACCAGGGGTAGTGGGACATGACAATGTAATGTCAAAACTGGGATTGTTTCTGATCCTCGCCTGTTGAGTAACAAAGTCTACAAACACCACAAAGGGGGGAAATGGTACATTATGAACCTGCTTATAATGAAAATCATGCGTGATCCACTTCTCTTGTAGGTTATAAGGGAGCTAGTTTCCAGGTTTTATTGGTGGCCCACTTTGTCCAGAGATGTCTATTCATATGTATCCTCTTGTGAGGTTTGTGCCAGGTCCAAGACTTCTAGGTCTCGTCCGGTGGGTGAATTGCAACCTCTACCCATCCCTAGTAGGCCTTAGCTTTAGTTGCATCTCTTGTACAGCAAATGAAGACCTTACTTTTGCAGCCTCAGCTTCTGAATGGGCAAGAGCAGCCTTTTCTTTTATTGAGGACTTGCTAGAGCAGCTTGCTCGTGACCTGGTCAAGTATGTTGATGCCTGGCTAGCGGACATTGTGTGCCTTTGCTGGCTGCTTAATGTCTCTGTGCAGACTCAGTCTAGGTAGGAACGGATTTCAGCATGGTCTGGATCGTGCTGCACTTGTTGGGGGTTGCACACTCACTTCTTGTGACAGTATGGCAGCCGTTGCAATCTTATACGCAGGACCACGTGTAGTCAGATCCACTATCGCTGGTGACTAGCATCTGTTTTACTATTCTGTCTTCATACACGTTCACACAGTGTGCAGTCTGACATTTAGTATAAACCATTCCTGTCTTCAAAATAAGAGGACTGTTCTCTGTAGTCTAACTTGTTTATTGGCAAAACAGGAGTATTTGATGTGATCAATTGTGGTAAAACTATAAGAATTCAAATAACATGTATAAGTATAAAGCATAACATGTATCAGCAGAAAGCATAGAACATCATGTATTTTGACATTACATTAACATGCCCAAAATGGATGCCTGTACATAGGAATGCATGTCTAGCATCTAACCGTTACAACTAGTGATGAGTGGCAGGGGAAATATTCTAATTCGCTAATATTTTGTAGAATTTTGTAGAATATTCGCGAATTCGAGATTATATTCTTGATTGAGAAAATCGGCAATGTTACATTCGCGTAATGCGCGCGAAATACAGGCGTGGGTCACTTATGCTACATTTTTCAAGCTGGTATAAGTTTCCTGAGACTGGAGAAAATGGTTGGCATGGCAGAACATTAGAATAGCTTTATGCTCCAATATGTTTGGGATTGCAAATTTTCGGCAATAGTAAGGGGTTGCTAGGGATGTTGCTAAGCTGTGACAAAGCCTTCTCATTGGCCCACAAGCTAGAAGAAGGGAGGGATGATCACCTGATGTGTACTGTAGTAAAAAAACTAACCAAAAAAAAACGAATATTCGATTTTACGAATATATAGCGCTATATTCTAAATATTCGCAAATTCTCGAAGTGCCTATATTCGCAATTAAAATTCGCTATTCGAATATTTGCGCTCAACACTAGTTACAACCTCTTTCCCTAAGTAACACTTACAGTGAGGAACAGAAGTATTTGAACACCCTGCGATTTTGTAAGTTCTCCCACTTAGAAATCATGGAGGGGTCTGAAATTCACATTGTAGGTGTTTTTTTACACTCTGAGAGACAGAATTAAAAAAATTAATTCAGGAAATCACATTGTATGATTTTTAAAGAATGTATTTGTCTTTCACTGCTGAACATAAGTATTTGAACATCAGTGTTAATATTTGGTACAGAAGCCTTTGTTTGCAATTAGAGGTCAAACGTTTCCTGTAGTTCTTGACCAGGTTTGCACACACTGCAACAGGGATTTTGGCCCACTCCTCCACACAGATCTCCTCTAGATCTGTCAGGTTTTGTGACTTTTGCTGAGCAACATGGAGTTTTAGCGCCTGCCAAAGATATTCTATTGGATTTAGGTCTTGAGACTGGCTAGGCCACTCCAGAACCTTATCCTGGCTGTGTGCTTCGGGTAATTGTCATGTTGGAAGACCCAGCCATGACCTATCTTCAATGCTCTGATTGAGCGAAGGAGGTTGTTGCTCAAAATCTCACAATAAATGGCCCCATTCATCCTCTCCTTAATACAGTGCAATCGTCCTGTCCCCTTTGCAAAAAAGCACCCTCAAAGCATGATCTTACCACCCCCATGCATCACAGTAGAGATAGTGTTCTTGGGATGCAACTCATCCTTCTTTTTCCTCCAAACACGACGAGTGAAGTTCAGACCAAAAAGTTCTACTTTGGTCTCATCTGACCACATGACTTTCTCCCATGCCTCCTCTGGATCATACAGATGATCATTGGCAAACTTCAGATGGACCTGGACATGTCATGAGTTGAGCAGGGGAATAGGATTTGAAACCATGACGGCGTAGAGTTCTACCGACAGTGACCTTTGAAACAGTGGTCCCAGCTCTCTTCATGTCATTGACCAGCTCCTACCTTGTAGTTCTGGGCTGATTCCTCATCTTTCTTATTATCAGTGATACCCCACGAGGTGAGATCTTGCATGGAGCCCCAGTCCGAGGGAGACTGACAGTCGTCTTTAGCCTCTTCCTTTTTCTAACAATTGTTCCAACAGTTGTTCTATTTTCACCAAGCTGCTTGGTAATTGCTGTTTCTCAGTTGTTCAAATACTTATGTTCAGCAGTGTAAGACAAATAAATTCTTTCAAAATCATACAATGTGATTTCCAGATTTATTTATTTTCATTCTGTCTCTCAGAGTGGGAATGCACCTACAATGTGAATTTCAGGGTGAGAACTTGCAAAATTGCAGGGTGTTCAAATACTTCTGTTTCTCACTGTATGTAAATCCCATTGCATTTGCTCTCTGTCTACTCCTCCCTTTCGGTGACATCATATCCTGTTTGTTCTGTTCCTGTGTGCTTCTTCTTCTGCAGCAGACTTAGAGCTGGTGAGAGCATTCGTTTTGACCTCTAATATCCTCTAATAGCCCCTAATGTCCTCTATATGTCTTTGCTCAAGGTAAACTCAATAAATTAAAATGCAGTTATGGTGGCTCACTTCTAGTAGCAGAATTGAGGCTGTGCTCAGTCCTAAGAAGCTAACCCAAAGCTTCGGGGTAGTAGAATTAAAAATGGAATAAATGGACGGCACTCGCAATAAATGGGATCTATGGATATTATGTATTAGGTTATAAGGATAAGGGAGTTTAAAAATACCAGATAGTAATAAACATATAGTTGTATACCTATTCTGTATGGTTATGGTAAAAGTTAGGATGTGCGCACTCTTTAGAGAATAAATAATTAGTTAGTGAAAAAATATATATTGGTTCCTATAAAAGATTCCATATAATCAAGAATTCATAAAATCAGCAGTGCATATAATAAAAAAGGAGATCCTTAAGAAAAATTCATAAAAAATTCATATAGTTCAAAAATTATAAAAAGTTCATATAATTATAAAGAGAAGCAAAGACTGGATTAAATATATAGGAAAATCACGAAAGGCAGTTCATGTAAATGGTTGGATGGTCCCAATATTAGTCTCTTTGAATATAAAATAATTGGTGATTCCTTATAATAAAAAGGTGAATAGGAGTAGTTGTAAATACAAATAAATAGTTTCTGTATATGCTCCTATATGGGAGCTAGCATTTGTATTGAGGCCGGATCTCCACCTGGAAGATAAAGATTTCACATGGGTACGTTACCACTCCTATGTGCTTCTGCGGCCGTCCGGGTGGTAGGTGGCGTCCTTCTCAATGTGCACGTGGGTTACACGAGTATCGTCGTCGCGCTCTTTCTTTCTTCCGGTGACGTCACTTCCGGGTGTTGAAGATTTTCGCGGTCGGCGTGTCACGTGTTTGAAACCCCGCAGTTGGCGTGCCACGTGTTCTGTTGAGCGGGATCTTTGAAACAATGGCGGTTTTTTTTGTATAATCCGCAATCCTTCAGTATACTGGCCAGTATAATTAGAAATATGGGACTTATGGCTGCTCTCTCACCATACGCGTTTCAGAGCCTTCAGCTCCTTCTTCAGTGGGTATGAGTAGCCATAGTCCTTTTGCCCATATATATTCTTTTGTCATTGTTGATTAATTGTTTGATTGATTGATTAGGAGGAGGGGATTGTAGGCTCCTCTTCTGATTTTGGTAAAACATGGGTTATATAAATAGGTATATAGATACGTAATTAAATGGATTGATATAAAATCGACAAAAAATTGATATAAAGTCGACAAAAAATATTGATTAAAATTTTTTATTAAAAATATATATAAAAAAAAAATATATATATATTAGTCTGTTTTTTCAATTAATTAGACTGCTGGAAATGTGCATATTCTTTACTAGGCGTATTTTAATCTTGTTGGACGAATCTATTCTATTTAATATTACTATAAATAGAATAGATTCGTCCAACAAGATTAAAATACGCCTAGTAAATAATATGCACATTTCCAGCAGTCTAATTAATTGAAAAAACAGACTAATATATATATTTTTTTAATATATATTTTTAATAAAAAATTTGAATCTATATTTTTTGTCGATTTTATATACATTTTTTGTCGATTTTATATCAATCCATTTAATTACCTATCTATATACCTATTTATATACATACCTATCTATATACCTATTTATATACAGCCTAATTCCTATTCCATTCATCTAATATTTCATTTTATAGTTTATATTTTATGTATTCTTCTTATTTAATAATCAACCTATCTGAATCCCAGTCCATGTTTTACTAAAATCAGAGGAGGAGCCTACAATCCCCTCCTCCTAATCAATCAAACAATTAATCAACAATGACAAAAGAATATATATGGGCAAAAGGACTATGGCTACTCATACCCACTGAAGAAGGAGCTGAAGGCTCTGAAACGCGTATGGTGAGAGAGCAGCCATAAGTCCCATATTTCTAATTATACTGGCCAGTATACTGAAGGATTGCGGATTATACAAAAAAACGCCATTGTTTCAAAGATCCCGCTCAACAGAACACGTGGCATGCCAACTGCGGGGTTTCAAACACGTGACACGCCGACCGCGAAAATCTTCAACACCCGGAAGTGACGTCACCGCAAGAAAGAAAGAGCGCGACGACGATACTCGTGTAACCCACGTGCACATTAAGAAGGACGCCACCTACCACCCGGACGGCCGCAGAAGCACATAGGAGTGGTAACGTTCCCATGTGAAATCTTTATCTTCCAGGTGGAGATCCGGCTTCAATACAAATGCTAGCTCCCATATAGGAGCATATACAGAAACTATTTATTTGTATTTACAACTACTCCTATTCACCTTTTTATTATAAGGAATCACCAATTATTTTATATTCAAAGAGACTAATATTGGTTCCATTCAACCATTTACATGAACTGCCTTTCGTGATTTTCTTATATATTTAATCCAGTCTTTGCTTCTCTTTATAACTATATGAACTTTTTATAATTTTTGAACTATATGAATTTTTTATAAATTTTTCTTAAGGATCTCCTTTTTGATTATATGCACTGCTGATTTTATGAATTCTTGATTATATGGACTTTTTTACATGGATTATATGAATTCTTATATGGACATAAATTTACATATGGACATTAATTAATATTTATTTTCCTTTTATATGGACATTTATTTACATCTTTTTATGGACATAATTCAACATTTTTTATAGGAACCAATATATATTTTTTCACTAACTAATTATTTATTCTCTAAAGAGTGCGCACATCCTAACTTTTACCATAACCATACAGAATAGGTATACAACTATATGTTTATTACTATCTGGTATTTTTAAACTCCCTTATCCTTATAACCTAATAAATAATATCCATAGATCCCATTTGTTGTGAGTGAACTCAATAAATTACCAAAGCATCTCCATTGTATTCTCCTCACTGGATTATCACATGCAACTGGTACCACGACCTAGGGATATTAGTGAGTTCAGCTGTCTACCATTGCTTATTACAGAGTATACCACTCACAACCAGTCAGAGACTTCTCTAATGTACATCTGTGGCAGAATAGTCAAAGTAAGACTAAATCTATAGTCTTTGCATGTCTACACAACGTAGTCTGCAAGCAAGCTTAGAGCTGTCCACCATCTTACATGCACGTGGCTTCATAAGCACAGTGAGTAAGCTGAAATCCTTTATTAAAGAGACAGTACCACTTAAACAGGAATAACATATCCACAAGAGGCTCGGTGGATTTCTCGGTCACTGAACATACGGAGTCCATTTTCACTGAAGAAAAACTGTACGATCTAAACGTGTTATCAAACCAACACAAAAGATTAGAGAGAACTTTGAGGCAGCCAAAGAAGAGTTCAGTGACAATTTAAATGATTTATGGCAAAAAACTGAACACTATATAGCAGCTCTTTCACGCTATAAAAATGAGGCACCAAAGTTAACCACAGCGTTGAATCGTTTAACTAACACCTATGTCCGCTATCAGCGACTGTCTGCAAAGTACATCACTTTCCTGAGCGACTCCGATTTTGGTGATGCTTCAGAAGAGTTGAGAGAGAGAAAGAATCTCCTCCAAGAGAAGAATACCTTAGTACAAGACACTAAGAGCAAGGCAGGACACGGCATCGCACACTTGCAGGAGGTGAGATCCCATTGATCAACTTCAACCAAATATATGCTTTTATCTTCCAAAACCTCTCATTCCAGAAGGTCGGCATTACATGACAAGATTATAGAGATCTGGGTAGAATCAGAGGAAGCTAGTGTAAGAAGTTCCTTTGCTAAGAAGGAGGCTGAGATTGCAAAGAAGAGAGCAGAAATTGAGGCTGAGATTGCAAAGAAAAGAGCAGAAATGGAGGCTGAGATCACAAATAAGAGAGCAGAAATGGAGGCTGAGATTGCAAAGAAGAAGCAGAAATGGCGCAGATGGAGGCAGAGGCAGAAACCCAACTAAAATTCTCCAAACAGAAAGAGAAGAAGCAACTACCTTAGCTAAACTGAAGGTCTTCGAGCAAGCATTAGGCCATGGTACTGACCTAGACTGTTTCATCCCAGGAGAAGTGGAAGACCCAGCTGACCGCACTGCCAGATATGTGCAAAGGCAATCATCGCCTGCTCCTCCTGCTAAATCGCATGTACAAACGTCACTTCTAAATCACCAACTGGGTGAATCCACAGAGTACCAGATATCGTCATCCACCGATAACAAGGTAAGCAAACTGATCCTCCAGAGACTAAACCACAGCTTAATCCTTATGCCATCATTCTGTCCTGATCAATCTAAGCCTTATAAGCCAGAGCCCCTACATGCCCCAGAGACTCCACAAGGAAATCCAGCAACAAGGAATGGGAGATCAGACATGTCGGACTTTGCCAGATACATGATGCGTAGGGAGCTGATTAACATTAGTCTCTCGAAGTATGATGACCGTGCTGAAAACTACAGAGCCTGGAAATCGACCTTTGAAGCAGTAATCAGCCATCTCTACCTCACTGCCAAAGAAGAACTTGACTTGCTTGTCAACTGGTTAGGCCCAGAATCTACAGAACGCGTAAAGACATTAAGAGCAGTTTATGCAGGCCACTCAGAGGAAGGTCTCGCTGCAGCATGGGAGAGACTCGAACAGACCTATGACAGTTCTGAAGCTATAGAAAGCGAATTATTCAAGAGACTTCAAGCCTTCCCAAAGATAACTGGCAAGGACAATCGCAAGCTACAGGATCTAAGTGACCTACTAAAGGAATTAGAATTGGCTAAAATGGACCCACATCTCCCAGGACTAAGTTACCTTGATACTGCCCATGGTGTCAATCTAATTGTGTTGAAACTACCATACGGCATGCAAAAAGAATGGGCAGACCAGGGCTCCAGATATAAAAGAGAACACAATGTGTCTTTTCCCTCTTTCTCTTATTTTTCCAGATTCATCAGTGTCAGAGCTTGGAAGAAGAATGATCCCAGCTTTGACTTCACAGAATCCACTCTACCTGCTTCATCCTCATGCTCAAGTTATGACAACATAACAAGTAAATGTAGAGGAAAAATATTTAGGTTACAACATTGCTACAGAAATGCGCAAACCCAGTGTAGAGCAACCTATAATGACCCCCCAAAAAATGCCAACTCACTGGAAACAGGTAAACCTACAGCGAAACAAAGGAGTCCTTAAACGGCAATATATACAAAAATAAAAATACATTTTATTAAATAAATAAATATAAAAGCATAGAGATAACAAGACACACACCTCCCAGCAAACAGAGTATACATAAGCTAATAAATGCAGAGTGAGCACATATAGAGAGAGCCTGTGAGTGTCTAAATACTGAGCAGTTTATAAAGTGCCAAGTGGAACAAGTATACAGCCTACAAAAGCAGGAACCAATCAAAGGTTTATAATAGCGCCCACATTAGTTGAAATATATGCATATAATATACCTACAGTTTATCCATAATGTTACTGTCCCCATAAGGAGGACCACACAACCCATGGTATACTTCCAATAAAGAGTATACATAAGCCAATAAATGCAGAGTGAGCACATATAAAGTGAGCCTGCAAGTGTTTATATACTGAAGTGCCAAGTGCAGCAAGTATACAGCCTACAAAAGCAGGAACCAATCAAAGGTTTATGATAGCGCCCACATTAGGTGAAGTATATGCATATAATGTAACTACAGCTTACCCATAATGTTACTGTCACCACAAGGAGGACCACACTCCCAAAATAGAATTGGCTAAAATGGACCCACATCTGCCAGGACTAAGTTACCTTGATACTGCCCATGGTAACATAGTAACATAGTACATAAGGCTGAAAAAAGACATTTGTCCATCCAGTTCGGCCTGTCATCCTGCAAGTTGATCCAGAGGAAGGCAAAAAAAAAACCTGTGAGATAGAAGTCAATTTTCCCAATAAAAAATTCCTTCCCGACTCCATTCAAGCAATCAGAATGACTCCCTGGATCAACGACCCCTCTCTAGTAGCCTGTAATATTATTACACTCCAGAAATACATCCAGGCCCCTCTTGAATTCCTTTATTGTACGTACCATCACCACCATGGTGTCAATCTAATTGTGTTGAAACTACCATACGGCATGCAAAAAGAATGGGCGGACCAGGGCTCCAGATATAAAAGAGAACACAATGTGTCTATTCCCTCTTTCTCTTATTTTTCCAGATTCGTCAGTGACCAAGCTCGGAAGAAGAATAATCCCAGCTTTGACTTTACAGAATCCACTCTACATGCTTCATCCTCATGCTCAAGTTATGACAACACAACAAGTAAACGTAGAGACTTAAGGAGAACAGTGTCCATTAGGAAAACAAACGTCCCACTTATTGCAACCTCCACTACTAGGAAGGATACCCCCGTCCTTAAAGAATAGCACCCTAATCGCATGTGCCCTATCCACAAAAGACCTCATCCTTTAAATGAATGTTGTGGGCTCAGGGCAAAGACTTTGCAAGAACGCAGAGAGACACTCAAAGAGCTTGGAGTGTGTTACAAGTGTTGTGCTTCTTCAAATCATATGGCAAAGGACTGTAAAGCTATCATCAGGTGTGCAGAATGCAGGAGTAACAGGCATGTTACATCAATGTATCCTACTTTGCCTCAAGACAACGCACTCAAGCCACAACCAACGATGACGCACTTCATGGCGGGGAGCCACCGGCTCAAGAGCTAGCTACAACTACTGTCTCCTCTTCCTGTATGGAAATATGTGGCAAGGAGACTGGTTCCAAGTGCTGTGCTAAAGTATGTTTGGTCAACGTTAGTGATGAGCGGCAGGGGCAATATTCGAATTCGCGATATTTCGCGAATATTTGGGCGAATATTCGCCATATATTCAAGAATTCGCGAATTCATGATCTCCAGGCATTATTTTCTTAAATGTGAAAATTCGCATAAAATTCGCATAAAATATTCGCATTAACTGGTATTTTAAAAAAAATCGAATATTCGCGATTACGAATATATTTTGCGATATTCTAAATATTCGCAAATTCTCGAAGTGCTGATATTCGCGATTAATATTCGCAATTCGAATATTCGTGATCAACACTAGTCAACGTCTACCCAGAAGGGCAATCTGAAAAGGCTACCAGAATGTACACCATTATAGATGAACAAAGCAGTAGGTCTCTGACGAAACCTAAATTCTTTGAGATATTTGGCATAACGGGAGAAGCAACACCATACACCCTAAACACTTGTTCTGGTCGTGTAGAGACTTATGGCAGAAGAGCCACTGGATACCTTATTAGGATACCATTAAAGGGAACGTTCATATACCTTTGCCAACGTTAATTGAATGCGAGCAGATACCTGATGAAAGAGATGAAATTCCTACTCCAGAAGCTGCATACCATCATTCCCACTTGAAACATCTAGCTAGTAAGATTCCTCCTATGGACATGAATGCTGACGTCCTACTCTTGCTCGGGAGAGACATTCTGAGAGTCCACAAGGTGTGGCAAAAATGCAACGGTCATACCCCCTACCTTATAAATAAACCTGATCTGGCCGCCATTTTACATTCAGTCTTTTGCCAGTGTAGGAATACATTGCTGTGTGGAGCAGGGACAGATTGTTAGGGACACCAAACGCTAGCTAATAGGGCCACAAAAGTCCTTTTAAGGACTGGTATAGGTGTGCTATCGATAAGTGTGACTTACTGACGGGTGTAATATACTTATAATACAGTGAGGAACAGAAGTATTTGAACACCCTGCAATTTTGCAAGTTCTCCCACTTAGAAATCATGGAGGGGTCTGAAATTCACATTGTCGGTGCATTCCCACTCTGAGAGACAGAATAAAAATAAATAAATCAGGAAATCACATTGTAGGATTTTGAAAGAATTTATTTGTCTTACACTGCTGAACATAAGTATTTGAACACCTGAGAAACAGCAAGAATTCTGGCTCTCAAATACCTGTTACTGTGTTAAGTCCACCTCTACTCCACTCATTAATCTAACTTAGTAGCACCTGTCTGAGCTCTTTAAAGACCCCTGTCCACCCCACAGTCAGTCAGACGCCAACTACTACCATGGGCAAGACCAAAGAGCTGTCAGAAGACACCAGAGACAAAATTGTGGACCTCCACAAGGCTGGAAAGGGCTACGGGGCAATTGCCAAGCAGCTTGGTGAAAATAGATCAACTGTTGGAGCAATTGTTAGAAAAGGGAAGAGGCTAAAGATGGCTGTCAGTCTCCCTCGGACTGGGGCTGCATGCAAGATCTCACCTCGTGGGGTATCACTGATAATAAGAAAGATGAGGAATCATCCCAGAACTACAAGGTAGGAGCTAGTCAATGACATGAAGAGAGCTGGAACCACTGTTTCAAAGTTCACTGTCGGTAGAACACTGCCGTCATGGTTTCAAATCCTATTCTCCTGCTCAAATCATCACATGTCCAGGTCCATCTGAAGTTTGCCAATGACCATCTGTATGATCCAGAGAAGGCATGGGAGAAAGTCATGTGGTCAGATGAGACCAAAGTAGAACTTTTTGGTCTAAACTTCACTCGTCGTGTTTGGAGGAAAAAGAAGGATGAGTTGCATCCCAAGAACACCATCCCTACTGTGAAGCATGGGGGTGGTAACATCATGCTTTGAGGGTGCTTTTCTGCGAAGGGGACAGGATGATTGCACTGTATTAAGGAGAGGATGAATGGGGCCATTTATTGTGAGATTTTGAGAAACAACCTCCTTCCCTCAGTCAGAGCATTGAAGATACAGTAGGTCGTGGCTGGGTCTTCCAACATGACAATTAACCGAAGCACACAGCCAGGATAAGGTTTTGGAGTGGCCTAGCCAGTTTCCAGACCTAAATCCAATAGAACATCTTTGGAGGGAGCTAAAACTCCATGTTGCTCAGCAAAAGTCACAAAACATGACAGATCTAGAGAAGATCTGTGTGGAGGAGTGGGCCAAAATCCCTGTTGCAGTGTGTGCAAACCTGGTCAAGAACTACAGGAAACGTTTGACTTCTGTAATTGCAAACAAAGGCTTCTGTACCAAATATTAACATTGATGTTCAAATACTTATGTTCAGCAGTGCAAGACAAATACATTCTTTAAAAATCATACAATGTGATTTCCTGATATTTTTAAATTCTGTCTCTCAGAGTGGGACTGTACCTACAATGTGAATTTCAGACCCCTCCATGATTTTTTATTTTTTTTTAAATCTTATTTTATTGTTTTCATAAGCAGGTTTACAATAACAGAAAACAAAAACCATAGTACTCCATAAACAAACAATGGTCATCAAAGCTTGATATACAAAATTGAATATTGCATGCAGAATGTCAGCAAGATAAGTCATAAATCATCAGGCATACATGGACAAACCTTGTAGTATCGCACATCATGTTCTACATCTTATATCTATCCGTTCAATAGAGCTAGTGAACCGCATTCTGCCTTTTCTTTCTTACATAACCCTTCCCTTTGAATCATACTCCTTCCACCTCATGGTAAACCTCTATGACCCTACATTGAATTCTTTTACTCGTTGCGTTTCTTATACCAGTCTATCCATTTAACCCAGGTCAGTAGAAATTTGTCATGGGACAACGATTCCCAGTTCGTCAGTTCCTCAAGTTGGCATATCTCCTGGACTTTATTGACCCACTCCTGAAGACTGGGAATATCTTTTGAAAGCCAATATTTTGGTATGAGCAATTTCGCTGCAGAAATAAGTTGCGCCGACAGCGAGTGTTTGGCAAGTGTATAGTTGCGGTCAGGCAAGTTCAGAAGAGCTACAGTCGGGGTGATAGGGGAACTCATCCGACAAATTTCCTGTACTACTTTAGATATCTTATCCCAATATACTGAAATAAGAGGGCAAGTCCACCATATGTGGTACATGGTTCCCTTGCCTGTACCGCACCTCCAGCAATCCGCAGAGTTTGTAGGTGAGATAGAGTGCAGTTTTGCTGGAGTTTTATACCATCTGGTTATTATCTTGTACCCCTCCATGATTTCTAAGTAGGAGAACTTGCAAAATCGCAGGGTGTTGAAATACTTCTATTCCTCAATGTATACTTTCTAACATAGAAATTATATTATAGTGCATTTGTATTGTGCAGCAGTTGTGTGCGGTTCTGCTGTGATACTGCAGCTACACAGAGTGCCAAACGCTATTGGAACAAATAATTTCTACTAGTGTGATATACCAGTTGCCCCCCAAACAAACTGATTGAAGCAGGTGTGTTATATACCAATAATATACTTTCTATATAGTGCATTTAGGTAGTGCAGCATTTGTTTGCGGTTTTGCTGCGTTTCCTTAGCTATAGATAGTGACAAACGCCATTGGAACAAATAATTTCTACTGGTGTGATATACCAGTTGCCCCACAAAAAAAGTGATTGAAGCAGGGGTGTTATATACCAATAATATACTTTCTATATAGTGCATTTGGGTAGTGCAGCATTTGTTTGTGGTTTAGCTGCATTACCTCAGCTACAGATAGTGAGAAACGGCATTGGAACAAATAATTTCTACTGGTGTGAAATACAAGTTGCCCCCCCAAAAAACTGATTGAAGCAGGGGTGTTATATACCAATTATATATTTTATATATAGTGCATTTGCGTAGTGCAGCGTTTGTTTGCGGTTTTGCTGTGTAAGCTCAGCTCACAGAGTGACAAATGCTATTAAAACAAATAATTTCTACTGGTGTGATATACCAGTTGCCCCCCAAAAAAACTGATTGAAGCAGGGGTGTTATATACAAATTATATACTTTCTATATAGTGCATTTGGATAGTGCAGCATTTATTTGCGGTTTAGCTGCATTACCTCAGCTACAGATAGTGACAAACGCCATTTGAACAAATAATTTCTACTGGTGTGATATACCAGTTGCCCCTCAAAAAACTGATTGAAGCAGTGGTGTTATATACCTTCTTCCACAAATACTGCTCTTCTATAGGGAATTTTGTCACAGGGTCATTTTGAAAATGACAGGCAGAGGAATTCCGCAGGGTTGGTAGGAATCGGGCAGGCGCACCAGGCCAGAAGCTAAGTGGGAAGTTGCAGAAGGTGCGTGCGATTATGTCAAAGGACTCACCAGACTTGGTTGAGTGGCTCACTCAGCCTTCCGCTTCTGCATCCTCCTCATCCTCTCAATCTGCACCCTCCACTCTCTGCTGTGTGCACCCCCAAAGACACCACCACCACCACCATGTCCCCTCAGCTTGAGTCAGAGGAATTATTTTCCCATCCATTACAAGACCTTACCGATGCGCAGCCATTCTTGGCATCGGATAAGGAAGAGGAGGTATCAACGGTAGCCACCCAGCAGTCTGATGACAGTACCCAGATCAGCCCAAGGAGGGTGGTCCCCACTGTTTCTGCCTACTCCGAGATCTCTAATGTCAGTGGTGGTGAAGGGGACGATGATGATATGTCTATGGACGGCACGAGGGTGCCCACAAGAAAGGAAGAGGAGGGGAGTTCAGAGGGAGAGACGGAGCAGTAGATAGGTAGGAGAAGGAGGAGAAGCAGGCAGAACTTACAGTGCACAGGAGGCAAAAAGCAGACTGCTAATGTATCTGAAACGAGCCATCCACCATGCACGGTCACATCTGCCGCTCCCAGGATGTCGGCACATGGCACTGCAGTGTGGGCTTTTTTTAACATGTCCGCTGCTGACAATAGTATTGCCATCTGCAGCCTGTTCTGTCAACGCATAAGTCGCGGTAAGCCCAACACTCACCTAGGGACGACCGCCTTAAGAAGGCACCTGGCCTCCCATCACTGAGCCCAGTGGGAGCAACACCGTTAGAACCCACAAAGACACACTCCTGATGCTCCATGTCCTGCCTCTTCTCCTTCCTCTTCTCCTCCCATTTGTCTTCCACTCCACCTTCCACCGTGCCGTCGTCGCGTTCATCTGGCAAAAGGAGGCTTCCGTGGCCCAAATGTTTGAGCGAAAAAATATGATGACGCCGGATAACCCTCTTGCCCAACGGCTGACCGCCGGTTTGTCGGAACAACTAGCCCGCCAACTACTGCCATATAAATTGGTGGACTCAGAGTCCTTTAGAAAATTTGCGGCCATTGGCACACCGCAATGGAAGGTACCCGGAGGGAAATATTTCTCCCAGAAGGTCATCCCAGAGCTATATGGCCACGTTCAGCGGCAAGTGAATGCATCTCTGGCACACAGTGTCAGTGCCAAGATACATCTGACCACATACACGTGGTCTAGCAAACACGGGCAGGGAAGGTACATAACTTTTACTGCCCACTGGGTGAACCTTCTGACTGCTGTCAAACATGCAACCCGTGGCACCCGTGTGGATTTGGTGTTACCGCCACGGATTGCATGCAAGCCTTCCTCTTCTTCTCCTCCTCCTACTCCATCCTCCATCTCCTCCTGGAAGCCAAGAGCCACACTGGTGCTGCGCTCCTTTCAGCTTTGCGGTCACAGGCCGATCAGTGGCTAACCCCGCTCATTTTGACAGTTGGTAAAGTGGCGACAACGGTGCCAATCTGCTGAGCACTCTGAAACAGGGCAAAATGACACACGTGCCGTGCATGGCACACGTCCTAATCTTAGTCGTGCAGCGATTCGTTGCCAAATACCCCGGGGTCCAGGATGTCTTGCGGCAGGCCAGGAAAATCTCTGACCATTTTAGAAGATCTTACATGGCTATGGCTCAACTTGCAGACGTCCAGTGGCGACACCACCTGCCCATCAGACGTCTTATTTGTGACTGACCGACGTGCTGGAACTCCACTTTGTATATGCTTGATAGGCTGCTCCAGCAGAAACGTGCAGTTAACGACTACCTGTACAAACTCTGTGGTAGGACAACTCTGTGGTAGGACAGGTTCTGGGGAGCTTGTTTTTTTCCCCCCACGCCATTGGCTGCTTATGCACGACATATGCAGACTTCTGTGGCCATTTGATGAGATCACCAAACTGGTCAGTCACAGCCAGGGCACCATCAGTGACATCGTACCTTACGCCTTCTTTCTGGAGCATGAATTGCATCGTGTCATTGATCAAGCCATCGAGGATCAGGAGCAGGAAGATGAGAAAGTCGCAATGCTGGATGAATTCCCAGGGGGGCTACTCCATCTGAGACAAGTCAACAGGAGTCTGAAGAGGAGTCAGAGGAGGATGGTGCCGGGGCAGAGGAGGAGCAAGAAGAGCATACTTTAAACATTTCTGGGATCCCTGGTGTTGTCTGTGGCTGGGGGGAGGAGACCGAGGACGACATTATCCTGGACGATGAGCAGGAGCCAGGCCATTCCACCGCTTCCAGTTTAGTACAAATGGGGGCCTTCATGCTCCAGTGTTTGAAGAGGGACCCCCGTATAAAAAGCATAAAGGGCAAGGACCAGTATTGGGTGGCAACGTACTTAGACCCCTGGTACAAACACAAAATGGCAGACATATTACCAGCATCACAGAGGGTTGTCAGAATGAAGCACTTCTAGGCCTTGCTTGGAGAAATGCTGCATTCTGCTTTTGCAGGCGCTGGCAGAGGAATTTCCACTCACAGAGAAACAGTTGCAGGTACCAATCCAACAGCGCATGCAAGAAGAGGGCGGTTTGAAGATGTGTTGGTCACTTCGGATATGAGATCATTCTTGCAGCCAACCCATCGACAGCCGCCCTCCATATCCAGGCTCAAAGACCAACAGGTGTCTGACTACATAGGGTTAACGGACAATGTGGATGCTCTGAGAAGCGAGGAACTCCTGGACTACTGGTTTGCAGGATTGACCTGTGGCCAGAGCTGGCACAATTTGCCATGGAACTGTTGGTTTTCCCCTCATCCAGTGTCCCATCCGAAAGGACGTTCAGCACAGCACGGGGGATCGTGACCGATAAGCGCACTCGCCTAGCTCACGACAGTGTGAACTACCTCACATTTCTAAAAAATTAATGAGGCATGGATCTCAGAGGAATTCAACACCTGTGATGACCACGTTTAATTGAATTTCCTCATGCCAGGCCCACAAATATCCGCCACCACCCAGAACAAATATTGGTCCCTGTCTTAGGTAAATACACTGGCATAAAAGGCCTTTTCTGTCCGTTGAATGCCTAATGTTTTGGGCCTTGGAGGTATTCAACACCTATGACGACTACGTGTTTCAACTATTATCATTAGAGGTTTTTTCAAAAGGGGAAATTTCGTTAGCCTTGTTTTTAATCCAATTTTTAGTTCTTTTAAACATATGTATTTGACCTGTATTTGTACTGGCCTTCACTAAAATTGATATGCATTGCCTGTCTAATAGACATCCAGCCACATACTTACTGTCACGAGTTGGAGGTCCCAGGAGAGACCACCGCGTCGTCAAGCAATAAACGGAAATCAGGTACAGACACATAAGAGTTTATTGCACAAACAAAAACCAGGGAAGGAAGCACAGACAAAACATGAGCTCTATGTACCGTCAGCACAGTGGGAGCAAACCCCCACTGCGCCACTGTCTAGTAATACTCCAGAGGGGCGTGACTAAGCAACTCCTGGTATTCACTAGGGCCCCAGATGGTAGGGTTAGGCTTTGCCGCAGGGGGTTGCCAGGGGGTTGCCAAACAGAACCAGGCAAGGGGACAGAAATCAAAGGGGTGACGAAGAACAAGGGCAGGAACACACACGATGACCGCAACCAGCCCAATCCCTGAAAACCAGCCTACACGGAGGGTCCGCAGCCAGTACGCCAGAAGAAGATAGCCAGCCAACACGGCATACACGTCAAGTGAACCGCACCAAGAAGTTGCCTCCCCCTCCACTCTCCCTCCGGAGAATGACATGTCTGCCAAGAACTGATTGGCCAGACATGCAGACACCCCCTTTCGGAGGAGTGGGACCGGGAACGGGAACCAGACAGGAATACAAAGAAAATAGAAATCAAAGGGGTACAGAGATGCACAAGCAGAACACATAAGACGACCGCAGCCAGCACGCAGCCCCTAGCAACAGCCTACACGAAAAACGCAACAGGAGTGGCAATGAGCAGAGAAGGACTAGCTCCACCAGTGGTATACTGCGTGGCCTTGCCCATAGCACTCTGCACGCCAAGGGGAATGCCGTCAGCCTACACGGCCACAAAAGTCACGGTGAACTGCAGTGTGCTAACACCTCCCCCTCCACTCTCCCTACGGAGAATGGCATGTCTGCCAAGAACTGATTGGTCAAACATGCTGAAACCCCCTTCCGGAGGATACCTGCGCAGATACCTGCGCCGATAACAGAAAATACGGCCGTAGGCAGAACTGCAAGCAAAAAAGGTTAAACCGGACGTCACCCCTGGCAACCAGCATACACGGAGAACACCGCAGCCAGTACACCAAGGCAACCAAATCCGATACCTAAAGGCACCATAAAGAGGGAAATACAGACTGCACACACACCACAGATAAGCAGAAAACAGAACAAAAAAAAACTCTGTGAATGTTCACTTGTTCATTCTGTCACGAGTTGGAGGTCCCAGGAGAGACCACCGCGTCGTCAAGCAATAAACGGAAATCAGGTACAGACACACAAGAGTTTATTGCACAAACAAAAACCAGGGAAGGCAGCACAGACAAAACATGAGCTCTATGTACCGTCAGCACAGTGGGAGCACACCCCCACTGCGCCACTGTCTAGTAATACTCCAGAGGGGCGTGACTAAGCAACTCCTGGTATTCACTAGGGCCCCAGATGGTAGGGTTAGGCTTTGCCACAGGGGGTTGCCAGGGTCCACTCTGGAGCGTGAACTAGACAGTGACAACAGGAGCAAATGGACAACAGGTACCAGAAGGTACCGACGGCACATAGGCAAACAAAACAGATAGGCAAATACAAACAGGGCAACTAATAACAGAAGCAGGAATACATAGCAAGGAAACAGGAGTGACAATGAGCAGAGAAGGACTTGCTCCACTAGTAGTAAACTGCATGGCCTTGCGCATGGCACTCTGCTGCAAAGAAAGGTGCAGCAAGGGCTTGCTGAACAGAGACATATAACATAACAAACATAACTGGCAGAACAGATAACAGAAACACAGGAAAGAGGACGTCAAAGAGGACGGGAATGAACAAGTAGGAAACCCACAGAGCACAGACAGACAGACACGGATCCCATGGGTCAGCAGCATGGGAGAGTGAGTACAAACAGGAGCAGGACAAGACAACACACACCAGGAGAGCTGACACAGAACTGAGGAAACCTCAGCCTTATATACAGGTTCCATGGGTGCAGCAGAGAGGCCACACCCATGGAGCAGACAGAGAGGATTAACTCCTAATAGGAACACAGGGGAGTTAACCCATACAGAACCACAAATAACACACAGAAACGAAACTTCAGCGAGGAGCGCCGAACGAGCAAGGATGGAAGGTCACAGCCAGAGATAGTGGCTGTGACACTTACTTGTTCTTTTATGTACGCTGAATGCATAATTTTTGGGGCCTGTAGTACACTGGCCTGCTGTAAAATTTATATCCATTGACCGTGTAATCTATCTTCATCCATTTATTTACTTGTTCTTTTATGTATGCTGAATGCATAATTTTTGGGGCCTGTAGTACACTGGGCTGCTGGAAAATTGATATCCAATGACCGTGTAATCTACCTTCAGCCACTTATTTATTTGTTCTTTTAAGTACGCTGAATGCATAATTTTTGGGGCCTGTAGGCCACTGGCCTGCTGGAAAATAGATATCCAATGACCGTGTAATCTACCTTCAGCCACTTACTTACTTGTTCTTTAATGTACGCTGAATGCATAATTTTTGGGGCCTGTAGTACACTGGCCTGCTGTAAAATTGATATCCAGTGACCGTGTAATCTACCTTCAGCCACTTACTTACTTGATCTTTTATGTACAGTCGTGGCCAAAAGTTTTGAGAATGACACAAATATTAGTTTTCACAAAGTTTGCTGCTAAACTGCTTTTAGATCTTTGTTTCAGTTGTTTCTGTGATGTAGTGAAATATAATTACACGCACTTCATACGTTTCAAAGGCTTTTATCGACAATTACATGACATTTATGCAAAGAGTTATTTGCAGTGTTGGCCCTTCTTGTTCAGGACCTCTGCAATTCGACTGGGGATGCTTTCAATACACTTCTGGGCCAATTCCTGACTGATAGCAACCCATTCTTTCATAATCACTTCTTGGAGTTTGTCAGAATTAGTGGGTTTTTGTTTGTCCACCCGCCTCTTGAGGATTGACGACAAGTTCTCAATGGGATTAAGATCTGGGGAGTTTCCAGGCCATGGACCCAAAATGTAAACGTTTTGGTCCCCGAGCCACTTAGTTATCACTTTTGCCTTATGGCACGGTGCTCCATCGTGCTGGAAAATGCATTGCTCTTCACCAAACTGTTGTTGGATTGTTGGAAGAAGTTGCTGTTGGAGGGTGTTTTGGTACCATTCTTTATTCATGGCTGTGTTTTTGGGCAAAATTGTGAGTGAGCCCACTCCCTTGGATGAGAAGCAACCCCACACATGAATGGTCTCAGGATGCTTTACTGTTGGCATGACACAGGACTGATGGTAGCGCTCACCTTTTCTTCTCTGGACAAGCCTTTTTCCAGATGCCCCAAACAATCGGAAAGAATATGACTTTGCCCCAGTCCTCAGCAGTCCATTCACCATACTTTCTGCAGAAGATCAATCTGTCCCTGATGTTTTTTTTGGAGAGAAGTGGCTTCTTTGCTGCCCTTCTTGACACCAGGCCATCTTCCAAACGTCTTCGCCTCACTGTGCGTGCAGATGCGCTCACACCTGCCTGCTGCTATTCCTGAGCAAGCTCTGCACTGGTGGCACTCCGATCCCACAGCTGAATCCTCTTTAGGAGACGATCCTGGCGCTTGCTGGACTTTCTTGGACGCCCTGAAGCCTTCTTAACAAGAATTGAACCTATTTCCTTGAAGTTCTTGATGATCCTATAAATTGTTGATTGAGGTGCAATCTTAGTAGCCACAATATCCTTGCCTGTGAAGCCCTTTTTATGCAACGCAATGATGGCTGCATGCGTTTCTTTGCAGGTCACCATGGTTAACAATGAAAGAACAATGATTTCAAGCATCACCCTCCTTTTAACATGTCAAGTCTGCCATTTTAACCCAATCAGCCCGACATAATGATCTCCAGCCTTGTGCTCGTCAACATTCTCACCTGAGTTAACAAGACGATTACTGAAATTATCTCAGCAGGTCCTTTAATGACAGCAATAAAATGCAGTGGAAAGTTTTTTTGGGATTAAGTAAATTTTCATGGCAAAGAAGGACTATGCAATTCATCTGATCACTCTTCATAACATTCTGGAGTATATGCAAATTGCTATTATAAAAACTGTAAACGTGCAGCAATGTTTTTTTTGGACAGCAGTGGCTCCCTCTGTGGTATCCCCCCATGAAATCCATTTTTGTTTAGTGTTTTACGTATCGTAGATTCGCTAACTGGGATGTTAGCATATGCCAGAGACTTTTGTAAGTCTTTAGCTGACACTCTAGGATTCTTCTTCACCTCATTGAGCAGTCTGCGCTGTGCTCTTGCATTCATTTTTACAGGATGGCCACTCCTAGGGAGAGTAGCAGCAGTGCTGAACTTTCTCCATTTATAGACAATTTGTCTTACCGTGGACTGATGAACAGCAAGGCTTTTGGAGATACTTTTATAACCCTTTCCAGCTTTATGCAAGTCAACAATTCTTAATCGTAGGTCTTCTGAGAGCTCTTTTGTGCCAGGCATCATTCACATCAGGCAATGCTTCTTGTGAAAAGCAAACCCATAGCTGGTGTGTGTTTTTTATAGGGCAGGGAAGCTGTAACTAACACCTCCAATCTCATCTCATTAATTGGACTCCAGTTGGCTGACACCTCACTCCAATTAGCTCTTGGAGATGTCATTAGTCTAGGGGTTCACATACTTTTTCCACCTGCACTGTGAATGTTTACATGGTGTGTTCAATAAAAACATGGTAACATTTAATTATGTGTGTGTTATTAGTTTAAGCAGACTGTGATTGTCTATTGTTGTGACTTAGATAAAGATCAGATCACATTTTATGACTAATTTGTGCATAAATCCATATCATTCCAAAGGGTTCACATACTTTTTCTTGCAACTGTACCTCCGGCCACATAATCACTTGATCTTTTCTGTCCGGTGAATGCCTAATGTTTGGGGCCTGTAGTCCAGTGGCCTACAGTAAAATTTTTATCCATTGGCCCCATAATGTACCTTGAGCCACATAATCTGAATTTCTTTTATGTCAGGTTGAATGCCTAATGTTTGGGGCCTGTACTCCCGTGGCCTAAAATAAAAAATTTCTAGGCTCCAACAGGGAACATTTCAGAGAATTTCCCTTAAGACGCATAAAAATGTCCCCTGATTAAGATACATATTTTTTGTGGGAATTTTTGTCATTGATCCTCCTCTAGTATGTCACTGTCCATGTTGTGGGACTATTTGTACACTTCTACTAAGTATTTGGTGGCTGCAAATATGAGTTGAAGGTTTTTCAGGTTCGCCTGCCATTACAGTGAATGGGGCCTGCCGCGAACTTGCGGTTTGCGAACATTTGATCGTGTTCGCGAACCATCCCAGACGATATTCGTCCATCACTAGTGATACGTAACGTACACTAGTGATGGACACTAGTGATGCCTTTCACATGGAACTCAAATGTATACATGACAAGCGAGATATTCCAAAAAGCAGCCCCATTGTCAACTTGAAACCAATAATTGACAATTACGGCATGCTGAGGGTTGGTGGTCGCCTAAACAAAGCTAAGTTAGAGATATCAGAAAGGAATCCCATTATTCCTGTTAATCACCATGTTACTACACTGCTGATATGGCATTATCATGAAAGAATCAAGCACCAAGGCAGACATTTCACTGAGGGTGCTTTAAGAGCCGCAGGTCTTTGGATAGTGGGAGCAAAAAGACAGGTAGCTCATATAATTCACCATTGCATTAAATGTCGCAAGGCAAGGGGAAAACTGCAACATCAACAAATGTCTGATTTGCCAGTTAATAGGACAAGCATCAAATCACAGTTTACTTATGTTGGTCTGGATGTCTTTGGGCCATGGACAGTTACTGCTCATAGGACCAGAGGTGGTCATGCAGACAGCAAACGATGGGCAATGTTGTTTATATGCTTAAGTGTACGTGCTATAGACATTGAAGTAATAGAATCCATGAACGCTTATAGTTTCATCAATGCTTTAAGATGATTTCTCACCATCAGAGGACCAGTAAAGCAAATGAGATCTGACTATGGAACCAACTTCATAGGTGCCTGCAGAGAATTGCAAATCAACTCTAAGCCAGTTCAAGACTACTTCGCCAACAATGGTTGTACATGGATCTTTAACCCCCCTCATCCCTCTGATATGGGCGGTTCTTGGGAAAGAATGATAGGCATCAACCGCAAAATATTGGACTGTATGCTTATGGACTCAAACTTCTCAAGGCTCACCCATGAGACTTTGACTACCTTCCTAGCTGAGGTATCTGCTATCGTCAACGCAAAACCTCTTGCACCTGTATCTATGGACCCAGAATCCCCTGCCATTCTCACTCCAGCAACTCTTCTTACTCAGAAGTTTGGATCTGTTCCTAATCCACCCGAAGAGTCTTCTTCTGGTAATCTATATCAGAAACGGTAGAAACACGTTCAACATCTGGCCAACTGTTTCTGGAGTAGGTGTTAAAAGGAGTACTTAAACCTTCTTCAAGGACGTAGGAAGTGGCAGCAGGTCAAGCGAAACTTACAAATAGGAGATCTTGTTCTCATAAAAGACCAGAAGGTGGAAAGAAATTCCTGGCCCATGGGTCTCATCTCAAAAATCTTCGCCAGTGAAGATGGCAAGGTCCGTAAGGTGGAGTGACCATCGCAAAACAAGGCGATCCCAAGTCCTTCATCAGGCCTGCATCTAAGATTGTTCTCCTCTTACCCATTGAGAAATGATTTCTTCTACCTTTAGGAACTTGTAAGAACTTTTCTTCCATCTCCGGACATTCCTAAAATTCCAGACTTTGGACTGTTCCTGTCCACCCATTCTAGTTTACAGTGTTTTCTTTATTGCTTTTTGTCTCTCAGGTTCCAGAATTGTCATTCAACATCATATGGACATTCATGTTTAGTATATAGTGTGAAATCCTAGGATTTCAGATGGGGAGTGCGCTGTCCCAGCATTTATTTCTTCCATTTAAGATAAATTGCCGTATTTGTGTTATCATATCTTCACCATGTTATGTAATGATGCCACCCTGTGGTCATTCTTGTTATAGGTTTCCTGAATGTATTATGCAAATCCCATTGCCTTTGCTCTCTGTCTACCCCTCCCTTTCGGTGTACATCATATACTGTTTGTTCTGTTCCTGTGTACTTCTTCTTCTGCAGCAGACTTAGAGGTGGTGAGAGCATCAGTTTTGACCTCTAATATCCTCTGATATCCCCTAATGTCCTCTATATGTCTTTGCTCAAGGTAAACTCAATAAATTACCAAAGCATCTCCATTGTATTCTCCTCACTGGATTATCACATGCAACTGGTACCACGACCTAGGGTTATTAGTGAGTTCAGCTCTCTACCATTGCTTGTACAGAGTATACCACTCACAACCAGTCAGAGACTTCTCTAACGTACATCTGTGGCAGAATAGGGTGATATACTCCAAAGGTGGGAAGGTACCAGCATTCTTCATGCTCTTGCAAAGGTGGAGCGGCTCTACATGGTCATTGTGAAATATCCTTTCCATGAAGGCCACAAAATGATTTTTCAACAGTGCCACATCAGTCTCTAAATCTCTTTTGGCCCTTGACACTTAAATCCCATACTCACACCTATAAATGATCCTCAATTCCCAACACCCATGTGTCCTGATAAAATTGATGCTAATTTGCTTCTGGCTAACAGATTCCTCTAATGGTCACTGCAATCTGCAGAGAGTGGCACAGAAATAGGTAGTCACATCATGCATGAAGATTGTATTTTGCCACTTATATGTAAGCTTATATTAGTGAATCACTGCAAGACCATGGAGAAACTGTACATGATACATTTCTTGTAGCCAGGGGGATTTGGAGGTATGACCACAGTTGTACAGACAGAATTAGGAAGCGGCTCTACATCTGATAAATGTGCACAGAATACTTCCATAATTGTGATTCCTGCAAGGCAACAAGTGACCCATGAACTGGTCACCTCTGACACAGATTGCATATATCTGACATACATTGACCACAACGTTTATTGTGTATCTTTTTGGATTTTGAATTACTGCTGAGCATCGCTAACACAAACTATACAGTGGAGTCCATGAGCAACATTTAATGGCCTTGATTGGACTTGTGTGTTAGTTTATTTGTTCTGTTGTTGAGGAGTATATCTTAATATGGTACTCTTGACTTAAAGAGTGGCAGCATATTGCTAGGATATGCTGTTACTTTATGATTGGTGGGGACTTGACCTCTAGGACCTCTAACGATCGTTTTAGCATGTTATGGCTCTTTTCTGTTTTTCCACGTGCAGTTGTACCACGGCCACCTACTGTGCGGGGGGAAACTGTGGCATGACTTTACTCAAGTGAATGGAGCTAGTTTCAGCTTCCTGCACAGGTGGCTGGGAGCACTAGAAGGAAGTGCATCACTGCATCCTCTTCATTCTCATCAGTGTTGTTGCAGAGGTCAGAATCCCAGCAATTCTAAAGTAACAGCATATCCTAATGAGAATATCCATTTTTAACTTTAGATAAGTATCTCAGTCTAACTCTCTCTTTATAGATCAGCCAGACATACATGCTTCTCTCATATAAAGACAGATAGCTGTTGATCCACAGCTGATTAGACAGGTGAAATATTTACAATATCTCACAAAAGTGAGTACACCCCACACATTTCTGTAAATATTTTATTATACAGTTAGGTCCATAAATATTGGGACATCAACACAAGTCAAACATTGTATTGAGATACACCACCACAGTGGATTTGAAATGAAACAAACAAGATGTGCTTTAACTGCAGACTGTCAGCTTTAATTTGAGGGTATTTACATCCAAATCAGGTGAACGGTGTAGGAATTATAACAGTTTGCATACGTGCCTCCCACTTCTTAAGGGACCAAAAGTAATGGGACAATTGGCTTCTCAGCTGTTCCATGGCCAGGTGTGTGTTATTCCCTCATTATGCCAATTACAATGAGCAGATAAAAGGTCCAGAGTTCATTTCAAGTGTGCTATTTGCATTTAGAATCTGTTGCTGTCAACTCTCAAGATGAGATCCAAAGAGCTGAAGCAAGCCATCATTAGGCTGAAAAAACAAAACAAACCCATCAGAGAGATAGCAAAAACATTAGGCGTGACCAAAACAACTGTTTGGAACATTCTTGAAAACAAGGAACGCACCAAAAGACCCGAAAGACCACGGAAAACAACTATGGTGGATGACCGAAGAATTCTTTCCCTAGTGAAGAAAACACCCTTCACAACAGTTGGCCAGATCAAGAACACTCTTCAGGAGGTAGGTGTATGTGTGTCAAAGTCAACAATTAAGAGAAGACTTCACCAGAGTGAATACAGAGGGTTCACCACAAGATGTAAACCATTGGTGAGCCTCAAAAACAGGAAGGCCAGATTAGAGTTTGCCAAAGGACATCTAAAAAAGCCTTCACAGTTCTGGAACAACATCCTATGGACAGATGAGACCAAGATCAACTTGTACCAGAGTGATGGGAAGAGAAGAGTATGTAGAAGGAAAGGAACTACTCATGACCCTTAGCATACCACCTCATCAGTGAAGCATGGTGGTGGTAGTATCATGGCGTGGGCATGTATGGCTGCCAATGGAACTGGTTCTCTTGTATTTATTGATCATGTGACTGCTGACAAAAGCAGCAGGATGAATTCTGAAGTGTTTCGGGCAATATTATCTGCTCATATTCAGCCAAATGCTTCAGAACTCATTGGACGGTGCTTCACAGTGCAGATGGACAATGACCCAAAGCATACTGCAAAAGCAACTAAAGAGTTTTTTTAAGGGAAAGAAGTGGAATGTTATGCAATGGCCAAGTCAATCACCTGACCTGAATCCGATTGAGCATGCATTTCACTTGCTGAAGACAAAACTGAAGGGAAAATGCCACAACAACAAGCAGGAACTGAAGACAGTTGCAGTAGAGGCCTGGCAGAGCATCACCAGGGGTGAAACCCAGCGTCTGGTGATGTCTATGCGTTCCAGACTTCAGACTGTAATTGACTGCAAAGGATTTGCAACCAAGTATTAAAAAGTGAAAGTTTGATTTATGATTATTATTATGTCCCATTACTTTTGGTCCCGTAACAAGTTGGAGGCACATATGCAAACGGTTGTAATTCCTACACCGTTCACCTGGTTTGGATGTAAATACCCTCAAATTAAAGCTGACAGTCTGCAGTTAAAGCACATCTTGTTCGTTTCATTTCAAATCCATTGTGGTGGTGTATAGAGCCCAAAATGTTAGAATTGTGTTGATGTCCCAATATTTATGGACCTGACTATATCTTTTCATGGGACAACACTGAAGATATGACACTTTGATACAATGTAAAGTAGTCAGTGTACAGCTTGTATAACAGTGTAAATTTGGTGTGCCCTCAAAATAACTCAACATACAGCCATTAATGTCTAATCCACCAAGGTTTTTGGGGTTTTGACATCACAGCGTTCGATATGTGCTAAAACTGACATGACATCCTTATTCTGCAGATCAATATGATTATGGTGATACCAAACTTGTATAGTTTTTATATTATTTTATTACTTAAAAAAAAAAAAAACCTTTGGAAAAAAATCTAATTTTCTTTGCATCGCCATTTTCTCACAGTGATATCTCAGTCTACAGGGCTGTATGAGGGCATGTTTTTTGCTGAATGAACTGTAGTTTTTATTTGTACCATTTTTCTGGTATGTACGACTTTTTGATCACTGTTCATTCAATTTTTCGGGGGACTAAAAAATGGCGAATTGTGTGTTTTTCATTTCTTTTCTGTTACGGCATTTACCGTGCAGGAAAATGTTTTTAATATTTTAAATATTTTAATAGTTCATATATTTTCAGACACGGAGATACCTAATATGTAAATTTTTTTAGTGTTTAGATATTTTCATATGTAAAATTGGGAAAGGGGGGTGATTTAAACTTAATATTTTTATGTTTTTTTTATTTTTAATCTTTTTTTTTCACTTTATAACTATTAGCCTCCTTAACCCCTTTTCCCGTTAACCCTAATAGAGATATATTATGGTGAATGGGATTCTGATGCGCTCCCTGCAGTACCGGGTTTCATGCGCAGCTGGCAGGCTACTGTGTAATGATAAACAATTGGAGCCACATCCCTCTGCTTTACGTCACAGATGCTGCGATCGCTGTTGCACACGGTATCTGACAGGTTAAATGATGGGTATCGGTGTAAATGCCATTTCCTGTCATTGCAGCCAGGTGCCTGCTGTATTATACAGTTGGCACCTGCCTCGTATGCAGCTGATAGCTCCATACATATGCGGGCGCATAATGTAGTACGTGTACGGCATTATGCATTAAGGGGTTAAAGACAAGACAGCATTGGTAATGTCAAAGTGACAGCGACATACAACAGTAACAGGAGTAACTTTAGTAGTATAGCTTTCAATACTGCACTAGCACAAACTAAAATGGTTGCCAGCCTGCTTGAAGCAGCCTGAATGAGTTACACAATCATACACTTACTCCTGTCTCTAAAAGCCATCTGTCTGTGAATTAATTATAACTAGCTACTGTCTTGTCACTGTGAAAGAACCTCTCTGAGGTTGTATTCTATGCTTTAAGATCTATTTTCTCTTTCTGCCAGGCTTCCTATCCCTCCAAAGTATAAGCCCAGAAAACAAATGCAGTTTGGGATGTTATATAGTGCCTATGACCAGGGGCGTAGCTATAGGGGGTGCAGAGGTAGCAGTTGCTACAGGGCCCAGGAGCCTGAGGGGGCCCAAAGACCCTTGTGCCACATAAGAAGATACCAGTATTATAGAAAGACACCAGTGTTATAGAAAGTGCATGCTGGTCAAGTTATAGCTCTGGCTGGAGGGAAGGGGTTAGGTCAAGAATTTGGCTTGAAGGCTATATGCTTCCCTAGCCACAAATCACTGAGGGAAGGGGGGGGCCCAAGCTGAACCCTTGGACCAGCGCCCATGAGCCTTTATCTACACCCCTGCCTATGACACATCCACTGACTCATCATTTTTTCACAGCTATAGACCCTTATGATTGGCTAAGGCCGACGGCCGACTGCAAGGCATTATCAGCAAGCCCGCAGGATGGGGTTGTGTGATCCTTCATCATGTACCCAGTCTCCTGATCTGTAAAATAACAGTCGCTTCCACATTCATGTGGAATAGATCCCAAAATCTTTGGATAAGCTGGAAACTGAGGTTTTTAGGAAATTCGTAGAGCATTTCATTAATGTAGAATCGATTCACTCATCTCTAGACTCACATTATGGTGGGTTTTGCCACCCAGAAAGGAGTTGATTTGTATTTCCCCCTCCATAAGTTCTCTATGACCCCTCAGCCAATACCCCACCCACTGCAGCGAATAAAGCTTCTTATTCGCACATAAATTACACCAGTAATCAATAAATGATTTAGCACATGTGTAAATTGATGTATTAAAAGCCATTACTTTGTTAAGCAACTGCTGATCAAATCTATTACACATTTCCAAGGGAGAAACCCACCACTGTGGGGCTGTATTAACTTTCACAGCGAAGCTCAAGCCTAAATTTACTTAACACATCACCTATTAATCATTGAGTGTCGTAATAATTCGTATCGAACTGGACTAGGGGGTGTCCTTGCACTTACTTGACTGCCCGTAATTTAATGTATTTTTATATAAATGTCAAGAATTTAAATTAATAAGTAAAATTTTTAAAAAAATACCCCAAAGAAATAAATGAATGCGAAGGCAGAGAAGTTAAATGGTTTTGTTTGTTTTTCTCCATGCACAGAATCAATTTATAAACCGCGGGACTTGTTAAAAAAAAAACACACATCTATTGACTGAATATAAGAAAATAAATTAAAACTGTGGCTCTTAAAAGGCGCCTGTCCAATAATTCGATTTTTCTCCCTCCTTTCTCTCTTTTAAAGGCTGCAGCGACCTAATCAATTCTGCCCCCCGGGCCCTGATTACAGCTTTTTCTTAAGTGAAAAAAGCAGAATGATCCCATCTCTCCCCCCTTGTCCCCAAGAGCTCCAATCACTTGTCACAGCAAGGGACGCTAGTGTAGAGAGAAAAGAGAGGGACGCAAGCTGGGAAGCTAAAGAATGCACACTGGTAATGTAATGGTGTGTATGTGTATGTAGGAGCAATTTTTGAACAGCTGATCATTTGAGGGCTGGGCAACCCAGGGTGACCATCTGGCTCTGAAATACCAGGGAGAAGTTCCACTTCTTATGCATCTACAATCGGAAAAGCTTATGGTGAAAAGTAAGCGTCTCTTGTTTCTAGCAGATCCAGCCCTGCTTGAGCTAGTGAGGAGCGCACAATAGAGATGGTTTTGAATTTGATTGTAAGAATACATACGTAGCTTAAATTTAAGAAAACAAGTAGCTTATGGTAACCTTCAATCCAGTTTCCAAGCATCCAGAAGCATAGAATAATTGTATAGCTATATACATGATATCTTTCTACTTCTGAGAAATTACTTCAGGAAGGTAATATGACATTTTTAAACTTTTCCACCCAACCTAACTATGTCTACAATGCCAGCCACAGTGTCTTAACAACAGTGCCCAATTTCAGTGTCTCCATAACAGGGACAGTCACAGTGCAGCCTTTTAAAGGTGTATTCAGGTTACAAAGAGTTATTCTCTATCCACAGGACAGGGGATAATTATTAGATGTGTGATGGGGGTCCTATCACTGGGACCCTCATCGATTGTGAGAACTGGGGCCCCAAACCCCATGGAGCTCCCACTGAAATGAATGGAGTGGCTGGTCAGAAATGCATTTGTAATCAGAATACCCCTTTAAAGGGGTTGTCCAGGTTCAGAGCTGAACCTGGACATACCCACATTTTCACCCAGGCAGGCCCTGTGATATGAGCATTTCATGCTCCGATGCTCTCCCTTGCCCTGTGCTGGATCGGCGATTAAAGTGTGGAGGTGCCCCGTCCAGGGCACCTGTGTGCAGCATGCCTGACACCCGATCCTGCCCAACAATGTGTCTTCCTGCCATCAACATGAGCCCCCCATCCATGCCGCCCTGAGCCCACTCCCCTAATGGAGGTTGCACAGCTTATGGTTCTCCCTGTGGCTGTGCAACCAGATGGTTTGGCTGCTGGCCAGTGCCCCCTCAAACTGCTTGGCTGCCTCCCCCCTCAGTCCCCCCACGCGGGATGCCTTACCATCTTCGGCTCCTTCTGATACTGGAGCTGCAATTACTTATGTTGTAACAACAGTGATGAATTCTTTGAATTGGAAGCTGTCTCTGACACCCGACAATATAGGATATCATCTATTCCTATCGATGGCTGCACGTTGGTGCGTGGATCTAGCGAAGTCAGTGGCCGAAGTCATTGGGGCACTCGTCGCTCGGTGTCATCTTCAGACTCTGTCTGCAGCTTGGCTCGCAGTCTGAGCCCCTTCTGTAGGTCTCGCAGCGGGATTTCAGACCACAGTGGGTGGTCACGTCATGGTCGTGACACCGCAGATCTCGTGGCTTCAGGAGACACAGAGACTGGTCGGATTCATAGTCTTTGAGTGTTAAGTGTCGTGGGCATTCATCCAGGTGGGATTAACACAGACAGAGACAAAGTCACGGGAGGCATTCTCACAGCTGTTCGCAGGTTTCTAGATCTGTGCCTGTTGTTCCGGCTACCGACGGGAGATGGGAGTTTTTCTAATTCTAGCGAAATGCTAGACATGTTGAAAACATTGGTTTCCAGGATGAAAGGTTCAGTGACGATGCCAGGAGTGGCCCCTCCACTGCCTGCGAGTGGTATGGATACGTCCGGGCTTTTGTTCCCGGATGCTTAATTTTGTGAAGTGACCCCATTAGGAAGTTAAAGAAACTACATTGATATTTGGTCCTTATTGGTGTAATGTCCCAGAGTGCCATAACCACTCCTTAGCACCTTGGTACCATTTACTATTGGCTAATATAAAGTGGCATCTAATGCAGTAGTGTATTTATCTTCACCGTGCATATTTATTCATGTAAAACTGTTATGTTCATGTGAATGCCTGGTCTACCAATAGGTGGCAGCAACACTTGGCAGTGCTAGTTCCAGGGAATGGACTGGATTGTCCATTCTCTCTCTCCCTCTAGAGCAGGGGTACACAACCTGCGGCCCGCGGGCCGCATGCGGCCCCCAGAGCCAAGATTTGCGGCCCCCGTCCTCCTGGACAGAAACACAGCTGATCAAAAAATCAGCTGTGTTTCTGCCCGCAGCGCCGCGCAATGGATCATTACAGCTCCTGCCCCTGCACTGTAGCAGGAGCAGGACGGGTCGTCAGCTGTCAGTGACAGCGGGGGAGCCGAGGAGAAGGCAGAAGCAGTTATCAGCGCTTCTGCCTTCTCCTCACACAGGTGAGCGCTATGTAGGGTGGACCTAGCTTGGGGGCAGAGGAGCGCTGAGCTGCAGGGTTAGGAGACCTGATCAGCTATGCCTGTGTACAATGCCCCCACCGCAGGCTGGTTTCCCCTGTAACTGGGGCTCCTTTGGATGCCCCAGTTACAGTGGAAATAATGCAAAAAAAAGTCTGTGTCCCCAAAGATCTTTCAGTGACCTCTTGCGGACAAATTATGTAGAAAAAATATATTAAATAAGTTAAAAAATTATTAAAAAAATATAATAAATCACAAAAAAAAGGAAAAAGAAAATAAAATAAAATATGATGTGGCAAAAAAATAGAAAATTATAAAAAAAAATACAATACAAATAAAAGGAATAAAATAAAAGGAAAAATTGCTAAGTAAAAGAGTGTTCACTGCCCCCTAACAGTCTTTTTATGATCCCTTGTCATTATGTGGAAAAAATATATTTAAAAAAAAAATATAGAAAATTAAAAATAAAAAAATTATAAAATACAAATAAAAGAAAAAAAAAAAGTGCAAAATAGTAGAGTGTTCATTGTCCCCCAACAGTCTTTTTGTGACCTCTTGGGGGAGATATTATGTGGCAAAAATATATTTAAATAATAAGTAATAAACCAATTATAAAAAAAAGAATACAATAAAATATTATTAAAATACAAATAAAAGTAATAAATAAAAAATAAATAGTGAAAAATTCTCAAAAAGTGTCAGTGTCCCCCAAAGGTCTTTTTATGACCTCTTGGGGGATATTATTTGTAGCAGAAATATATAAAAAATTAAGTTAAAAAAGATGAAAAATTATAAAATACATAAATGAAAAAACACCCACACCAACCAAAACCGTTGCCATTATCGCCCCATTCATGTGAAACTAACTATACATATAAATATAACAAAACGACCGACACAAAATAGGGAACTAATTATAATAATTTATTTTGGTGTCAGTTTGCATATTTAAAGAATAAGGAGCTATAGTTTGAAAAAAAAAAATACTTTTAAAAAATGTTTTGTGCAGTAAAACAAAAAAAAGTCCCTATCTGTCAAGTGAGAAATTGTTGCAAAAATTATTTTGGTAGTAGCAACACATAAAAAAGTTACAACCGTTCGAACCACCAGGTGCACAAAAACACAAAAAAAGTGTCTTTTCAGGCCTGGTTATTAAAGTGTTAACCAATAAGCGCTTTCCCCACTAGTAAGAAAAAGTGCCTACTGGTTATTGCAGGGCGCCTGTAACTGGCAGGAGGCGGTAATAACCAGGGAGCACGGCCTCTGCAGTGAGGAAAATCACTTATTTATGAACAAGTTCCTTCAGCATGGCCCCTGAACCAGAAGATGCATACTTACCTGCTCCATTCCGCCCTGCCCCCGCTGCCTCCCTGCTCCATGCCGCCCTGCCCCTGCTGCCTCCATCTTCCGTTTCCTGCACTTTTACACCTGTCCGTGCATGACCATGGTCACATACACCGCTCCAGTCAATGACTGGCTGCAGCAGTGACACGCTGCTTGTGGCCACATCACCGCTGAAGCCAGTGATTGGCTGCAGAGGTAAATGTGACCATGGCCATGCACTGACAGGTGTAATCAGTGCCGGGAGCAGGTAAGTATAACTCTTCGGTTTAAGGAGCCATGCTGCCAGACCATGTTAAAAATTCATTTTTACTGGGAAATTCCTTTAAGCCAGGGTGGATTAGCCATATATCTCACAGGGAAACTTCCCAGGGGGCTGCCTGGGCCCTCCTCACGGCCAGCCAGTGAGAGTTTTTGGGGATGTATTTTGTGCTCATGGGGGCAGTATTGTGTGATGAACTGTGGGGCGGTATAATGTGCCACAATATGGTATTGCTGGCCCAGACTTCCATCAATTTGTACTCGACTCCAAAACGGGGCCACTGTTAGTATTTTTCCAGGGCCAGCAGCGAGATATTCAGGTCAATTATTGGAAAAACGTCTTCATAGGGACACTCACTCATAATAACTGACCGGTATAATCGTGCCGCACATCTCTGTGTGATCAGGGATGTGCTACTGATAGTCAATGTAACTAAATGAAGGAGGAATGACTGTGATAGCGATCATTCCTCCCCAGTCACTTTACATCGGCCTGTGTACATTGCGGCCCCTTGAAATAAAGCGATGTGACAATGCGGCCCTCAGACCAAAAAAGGTTGTGCACCTCTGGTCTAGGATCATGTCCCTTATGTTTTCATTTACGGGAAAGACTTTAGATTTCTTTGTTCTTAGTCCCCCAAACATTTCGTCCTGAACCGATTTGGGCTTTTGGACATCCTCGATGCCCATAGTAGCCCGTACAGCTCCCAATAGATCGTCAATGTCTTCAGAAGAAAAGTAAAATTTCCTTGTATCCTCCACAATTTAGCCCTCAGACAAGTTGTCGTCGTGATCAAACTGTCTGGAGTCGGAGGCACCCAAGTCCATGTCCTCATCGTCAGAGGAGGATGGAATAGATATTCAGTTTTTTTTGGGCAGGGGGAAGGAAACAGACTTAAGCAAGGCTAAGGAGGACTTAGTTTTGCTCTGTATCATGGACTTAACCTCCATGAGGATAGACGGCTGCTCCTCTTTTACCAGATCATTAATACAAGGCTGACAGAGTTTTTTTTAGTATAGCCTTCCTGTAGCCTTTTAGCACAAGTAGCACATCTTGTGTTACTGGCCTTGATCTTAGCTTTTGCCCCCTATAAGAGAGGAGCAACTATGCATTAGACAAGCATAAGGCACACAGAAAGAAACAATTTGTTTCTTGTCCCCCACAGGGTAACTCACTGTTGGAGTGGCCGAGGGAGGGTCCGCCGATTCCATGTGGCTTGCTGGGGTATCTGGAGCAGACATGACTCCTGGAGCTGAATAGGACTCACAGTGTAGGCAGGAGTCATTCGAATATGTCGCTCTTACATGCGCCGAGCGGCATCTGTCGTCATTTATATATGCACACGCGCTCTCTACTGCTGCCTTGCTCTGCCCCCACCCGGAAGTGCCTCAGCGCCGGATCTGCAGCAGGTATGGATGCCGGCGCGCCGCGCTTATGGCGGTCTGCTTCCTCACCGAAGGAAAGGTAGACCCCGGGTCATGGAGGGAAAGCAGGCCCCCGATAACAGGGACGAGTTCCCTCAAGTGCTACACCTATGCCCAGCATTGGAATCTACTGCAGGAGGGCAGAGGGAGATAGGAAAACGATACCTCACGATTCAGGTACCGAACAATTTCTTCTAAAAGCTATACCTCCCACCAGAGGTGCTCTGTGTAGGTGCTCCATAGGAACAGAAAACACTGAGGGTGAGAGTGGGTGGTGGCCTTTTAAACTCTCTATGTTCCTAACCCTATAGAGGACAAGGGTCAATCTCTCTATGGTAGCCGTCCTGGTGGATGATAAGGAAAAATATATTTGTTGTCAGTAATATTTTTCCCAATATCTGGCCCTGACACATGCTATTGCAGCGCAGATGTGACAATTCACTGCAGACACCGTTTATAGGCAAAGTGTGGATAAATTATGGAAAAAAAATATTTGTTTTCGCTAATATTTTTCCCAATATCTGGCCCTGACACACACACACACACTATTGCAGCGCAGATGTGACAATTCACTGCAGACACCGTTTATTGGCAAAGTGTGGATAAATAATAGAAAAAATATAATTGTTTTCGCTAATATTTTTCCAAATATCTGGCCTTGACACTCGCTATTGCAGCGCAGATGTGTTAATTCACTGCAGACACCGTTTATAGGCAACATGTGGATAAATTATGGAAAAAATATATTTGTTGTCAGTAATATTTTTCCCAATATCTGGCCCTGACACACGCTATTGCAGCGCAAATGTGATAATTCACTGCAGACACAGTTTATAGGCAAAGTGTGGATAAATTATGGAAAAAATATAATTGTGTTTGCTATTATTCTTCCCAATATCTGGCCCTGACACACACACACATTATTGCAGCGCAGATGTGACAATTCACTGCAGACACTGTTTATAGGCAAAGTGTGGATCAATTATGGAATAAATATAATTGTTTTCGCTAATATTTTTCCCAAATTCTGGCCCTGACACACACACACACACACACTATTGCAGCACAGATGTGACAATTCACTGCACACACTGTTTTTTGGCAAAGTGTGGATAAATTATGGAAAAATATTTGTTGTCAGTAATATTTTTCCCAATATCTGGCCCTGACACACACACACACACACACACTATTGCAGTGCAGATTTGACAATCCACTGCATACACAGTTTATAAGCAAAGTGTGGATAAATTATGGAAAAAAATATAGTTGTTTTCGCTAATATTTTTCCCAATATCTGGCCCTGACACACACACACACACACACACACACACACACACACACTATTGCAGTGCAGATTTGACAATCCACTGCATACACAGTTTATAGGCAAAGTGTGGATAAATTATGGAAAAAATATAATTGTTTTCGCTAATATTTTTCCCAATATCTGGCCCTGACACACGCTATTGCAGCTCAGATGTGACAATTCATTGCAGATAAAAGGTTGTTTGGATGGCACTCCTGTGGTATATTTCAGGTGCTCAGCGGTAAAAAATAGATATATAGAATATAAACCGGTTAAATGGTTAAATAGTAAATTGTACTTCTTTATTTTCCATCCAGTTAATTTAATAAATTGACACTGGCCAACGTTTCGGTCTCATCCCGAGACCTTGTTCACGGCCTAAGGCAAAGTGAAATTGTAGTACATATATAAGTGTGGTTGTACATATAATAATTCCTGCATAATAAAGACATATATCAAAATACAAACGCAAAATACAAATATGATAGCACTCTGCAACCAGCATTCTGCCCTGCCTCTATGCTGGATGAGGCATTGGTGTACATTTTGGCCAAAGCGTAATAAGCCACTCACCACGTCAAGGTCGCCTCTATGGAGTGGTCCCTATATCAAAATACATCAATCGAATAAGGTATTCAAAGCATGAAAAAAAGGGAAATTCAAATTCGAAGACATAAACAGAGGAGACTTTGTTGAAACTCAAGGTGATAGGTTGTCGGAAAAGGCGGGGTAACAAATACTTAGGGGAAGTCATTATGTAGAACAAGTCGCAGAGGATTCCTATCGTATATAGTCAAAACCTGTTAGGTATAGAGGAAAATGTCTCTAGATTAATACAGTCCTGATCAAAAGTTTAAGACCACTTGAAAAATGGCAAAAAATTATATTTACATGGCTGGATCTTAACAAGGTTCCAAGTAGAGCTTCAACATGCAACAAGAAGAAATGGGAGTGAGACAAAACATTGTTTGAGCATTCAATTTAATGAAAACAACGAATAAACTGAAACAGGCTGTTTTTCAGCTGATCAAAAGTTTAGGACCACACCTCCAAAAAAAAACTAAACCCCCCAAAACAGAAATCCAACTTCCAAATATGAACTCAGTAATGAGTAGCTCCGCCGTTATTGTTTACCACCTTAAAAATTCGTTTCGGCATGCTTGATGCAAGCGTTTCCATGAGGTAAGTGGGAACATTTCTCCAAGTGGTGAAGACGGCTGCACGAAGGCCATCTACTGTCTGGAACTGTTGTCCATTTTTGTAAACTTCCCTTGCCATCCATCCCCAAAGGTTCTCAATTGGATTTAGATCAGGGGAACACGCAGGATGGGCCAAAAGAGTAATGTTATTCTCCTGGAAGAAGTCCCTTGTCCTGCGGGCATTGTGTACTGTAGCATTGTCCTGTTGAAAAACTCAGTTGTTACCACACAGACCAGGGCCCTCAGTCATGAGGAATGCTCTCTGCAACATCTGGACATAGCCAGCGGCCGTTTGATGCCCCTGCACTTCCTGAAGCTCCATTGTTCCACTGAAGGAAAATGCACCCCAGACCCCTCCACTGTGCCGCGTAGAAAACATCTCAGGTGGGATCTGCTTGTCATGCAAGTAACGTTGGAAATCATCAGGACCATCAAGGTTAAATTTTTTCTCATCAGAGAATAAAACTTTCTTCCACCTTTGAATGTCCCATGTTTGGTGCTCTCTTGCAAAGTCCAAATGAGCAGTTCTGTGGCGTTCAAGGAGACGAGGTCTTTGAAGACGTTTTTTTGTTTTTGAAGCCCTTCAGTCTCAGATGCCGTCTGATGGTTATGGGGCTGCAGTCCGCACCAGTAAGGGCCTTAATTTGGGTCGAGGATCGTCCAGTGTCTTGACGGACAGCCAATCGGATCCTCCGGGTCAGTGCTGATGAAATTTTTTTGGGTCTTCCACTTGAATTTTTTGTTCTATAACCCTCAGGATCATTTAAGAAATTCCAAATGACTGTCTTACTGTGTCCCACCTCAGCAGCGATGGCGCGCTGTGAGAGATCCTGCCTTTGTTATCACAATGTGTGACTACCTGACAGAAAATGACAATGAATCCACATTTTGGACAGATTTGGCCTTTTGAAGGCATGTGGTCCTAAAATTTTGATCAGCTGAAAACAGCCTCTTTCAGTTTAATTGTTATTTTCAATTAATTGAATGCTCAAAAAATGTTTTGTCTCACTCTCATTTCTTCTTGTTGCATGTTGAAGCTCTACTTGGAACCTTGTTAAGATCCAACATGTAAAATATGATGTGGTGTTAAACTTTTGATCAGGACTGTATAGGTAAGTTTAGGTAAGTCCTAGTTGCAGTACAATAAACATAACACCTATGTATATTGTAAAGGGGGCATATTAATCACCAATATTTATGCAAATATCGATAATTAATATTCATAAATGGGAGGAGCCATCTAGTGATAACTCCGCCCATTTATGCCTTTATATAATAATAACAATAATACCTTCGCTATGCTCTACACTGATCACTTATGCTAACTGCATGCGCCTTACTAAACTAACTATCGCCAATAACCACACGCCACACAGATAGTTATAAACCAAACACAGTATTTATTACTAACAATACACTACGCACGCAATACTAACAATACAACACTAAATATACAATCCTAAACTACACTACACATTCCCAATTCCACCCATTAACTAACTATACAGTTCACACATACAAGTATTAACACAACCCACCCCACCTGACTATTCACTGTCCCTACGGGGTATGACGAAGGGTTAAAAGGATTGTTTGCAGAGCAGAAGCATGCTCTACAGGACCAGGGTAACCACCAGGGGTTAATCAGGGAGCAGGCACACAGGGAACCAGGGGATGATATATGGGAGAGGGTATAGTTGGTGGGATAGGGGTTTGGGAAGGGTTAATCAGGAACCAGGGGTGAGGGTTCCAGGGGTTATAGGGTTATGGGGAGGAGGGGGGGTTCGTTGGTGGGATCGTGGGGGGTTAATGGAGTGGGGGTACGTTGGTGGGATAGTGGGGGGGTTATAAGGGGGTGATACTTAAGGTTTGGTTGCTCGTTCGTCCAGGGGTCTGCTCGTTCGTCCAGGGGGGGGGGGTCCCGATCCGGTCGGCTGCCACGTGGGAGGCCGACTCCCGGAGCGCAGGACGCGCTCCTCTTCCAGGTGGGGGCCCAGGTCAAGCCTCTGCTCTGAGCGCAGGGCGCGCTCTCCTCCACGTGGGGGGCGGCAGGGGGGGGTCCCGCACCGCTTCGTCCGGAGTGCAGGACGCACTCCTCTTCAATGGTGGGGGGCCCAGAACCTAACTCTGGAGTGCCGGGGCCGCCGGATATTTATCCCCCGGCGGCCCGCACTCCCGCGCCACCAGGGGGCGCGCGCGCCCCCATCCTCCACGTGGGCCGGCGCAGTGATATGACGTCACTGCGCCGGCCAGCACATCGGGGACGCGCTGCAGACAGGCGGGAGAAGCCTTTGATCTCCCGCCTGCTGCACCTCGCATTCCGGACAGTGCGATGGTAATCGCACTGTCGGAATGCACATAATAGAAGGAGGAGAGGCTTCTCCCCTTCTTCTATCATGTGTAATTATCTCCAGCAGCGCTGAGGATAATTACAACAAAGGGCTCAGATTCTGTTGAATCTGAGCTCTTTGTATCCATCAGGATGACCGGACCCTTGTCTGGTCATTCTGATGTAATTATCCAGATTGCATCGGTGTGAATGCTTGGGGCACATTCACACCGATGCACCTGGTTTCAGTTGTAGGAGGGGGGGGGGGGATATATATATAATATACATGCGTATTGATGCTTGGGGCACATCCATACACATGTATACATTAATCATATCTAAGGGGGATTATATAAGGGGATATATAAGGTGGCACAGATAAGGGGGCACAAGCCCCTACACTATAAGGGGGCACAAGCCCCTACACTATCAGGGGGCACAAGCCCCTACACTATCAGGGGGCACAAGCCCCTACACTATCAGGGGGCACAAGCCCCTACATTATCAGGGGGCACAAGCCCCTACATTATCAGGGGACACAAGCCCCTACATTATCAGGGGACACATATTTCCCACAGGGGCCAGCATGAGCCCCTGGGGATCACCATGGGCAGACGTGCACAGATGCTGGGCACATCTGTGCACATCGTCCCATGATGCTATGTCTCATGTATGCACATATATACCATACATGCCCGCACGTGTTTGCAGGCATGCATGGATATATATGCATACATCTCAACCGTTCCTCAACATATATATATATATATATATATATATATACAGTACAAACCAAAAGTTTGGACACACCTTCTCATTCAAAGAGTTTTCTTTATTTTCATGACTATGAAAATTGTAGATTCACACTGAAGGCATCAAAACTATGAATTAACACATGTGGAATTATATACATAACAAACAAGTGTGAAACAACTGAAAATATGTCATATTCTAGGTTCTTCAAAGTTGCCACCTTTTGCTTTGATTACTGCTTTGCACAATCTTGGCATTCTCTTGATGAGCTTCAAGAGGTAGTCCCCTGAAATGGTTTTCACTTCACAGGTGTGCCCTGTCAGGTTTAATAAGTGTGATTTCTTGCCTTATAAATGGGGTTGGGACCATCAGTTGCGTTGAGGAGAAGTCAGGTGGATACACAGCTGATAGTCCTACTGAATAGACTGTTAGAATTTGTATTATGGCAAGAAAAAAGCAGCTAAGTAAAGAAAAACGAGTGGCCATCATTACTTCAAGAAATGAAGGTCAGTCAGTCAGCCGAAAAATTGGGAAAACTTTGAAAGTAAGGGCTATTTGACCATGAAGGAGAGTGATGGGTTGCTGCGCCAGATGACCTGGCCTCCACAGTCACCGGACCTGAACCCAATCGAGATGGTTTGGGGTGAGCTGGACCGCAGAGTGAAGGCAAAAGGGCCAACAAGTGCTAAGCATCTCTGGGAACTCCTTCAAGACTGTTGGAAGACCATTTCAGGGGACTACCTAAAGAAAACTCTTTGAATGAGAAGGTGTGTCCAAACTTTTGGTCTGTACTGTATATATACATACATCCATATTGGCATGCTCATAGTGACTGGTCATTAGGGTACATAAGGGAAATGACAGCATAGAGAATTCTAGGACCTAGATATTAAGTCCTGTCTGATGTTGGACTAGAGCCTGACCGAAAAGAAGTAGGAGAGTGAAAATCGCAAAAAGATCCATGTGGGGCATACCTTAGTAGAGCGGACATCTGGTGAGCTGGATGGCTATAGGAAAAATGAACCGCGTCCCCAGAAATAAGAAAACAGCGCTCAGCGTGTACGGCCGTGCGTCTGACCTCATCGTGCCAATGCACGTGACGTCACGGGACGTGTGACGTCATCGTGCATGTGCAGAAGCTCAAACGGAGCAACTAAGGGCATAGGCAATAGGCGCTAGTGCTAGGAGTGGAACACAGTATTGGAAATGATAGATAATGCAATTATAGATGAATGTTTGTCAGAATAACCAATAGGGAAACTAATAGGACAATAGACACTACTGGAATGGGTACCCATATAGCCAGTTGTGGTGTAATTAATAGCATGGCAACATTGAAAACCATAGAAAGTCAATATGGATATATATATATATATGTTAGTGATTATGGAAAAAACAATTCAAACTATATTATGCAGTCATGTACTACCTGTCGTGGTACCTGGAGAGTCATTTTGTCTGTAGGGAATAAAGGAGAAAAGGAAAAAAAAAAGGAGAATATTGTTAATTTGATTACAACAGAATATTAATAATTATAATTAAGACATTTTAGTATATAGTACGTATTGTAACCCATAAATTATATACAAACCGGATTCCAAAAAAGTTGGGACACTATACAAATCGTGAATAAAACCTGAATGCAATGATGTGGAGGTGCCAACTTCTAATATTTTTTTCAGAATAGAACATAAATCACAGAACAAAAGTTTGAGAAAATGTACCATTTTAAGGGAAAAATATGTTGAATCAGAATTTCATGGTGTCAACAAATCCCCAAAAAGTTGGGACAAGGCCATTTTCACCACTGTGTGGCATCTCCCCTTCTTCTTACAACACTCAACAGACGTCTGAGGACCGAGGAGACCAGTTTCTCAAGTTTAGAAATAGCAATGCTCTCCCATTCTTGTCTAATACAGGCCTCTAACTGTTCAATCGTCTTGGGCCTTCTTTGTTGCACCTTCCTCTTTATGATGCGCCAAATGTTCTCTATAGGTGAAAGATCTGGACTGCAGACTGGCCATTTCAGTACCTAGATCCTTCTCCTACGCAGCCATGATGTTGTGATTGATGCAGAATGTGGTCTGGCATTATCTTGTTGAAAAATGCAGGGTCTTCCCTGAAAGAGATGACGTCTGGATGGGAGCATATGTTGTTTTAGAACCTGAATATATTTTTCTGCATTGATGGTGCCTTTCCAGATATGCAAGCTGCCCATGCCACACGCACTCATGCAACCCCATACCATCAGAGATGCAGGCTTCTGAACTGAGCGTTGATAACAACTTGGGTTGTCCTTGTCCTCTTTGGTCCAGATGACATGGCATCCCAGATTTCCAAAAAGAACTTCGAATCGTGACTCGTCTGACCACAGAACAGTCTTCCATTTTGCCATACTCCATTTTAAATGATCCCTGGCCCAGTGAAAACGCCTGAGCTTGTGGATCTTGCTTAGAAATGGCTTCTTCTTTGCACTGTAGAGTTTCAGCTGGCAACGGCGGATGGCACGGTGGATTGTGTTCACTGACAATGGTTTCTGGAAGTATTCCTGAGCCCATTCTGTGATTTCCTTTACAGTAGCATTCCTGTTTGTGGTGCAGTGTCGTTTAAGGGCCCGGTTTTACGGCCTTGACCCTTACGCACAGAGATTGTTCCAGATTCTCTGAATCTTCGGATGATGTTATGCACAGTTGATGATGATAGATGCAAAGTCTTTGCAATTTTTCGCTGGGTAACACCTTTCTGATATTGCTCCACTATCTTTCTGCGCAACATTGTGGGAATTGGTGATCCTCAACCCATCTTGGCTTCTGAGAGACACTGCCACTCTGAGAAGCTCTTTTTATACCCAATCATGTTGCCAATTGACCTAATTAGTGTTAATTGGTCTTCCAGCTCTTCGTTATGCTCAAATTTACTTTTTCCAGCCTCTTATTGCTACTTGTCCCAACTTTTTTGGGATTTGTTGACACCGTGAAAATTGGAATCAACGTATTTTTCCTTTAAAATGATACATTTACTCGGATTAAACGTTTGATCTGTCATCTACGTTCTATTACAAATAAAATATTGACATTTGCCATCTCCACATCATTGCATTCAGTTTTTATTCACAATTTGTTTAGTGTCCCAACTTTTTTGGAATCCGGTTTGTACATTATATATAAGTCCGATTTATAGGACACAGAAATCTAAGTCCCTATTCATCCCATGTGGTGACAGTGTGTTTAATTCAAAAATCCAAAAGGATTCACATTGTTTTAAACGTGCAATACGATTACCTCCTCTTCTCGCCATCGGTACGTGTTCCAACACTTGAAATTGAAGTTGATTGATATGGTGCTTCGCAGAGATGAAATCATATGGGATAGGAAGTTCATGGCTACTGGCATTACAGTGATGGCAGTACTTATCTGCACGTTTATTGGCTGCTAAGCAGCCGCAAAAAGTGCGGGGAGGAGACTCGAGCATGGCACTCGAGCACATGCTGTACTCGGCCGAGTACCGCCATGTGCCGAGCATAGGTTATCCCAATAAGACGTCTCTGTGGTGATAGTAACAAGCGTTACGAATCCCAGAGGATCATATAAGCTGTTTATGGTGGACAGAACTCCTCAACGTGTGAAGGGCTTTTCTTCCTTGCTGATTTGGAAGGTGAATGGGTCTGCCTTTTTAACCCCAGAGCAAACTAAGGCTCCATTGCATGGGAAGGGAGTCGGTGCTAAGATCCAAGTCCTTTAGATACACCCAAAATTATTAAAAGAGCTTAGTGGTGAGCTGGCAAAACCGTTAACAGATTTATTTAACCAATCATTAGTAACAGGAGTCGTCCCGGAAGATTGGAAATTGGCTAATGTCGTGCCCATTCACAAGAAAGGTAGTAGGGAGGAATCGAGCAACTATAGACCAGTGAGTCTGACATCAATAGTAGGCAAATTAATGGAAACCCTATTAAAGGATAGGATTGTGGAACATCTAAAATCCCATGGATTGCAAGATGAAAAACAACATGGGTTTACTTCAGGGAGATCATGTCAAACAAATCTTATAGATTTTTTTGACTGGGTGAATAAAATAATAGACGGTGGAGGTGCAGTAGACATCGCATATCTAGATTTTAGTAAGGCTTTTGACACTGTCCCACATAGAAGACTTATCAATAAACTGCAGTCATTGAGCATGGACTCCCATATTGTTGAGTGGATTAGGCAGTGGCTGAGTGACAGACAACAGAGGGTGGTAGTCAATGGAGAACATTCAAAACAAGGTCATGTTACCAGTGGGGTTCCACAGGGATCTGTACTGGGACCGATTTTGTTTAATATCTTCATAAGTGATATTGCAAAAGGCCTCGCTGGTAAGGTTTGTCTTTTTGCTGATGACACAAAGATAGGTAACAGGGTTGATGTTCCTGGAGGGAAACGCCAAATGGAAAAGGATTTAGGAAAACTAGAAGAATGGTCAGAACTCTGGCAACTGAAATTTAATGTGGATAAGTGCAAGATAATGCACCTGGGGCGTAAAAACCCAAGGGCAGAATATAGAATATTTGACACAGTCCTGACCTCAGTATCTGAGGAAAGGGATTTATGAGTAATTATTTCAGAAGACTTAAAGGTGGGAAGACAATGTAATAGAGCAGCACGAAATGCCAGCAGAATGCTTGGATGTATAGGGAGAGGTATAAGCAGTAGAAAGAGTGAAGTGCTTATGCCGCTGTACAGAACACTGGTGAGACCTCACTTGGAGTATTGTGCGCAGTACTGGAGGCCATATCTCCAGAAGGATATAGATACTCTAGAGAGAGTTCAGAGAAGAGCTACTAAACTAGTACATGGATTGCAGGATAAAACTTACCAGGAAAGGTTAAAGGACCTTAAAGGGTTTCTATCACTTGGTATGACATAATTAGCTGTCAGACACTAGCGATCTGCTAGTGTCTGCTCTGGCCAACCATCCTACTATAATCACTTGTGGGGCAGCGGTTTTGCTAAAAAACTAACTTTTATAAATATGCTAATGAGCCTCTAGGTGCTATGTGGGCGTCATTAGGCTCCGTCTACCTTCATACACAGCCGCCGCCCAGCGCGTCCCTCCAGCCCGCCCATGTCCTCCTCCGTGTGACGCAGCGGACGAGTTCTCGCGCATGCGCCGTGCGCGGCTGTATTCGGCGCATTTGAGATCTCAGCTCGGAGCGGTCAGACATTCAATGCGCATGCGCCGAATACAGCCGCGCATGCGCATTGAATGTCTGACCGCTCCGAGCTGAGATCTCAAATGCGCCGAATACAGCCGCGCACGGCGCATGCGCGAGAACTCGTCCGCTGCGTCACACGGAGGAGGACATGGGCGGGCTGGAGGGACGCGCTGGGCGGCGGCTGTGTATGAAGGTAGACGGAGCCTCTAGGTGCTAATGACGCCCTCATAGCACCTAGAGGCTCATTAGCATATTTATAAAAGTTAGTTTTTTAGCAAAACCGCTGCCCCACAAGTGATTATAGTAGGATGGTTGGCCAGAGCAGACACTAGCAGATCGCTAGTGTCTGACAGCTAATTATGTCATACCAAGTGATAGAAACCCTTTAATATGTATAGCTTGGAAGAAAGAAGAGACAGAGGGGATATGATAGAAACTTTTAAATACATAAAGGGAATCAACTCGGTAAAGGAAGAGAGCATATTTAAAAGAAGAAAAACTACCACAAGAGGACACAGTTTTAAATTAGAGGGGCAAAGGTTTAAAAGTAATATAAGGAAGTATTACTTTACTGAGAGAGTAGTGGATGCATGGAATAGCCTTCCTGCAGAAGTGGTAGCTGCAAATACAGTGAAGGGGTTTAAGCATGCATGGGATAGGCATAAGGCCATCCTTCATATAAGATAGGGCCGGGGGCTATCCATAGTATTCAGTATATTGGGCAGACTAGATGGGCCAAATGGTTTTATCTGCCGACACATTCTATGTTTCTATGTTTCTATGTTTAGATCACTTGAATGGTCTTGGGGTGAGAAGGCCTCCATTAACTCACGGCTGTTGGAATCGATTTTGTGCAACCTCAAATAAGATAAGAAGACCCTCCAACCTGAAAGATTTGGAGCTCATTACTAAAGATGAATGGGCAAAAATACCTGTGGAAACATACAAAAAGCTGGTCTGCAATTATAGGAAGCGTTTGATTGCTGTAGTAGCCAATAAAGGCTTTTCTATTTATTATTGAGAAGGGTATGAATAATTTTGGACTGGACACTTTTTGCTCAAATGTAAATAAAAGCTGAGAAATGTTTTTTTTTTTTTTCCACAATAATGCCTCTTGTACATCGTCTTATTATCTTTTGGGAGACGCCTATGACATTTCCCGTCAAAAAATTACTTGCTCTGATACAACAGGCTTAATCAGACGCCATCAGCCTAATATACAAAGTCTGATAACTTCATCTTGGCTATCTGATGTTAGCTGACATCGTTTGCTTTGATTTGAGACCTCTCTGGGACGTCTAAGCTGCTCCGTTCAGGAGTTATGAGTGAGGCCTAGCTGAGACAGAATCCCCGGCCTAAATTTTGAAGCGGTGTGCATACCGGAGCTTCACCTGGGATACAGACTGCTGAGACTAAAGTTTTCTGCAAGTCCGGAGCAAGATAGTCTACCATCCACTGTACCTATCCCTCACCCGACTCCAGCGGTTATCCTAATCGTTATACTGGAGGCTGCCTTCATTACCCAGTGCCATTTTGGGACACAGAGAAGACCGCTCCAGACTGGAATCACAAGCTACATCTAAACAGTAACAACGTTCCGAGCCTTGACAGGATCAGGAGCGCAAATAATCATATATCTATGCGGCTCTTACCCCCCTTAAAGCTGTACAACAGAGTCATATTAACAGCACCCACCTTAACATCGTCATAACGCTGACTGCTGGGCAGAGCCGGCGCCATCTTAGTTCTAAGAATAGTGACGATACTGCTAGTTCCCTAATTTATCAACAACCCCTAGATAAAAGTTAAAATCAAATACAGACCTGTCAGCGGGTGCCCTGCTTAATGATCAAGGAAGCTGTTTTCTTAGCAGTGCTGACATAAGAGGATTGGTCGCAACACTCTGCAGCCACACACTGTCTCTGAAGTATAAATACAATATAAGCTGCGCTGAAGTAGTCCCACATAAACAGAGCCTAAGGTCACCTCATACAACCCCCTCTACCACAAGCACCACATCTCAGGATACAGACAGCGCCTACCTGGAAAACGTGGAGATCTGCCATCTTACTCTGCAGGAGAGATCCGATTATTAACAAATCTGAAAAACCAAAAGATGCATAGGTATTGCTTTCTCTGAACTTTCCGATTTAAAGAGACAGTGACCTATTTGTTCTGTCAACCCAAAACGACAGAAGATATCTAGCTGTATTCACAATCTGTTTTAAAACCTAAAAAAAGGGCCCGGAGCCTAGCCGGGACTGCAAATGGCTGTGTGAGAACTCGGCTCCTCCGCACCCAAGCAATTTAAACCATTTAATTAACGGTGACCCACTTCAAAATGGTCAAACATGGGAGAGACAGGAGCTCTGATGCTCCCGATACACCAAGAACCCAAAAAAGCCAGCAGACAATGCAACGCTTCCTCAAGAAAAAGCGCTCCCTTCACCAGGCGCAGGCACTAAGATGGCAGCGGCAGCTACATGCGCTGAAGAGGAGGAGGACACAGATGCAGACAGCTCTCAAGGAGACACATTGGAATCCAGAGACCCATCACCCGTCTCAAAATCATTCCTCACAAAGATACTGGAGCAAACACTAGAAAAAGCTATAAAGCCAGTACTGGTGAACTTTCTGACAATAAATCGGAAATCACTCAAATGGGGCACAGAGTAGAATCTCTGGAAACTGCAGCACAGGAACTTGTGTCGCACTCCACGGGAGTAGAAGAATATCTCAACTTCTACACTACAGAGCTCAACAGAGCGATGCTTTTACTAGAGGACCAGGAAAACAGAAGCAGGAGACGGAATATCCGCATCAAAGGCTTACCTGAATCCTGGGCCTCCGAAGCACTGAATAAAGTGGCAATGGAGATCTTCGCAAATTTACTAGGTCAAGAGTCGGCCGCCTCGATTATAATAGAGAGAATCCACAGGGTCCTAAGACCAGCCCCGAGGCCGAATGAAAGACACAGAGATGTTGTCTGCGGTCTATTGTCATCTGTGGACACTGCTCGTATTTTGACAGCAGCCAGAGAGAAAAGGCAAATCTCACATGATGGGGTGGACATAGCCCTCTACCAGGATATCGCACCCTCCACACTGGCAAAACGACGCACTATGAAGCCCCTACTGGATGTGCTGAGAGCCCAAAAGTTACAATACGCCTGGCTATATCCCTTCGGTATCGCGATCATAAGGAACGGCAAGCGCATTGCAATACATACCCCAGACGATTTGGATAGAGCCTGGGAAGCAATAGGAATACACCCGCTGGAAGTACCATCATGGATGCCGATTGCCCAACCTACAGACCTGCCACGACTCACAAAGATTGAATCCTGGAAGAAAATACCTAGGGGGAAATCCAAGATGAATAGAGCAGCAGGAGAAGTGCAATCCCCACCACCATGAAGATGCGAACAGGATCTGTCGGTTTCAAGCCTTCAATGGGAAGCTGAAATAGTCATGCATATTCGCTATCCCATAAAGACCGTATTTTATTTCCAGGGCTTGACGTTCAAAATTTTTGTTATTTATCATATCTCCTCTGTTGTTCGTTATGATTGCGATAAGGAAAAAAGACCCTTACGGTCTTCATTTAGCACCATTTATTTAGCAGGGTCACCAACCTGTTTGCTAAAATATAATCTGGTTTACGAGCTTGGGTGTATGGGCTAAACCAATCCCATCTCACTCTTACACTTACCACCACTCCTCCCCACCTTATCTTCCAGCGACTTGGAAGAAATCAGTTACTATACTAGTAGTAAGCTACTGTTATTTTGCTTATTAATAGTTTTTTTGTTGTTTTTCCCCCTGCTACATACCTCTGTCTCTTTTCTCTCTGGCTTTGATTCCTCCCTCCACCCCCCCCCCTCTCTTACTCTCCCTATTAAACAGCTTAAAAACTTTCTGCTTTAGTGGACAAGTATAAAATACCTATATACATCAGGACATGGCGGAGATTAAGATGACAACCTACAATGTTAAGGGCTTCAATTCACCTCAAAAGAGAGGTCAGGTAATGCTTGCCCTGAGAAAAATGGGCTCACATATTGTCTTTTTACAAGAGACACATCTGCGCCAGAAAAAGATACCAAAGCTGCCTACTAGACCATTTAATCAGTGGTTTCACAGCGCTCACCCTGCCTCAGCCTCCAAGGGTGTCTCCATAGCTATACACCAGTCCATACCTTTCTCACTCTCTCAACAGCTCACAGATGCGGAAGGGAGACTCCTGATCTTGAAAGGAGAGATTGCCTCAAGAAAATACACCCTAGCGAATCTGTATGCACCGAATACAGCCACCATACAATGGCTTCTTAAGACACTAGACACCGTAAAGCATTTTGCAGAGGGTCAGGTAATCCTGGGGGCAGACCTTAACCTGGTACTAAACCCAATCCTTGACTCCTCAACATCTAGGTCACACATAGCGCAAAAACATATCAGTAGTCTGCATAGAAAGTTGCAGGATGTCCAGCTGATAGACGTCTGGAGAAATAACAATCCGACAACTAGGGACTACTCCTTCTTCTCTAATCCACATAGATCATATCAGAGACTTGACCACATCTTAACATCTTCTTCTCTTTTGCCTGTCTCCAGCGATGCAGAGATTGGGAATATCACTATTTCTGACCACGCACCATGTCACCTGACTCTCACCCTGGCCTCACTACCAAGGAGGGAATGGAATTGGAAACTCAACGAATCCTTGCTGAACAACAGAACTCGCCTCGATCAGGTCAGATCTCAACTAGAGATGTATTTTGAGATCAACACCTCCGCACACAGCACCTCACCCATTGAATGGGAAGCGCATAAGGCATATGTGAGAGGGTGTCTCATCTCTATTGGTACCAGGGTAAAAAAGTAATATCAGAAAAAGGTAGACTCCATACTATCCCAGATAATGTTGTTAGAGAAATTAGACAAACTATCCGCATGTAAACAAAAACAAGGGGAATTAGCAGAACTTAGACTCCAACTCAAAAATCTCTTAGCTCAGAAAATAAAGAAACAGATATTAAATTTTCAACATAAAGTATACGCGCATGGAGACAAGGGGGGCAAGTTGATGACCTCTTTGTTAAAAAAGGCGAAAAATGTACTGTAACATATATACCCAAGATAAAACTACCCGACGATAGGGTTACTCAAGATACGCCGGAGATAGCAAGAGCCTTTCAACAATTTTATGAGGGTCTATATAACCTTAACAAATCAATGTCCCCAAATCAATCTGATACCAGACAGACACATATTAGAGAATTTCTAAGCTACCTCAAACTTCCAACAGTTCACCAAACAGATATAGATCTATTATCCGCACCAATCACTCAGGAAGAAGTGTCCACTATTATAAGAAATTTCCCCCCTGGTAAGAGCCCAGGACCAGACGGTCTGCCCTTACTTTACTATAGAAGCTTTCAGGACATCCTAATTCCACGACTTACAGATGTTTGTAATGCACTGCTACAGGGAGGGTCATTGCCTAGACAGACACAGGAATCGTACGTAACTCTTATCCATAAAGATGGCAAGGACCCCCAGAACTGTGGAAGTTATAGGCCAAGTTCCCTCTTGAACTTAGATTTGAAAATCTGGGCCAAAATACTTGCAACAAGATTAAATAAAATACTCCCTTATCTGATAGGCCCGGAACAATCAGGGTTTATTAAGGGCAGAGAGGGGAAAGATAACACACACAGGATCTTCCATGCTATTCAAGCAGCCAAAACAAAGAGGTTCCCGTTGGCCCTGTTGAGCATAGATGCCGAGAAGGCGTTTGACAGGGTCAACTGGAACTTCATGAAGCTAACTTTAGAAAAATTTGCCTTTCCTGAGCCCTTCATACACTCAATTCTCACACTATACCAACAGCCGCATGCCAGACTAAAAGTCAACGGAACACTATCCCCAGTCTTCGAAATATCAAATGGAACAAGACAAGGGTGTCCATTGTCACCCTCTTTATTCATACTAGTGATAGAGACATTAATCCAGCTGATCAGACAGACCCAAGAAACTGAAGGAGTCAAACATAACAAGGGAGAACTAAAATGCACTGCTTTTGCAGACGATCTTTTATTCCTGGTGACTAACCCGGATAAAGGACTAGATCAACTGGTCAAAATGATCGAGCTATTTAGCCAGATATCAGACTTCAAGGTCAATCACTCTAAGTCCGAAATATTAAATATCTCACTTCCCGAATCCAGAGCAACCTCTCTACAGAATAACCTCCCTTTTCACTGGACCAAGGGAACAATAAAATACCTAGGAATAAAGATCACTAAGAAACTGGATGACCTATTTAAATGTAACTACATTCCCCTTAAAAAGGACATCACACAACTTCTACTAAAGTACAACTTACCTTATCTGTCTTGGATGGGCAGAAAAAATGTGATAAAAACATACGTCTTCCCCAAGATTCTATATGTTATACAACTGGTCCCGATACACCTACCAAAAACATTCTTCCTGGAGATTAGGAGACTTTTTCTGAGATTCCTATGGAATGGGAAGAAACCGAGGTTAGCTCATGATCTTCTGACAAGGAGTAGAAAAGACGGTGGTCTGGGACTCCCAGACGTCTCGAGGTATTATCAAGCAACACAACTAAATAGATGGCTGGAGCTAGTAGACCCTCAAAGACAACCAGACGTATTAGAACTAATGCGACATAGTGTAGGGCCCACACTACAACAACTTCTCTGGTTAACTGACAAAAGTCAAACTAAGAATAAAGATATAGACCCCTTATTGAAAGGGATAAGAGAGACATGGAAAGAACTAAGCAAAAAGTTAGCACCCGACCCGTCGGCCTTATTACCGGCAAACCTCATACCTGACCTTCTAGGAAATAATAGAGATATCCACCAGGAAGTTTGGTCGTCATTAAAGCAAGTCAGACTGGGGGAGCTAACCCCTGACATAGAATCATCTATAATAAGCAAGTTACCAGAACGAATAAAAAACTCCGCTAGTTTTTTTCTCACTAGAGCATATATAGGAGCTGTGTGCGGAGAGTTGAGGGAGAGATCTGATTCAGTGAGACAACTGACAGAATTTGAAAAAACTCTTTTGTCACCACTTCGCAAGCAGAGGAAAATTACAGCATTATACGCTTTATTAGGAACAGAGATTGAAAAAAAAAAAACATTATATATTAGAGACTGGGAGAGAGAGCTTGACATCAATTTCTCAGACCAGGAACTCAAAAAGCTTCTAGCTTTCTCGCATGGATCATCGCCATGTATACGACTACAAGAAAATCATTTCAAGCTTCTTACCAGATGGTACAGAACTCCAGAGTTCTTAAACAAATGTGGTTTGTCAGGTGACCGGATTTGCTGGAGATGCGGCACTGGAGAGGGATCTTTATCCCATATATGGTGGTCATGCCCTCTAATCACCCCATTCTGGGAAGGCGTTAATAAGATAATAAATAGTCTCGGCTATAGAACTAAAGATCACACTTGAAATGGTGTTCTTCTCACTTCCAACTGACCTTTACAGACCATCCAGACGCAATTTAGTAACCCACCTTATAGCGGCTGCCAAATCTATCATACCTCTCCACTGGAGAGACGCAAACGCCCCCTCAATAAAGGAATGGATTACCAAGGTAAATCAAATTTGTAGTTTTGAAGAAATGACAAGTTGGATCAACAGAAACCACGAGAAATTTCTGAAAACCTGGCACCCTTGGAGGTCATGGAATGATGGGCAGTGATGTGAAATTAGCTGATAACCCCATATCATAACAAACCACTGATGAGCTAGAGTCATCTAACCGACACCCTGATCTAGATCTTGAGCTTAATTCCTTAGTTCCTCAACTCATACACAGTTCTACTGAGCACTGAAATAGCTTAAACCTCGCTTACTATCTATTCCCCCCCCCTCCACCCCCCTCCTCTTCTTCATCTTTCTTCTCCTTCTATCTCCTCTCTCCCCCTTTCTTTCTTTTTCAATATCTTTTTCTATCTTATCTTTTTTATGTATAAATGGCATATGGTCCAGACAACCATGGTCCCCCTTGATACTTTGATATACTTTGCTATGCAATTATTAGGTCTTTACTTAACACCTCTAGGAGTCATATAGGGGACTGAGATCATTGCTATACCGCATGATATTACTTATGGATCTATAAAGATACGTCAAATAGTTAATATATGTAATGTATATGACCTGTGATATCAACTTTGTATACTACTATATATGGCCAAATGGTCATCGTTTGTTTTGAAAAACTCTGAAAATAAAGAATTTACAAAGTAAAAAAAAATAATAAAAAATTACTTGCTGGTTGAATAAAAGTAACTTTAAGTCAAAATCTGTCAGGGGTATGAATAATTATGGGCAGCACTGTAGCTATGTCCATATATGGAGTCAGTGCTTGGGGACACCCCAGTGCATCTAAATCTAATTTAGCCTGTATTTCAAAAAAGTTTCAGCCAGGATTCAAACTCACAACCTTCTGTATTAGAGGCAAGACCCTTAACCACTCAGCTATAATAGTTGCATAGCCTGTCACTCACTGCATAGCCAGTAACTCACTGATTAGCCAGTCACATAAATAAATACAGAAATAAATAAAAAAATATAAAAATAATATGAGACTTCTACTGTACTGCACTTCATCTGAGACCTATAAAGTAGAAGTCTCATATGAAATTTTTTTATTACTGACATTTTCAGAAATAGAGGTTAAATTAGATTTATATATTTTATATTTTTTTAAGTAATTGTAAAAAATGTATGGCACAAAAGAAATGTGTAATTACTAGAAGATTTTTTTTTATATATATATATATATATAAATATATATATATATATATATATATATATATATATCGGCTATGATGCAGAAGCTGTCAGCTCAAATCCTGTCAAACTTTTTCTGAAATATAGGCTAAACTTAATTTAAACACACACACACATATATATGTTATTTACACATATTATATATTTAGAATATATAATATATGTAAATATATTATGGGTAAAACATTAGTAGTAGTTTCCCACATATTATGCCTTCATATATATCAGAAGTCTGATTATATATATACACTCACCTAAAGAATTATTAGGAACACCTGTTCTATTTCTCATTAATGAAATTATCTAGTCAACCAATCACATGGCAGTTGCTTCAATGCATTTAGGGGTGTGGTCCTGGTCAAGACAATCTCCTGAACTTCAAACTGAACGTCAGAATGGGAAAGAAAGGTGATTTAAGCAATTTTGAGCGTGGCATGGTTGTTGGTGCCAGGCGGGCCGGTCTGAGTATTTCACAATCTGCTCAGTTACTGGGATTTTCACGCACAACCATTTCTAGGGTTTACAAAGAATGGTGTGAAAAGGGAAAAACATCCAGTATGCGGCGGTCCTGTGGGCAAAAATGCCTTGTGGATGCTAGAGGTCAGAGGAGAATGGGCCGACTGATTCAAGCTGATAGAAGAGCAACGTTGACTGAAATAACCACTCGTTACAACCGAGGTATGCAGCAAAGCATTTGTGAAGCCACAACACGCACAACCTTGAGGCGGATGGGCTACAACAGCAGAAGACCCCACCGGGTACCACTCATCTCCACTACAAATAGGAAAAAGAGGCTACAATTTGCAGTCCGAATTTGGCGTAAACAGAATGAGAACATGTATCCATCCTCTGATGGCTACTTCCAGCAGGATAATGCACCATGTCACAAAGCTCGAATCATTTTAAATTGGTTTCTTGAACATGACAATGAGTTCACTGTACTAAAATGGCCCCCACAGACACCTGATCTCAACCCAATAGAGCATCTTTGGGATGTGGTGAAACCGGAGCTTCGTGCCCTGGATGTGCATCCCTCAAATCTCCATCAACTGCAAGATGCTATCCTATCAATATTGGCCAACATTTCTAAAGAATGCTATCGGCACCTTGTTGAATCAATGCCACGTAGAATTAAGGCAGTTCTGAAGGCAAAAGGGGGTCCAACACCGTATTAGTATGGTGTTCCTAATAATTCTTTAGGTGAGTGTATATATATACAGTACAGACCAAAAGTTTGGACACACCTTCTCATTCAAAGAGTTTTCTTTATTTTCATGACTATGAAGGCATCAAAACTATGAATTAACACATGTGGAATTATATACATAACAAACAAGTGTGAAACAACTGAAAATATGTCATATTCTAGGTTCTTCAAAGTAGCCACCTTTGGCTTTGATTACTGCTTTGCACACTCTTGGCATTCTCTTGATGAGCTTCAAGAGGTAGTCCCCTGAAATGGTCTTCCAACAGTCTTGAAGGAGTTCCCAGAGATGCTTAGCACTTTTTGGCCCTTTTGCCTTCACTCTGCGGTCCAGCTCACCCCAAACCATCTCGATTGGGTTCAGGTCCGGTGACTGTGGAGGCCAGGTCATCTGGCGCAGCACCCCATCACTCTCCTTCATGGTCAAATAGCCCTTACTTTCAACGTTTTCCCAATTTTTCGGCTGACTGACTGACCTTCATTTTTTAAAGTAATGATGGCCACTCGTTTTTCTTTACTTAGCTGCTTTTTTCTTGCCATAATACAAATTCTAACAGTCTATTCAGTAGGACTGTCAGCTGTGTATCCACCTGACTTCTCCTCAACGCAACTGATGTTCCCAACCCCATTTATAAGGCATGAAATCCCACTTATTAAACCTGACAGGGCACACCTGTGAAGTGAAAACCATTTCAGGGGACTACCTCTTGAAGCTCATCAAGAGAATGCCAAGAGTGTGCAAAGCAATAATCAAAGCAAAAGGTGGCTACTTTGAAGAACCTAGAATTAGGGATGAGCGAACCCGAACTGTATAGTTCGGGTTCGTACCGAATTTTGGGGTGTCCGTGACACGGACCCGAACCCGAACATTTTCATAAAAGTCTGTGTTCGGGTTCGGTGTTCGGCGCTTTCTTGGCGCTTTTTGAAAGGCTGCAAAGCAGCCAATCAACAAGCGTCATACTACTTGCCCCAAGAGGTCATCACAGCCTTGCCTACTATTGGCATGGCTGTGATTGGCCAGTGCAGCATGTGACCCAGCCTCTATATAAGCTTGGGTCACGTTGCGCTGCACGTCACTCTGCTGATTGAAGCATAGGGAGAGGTTGCAGCTGCGACATTAGGGCGAGATTAGGCAGATTAACTCCTCCAAAAGACTTCATTCTGTGATCGATCTGCAGCTGTGGATCATTGAAGTACTAATATTGACTTGCTCACTTTTTTGAGGCTGCCCAGAGCGTTTTTAGATCACTTTTTTTCTGGGGTGATCGGCGGCCATTTTGTGACTTGTGGTGCGCCAGCACAAGCTATCACCAAGTGTATTTAACCATCAATAGTGTGGTTATTTTGTGCTATATCCTACATCAGCTACAGGCTGAGCCTGTGTCACCGAAGTGCATTTAACCATCAACAGTCTGGTTATTTTTTGGCCATATACTACATCAGCTGCAGGCTGAGCCTGTGTCACCGAAGTGCATTTAACCATCAACAGTCTGATTATTTTTTGGCCATATACTAAATCTGGTGCAGGCTGAGCCTGTGTCACCCAAGTGCATTTAACCATCAACAGTGTGGTTATTTTTTGGCCATATACTACATCAGGGGCAAGTTGAGCCTGTCACCCAGCGCCTAAAAAATAGACCTGACATTTCTATTCAACCAAATCTGTTGTGTTTTAGCTGGTCAAGTTATTTTTAGTGACCGTAAAAGCACACTTTTTGTTCTGGGTTGAAAAACTATTCCCAAATTTGCCATTCTCAAAATAACTAGTTTCTGGTATATGAGGCCTACTTGAAATCTATCCCAAAAAGGATATCTTACATTGAAGGTGCTGATAGTGTCATTCAGAAAAACCTAAGACACACGCTACCGTGCAGATAGAAGTCTGATTCTGTGATTAAACCTATACCTGTCACACAGCACAAAAAAAAAAAGGCCTCACATTTCTATTCAACCAAATCTGTACTGTTTTAGCTGGTCAAGTTATTTCTAGTGACCGTAAAAGCACATTTTTTTTTCTGGGTTGAAAAACTATTCCCAAATTTGCCATTCTCAAAATAACTAGTTTCTGGTATTTGAGGCCTACTTGAAATCTATCCCAAAAAGGATATCTTACATTAAAGGTGCTGATAGTGCCATTCAGAAAAACCTAAGACACACGCTACCGTGCTGATAGAAGTCTGATTCTGTGATTAAACCTATACCTGTCACACAGCGCAAAAAAAAACAGGCCTCACATTTCTATTCAACCAAATCTGTACTGTTTTAGCTGGTCAAGTTATTTCTAGTGACCGTAAAAGCACATTTTTTTTTCTGGGTTGAAAAACTATTCCCAAATTTGCCATTCTCAAAATAACTAGTTTCTGGTATTTGAGGCCTACTTGAAATCTATCCCAAAAAGGATATCTTACATTAAAGGTGCTGATAGTGCCATTCAGAAAAACCTAAGACACACGCTACCGTGCTGATAGAAGTCTGATTCTGTGATTAAACCTATACCTGTCACACAGCGCAAAAAAAAACAGGCCTCACATTTCTATTCAACCAAATCTGTACTGTTTTAGCTGGTCAAGTTATTTCTAGTGACCGTAAAAGCACATTTTTTTTTCTGGGTTGAAAAACTATTCCCAAATTTGCCATTCTCAAAATAACTAGTTTCTGGTATTTGAGGCCTACTTGAAATCTATCCCAAAAAGGATATCTTACATTGAAGGTACTGATAGTGTCATTCAGAAAAACCTAAGACACACGCTACCGTGCAGATAGAAGTTTGATTCTGTGATTAAACCTATACCTGTCACACAGCGCAAAAAAAAAACAGGCATCACATTTCTATTCAACCAAATCTGTACTGTTTTAGCTGGTCTAGTTATTTGTAGTGACCGTAAAAGCACATTTTTTTTTCTGGGTTGAAAAACTATTCCCAAATTTGCCATTCTCAAAATAACTAGTTTCTGGTATTTGAGGCCTACTTGAAATCTATCCCAAAAAAGATATCTTACATTGAAGGTACTGATAGTGTCATTCAGAAAAACCTAAGACACACGCTACTGTGCAGATAGAAGTCTGATTCTGTGATTAAACCTATACCTGTCACACAGCGCAAAAAAAAACAGGCCTCACATTTCTATTCAACCAAATCTGTACTGTTTTAGCTGGTCAAGTTATTTCTAGTGACCGTAAAAGCACTTTTTTTTTTCTGGGTTGAAAAACTATTCCCAAATTTGCCATTCTCAAAATAACTAGTTTCTGGTAATTGAGGCCTACTTGAAATCTATCCCAAAAAAGATATCTTACATTGAAGGTACTGATAGTGTCATTCAGAAAAACCTAAGACACACGCTACCGTGCAGATAGAAGTCTGATTCTGTGATTAAACCTATACCTGTCACACAGCGCAAAAAAAAACAGGCCTCACATTTCTATTCAACCAAATCTGTACTGTTTTAGCTGGTCAAGTTATTTGTAGTGACCGTAAAAGCACATTTTTTTTTCTGGGTTGAAAAACTATTCCCAAATTTGCCATTCTCAAAATAACTAGTTTCTGGTATTTGAGGCCTACTTGAAATCTATCCCAAAAAGGATATCTTACATTGAAGGTACTGATAGTGTCATTCAGAAAAACCTAAGACACACGCTACTGTGCAGATAGAAGTCTGATTCTGTGATTAAACCTATACCTGTCACACAGCGCAAAAAAAAACAGGCCTCACATTTCTATTCAACCAAATCTGTACTGTTTTAGCTGGTCAAGTTATTTGTAGTGACCGTAAAAGCACATTTTTTTTTCTGGGTTGAAAAACTATTCCCAAATTTGCCATTCTCAAAATAACTAGTTTCTGGTAATTGAGGCCTACTTGAAATCTATCCCAAAAAAGATATCTTACATTGAAGGTACTGATAGTGTCATTCAGAAAAACCTAAGACACACGCTACCGTGCAGATAGAAGTCTGATTCTGTGATTAAACCTATACCTGTCACACAGCGCAAAAAAAAACAGGCCTCACATTTCTATTCAACCAAATCTGTACTGTTTTAGCTGGTCAAGTTATTTGTAGTGACCGTAAAAGCACATTTTTTTTTCTGGGTTGAAAAACTATTCCCAAATTTGCCATTCTCAAAATAACTAGTTTCTGGTATTTGAGGCCTACTTGAAATCTATCCCAAAAAGGATATCTTACATTGAAGGTACTGATAGTGTCATTGAGAAAAACCTAAGACACACGCTACCGTGCAGATAGAAGTCTGATTCTGTGATTAAACCTATACCTGTCACACAGCGCAAAAAAAAACAGGCCTCACATTTCTATTCAACCAAATCTGTACTGTTTTAGCTGGTCAAGTTATTTGTAGTGACCGTAAAAGCACTTTTTTTTTTCTGGGTTGAAAAACTATTCCCAAATTTGCCATTCTCAAAATAACTAGTTTCTGGTATTTGAGGCCTACTTGAAATCTATCCCAAAAAGGATATCTTACATTGAAGGTACTGATAGTGTCATTCAGAAAAACCTAAGACACACGCTACCGTGCAGATACAGTAGAAGTCTGATTCTGTGATTAAACCTATACCTGTCACACAACGCAAAAAAAAACAGGCCTCACATTTCTATTCAACCAAATCTGTACTGTTTTAGCTGGTCAAGTTATTTCTAGTGACCGTAAAAGCACTTTTTTTTTTATGGGTTGAAAAACTATTCCCAAATTTGCCATTCTCAAAATAACTAGTTTCTGGTATTTGAGGCCTACTTGAAATCTATCCCAAAAAGGATATCTTACATTGAAGGTACTGATAGTGTCATTCAGAAAAACCTAAGACACACGCTACCGTGCAGATAGAAGTCTGATTCTGTGATTAAACCTATACCTGTCACACAGCGCAAAAAAAAAAAGGCCTCACATTTCTATTCAACCAAATCTGTACTGTTTTAGCTGGTCAAGTTATTTGTAGTGACCGTAAAAGCAGACTTTTTGTTCTGGGTTGAAAAACTATTCCCAAATTTGCCATTCTCAAAATTGTGGTGAACGGGAACAATGAGGAAAACATCTAATAAGGGACGCGGACGTGGACATGGTCGTGGTGGTGTTAGTGGACCCTCTGGTGCTGGGAGAGGACGTGGCCGTTCTGCCACAGCCACACGTCCTAGTGAACCAACTACCTCAGGTCCCAGTAGCCAGCAGAATTTACAGCGATATTTGGTGGGGCCCAATGCCGTTCTAAGGATGGTAAGGCCTGAGCAGGTACAGGCATTAGTCAATTGGGTGGCCGACAGTGGATCCAGCACGTTCACATTATCTCCCACCCAGTCTTCTGCAGAAAGCGCACAGATGGCGCATGAAAACCAAGCCCATCGGTCTGTCACATCACCCCCATGCATATCAGGGAAACTGTCTGAGCCTCAAGTTATGCAGCAGTCTCTTATGCTGTTTGAAGACTCTGCTGGCAGGGTTTCCCAAGGGCATCCACCTAGCCCTTCCCCAGCGGTGGAAGAGATAGAATGCACTAACGCACAACCACTTATTTTTCCTGATGATGAGGACATGGGAATACCACCTCAGCACGTCTCTGATGATGACGAAACACAGGTGCCAACTGCTGCGTCTTTCTGCAGTGTGCAGACTGAACAGGAGGTCAGGGATCAAGACTGGGTGGAAGACGATGCAGGGGACGATGAGGTCCTAGACCCCACATGGAATGAAGGTCGTGCCACTGACTTTCAGAGTTCGGAGGAAGAGGCAGTGGTGAGACCGAGCCAACAGCATAGCAAAAGAAAGAGCAGTGGGCAAAATCAGAACACCCGCCGCCAAGAGACTCCGCCTGCTACTGACCGCCGCCATCTGGGACCGAGCACCCCAAAGGCAGCTTCAAGGAGTTCCCTGGCATGGCACTTCTTCAAACAATGTGCTGATGACAAGACCCGAGTGGTTTGCACGCTGTGCCATCAGAGCCTGAAGCGAGGCATTAACGTTCTGAACTGCAGTGGAGTAAACACCTTAAAAACAAGGAAGTCACTCAGGCTCCCCCTGCTACCTCTTCTGCTGCTGCCGCCTCTGCCTCTTCTGCTGCTGCCGCCGCCTCGGCCTCTTCTGCTGCTGCTGCCGCCGCCTCTTCCTCTGCCTCTGGAGGAACGTTGGCACCTGCCGCCCAGCAAACATGGGATGTACCACCAACACCACCACCTGCGTCACCAAGCATCTCAACCATGTCACACGGCAGCGTTCAGCTCTCCATCTCACAAACATTTGAGAGAAAGCGTAAATTCCCACCTAGCCACCCTCGATCCCTGGCCCTGAATGCCAGCATTTCTAAACTACTGGCCTATGAAATGCTGTCATTTAGGCTGGTGGACACACACAGCTTCAAACAGCTCATGTCGCTTGCTGTCCCACAGTATGTTGTTCCCAGCCGCCACTACTTCTCCAAGAGAGCCGTGCCTTCCCTACACAAACAAGTGTCCGATAAAATCAAGTGTGCACTGCGCAACGCCATCTGTGGCAAGGTCCACCTAACCACAGATACGTGGACCAGTAAGCACGGCCAGGGATGCTATATCTCCCTAACTGCACACTGGGTAAATGTAGTGGCGGCTGGGCCCCAGGCGGAGAGCTGTTTGGCGCACGTCCTTCCGCCGCCAAGGATCGCAGGGCAACATTCTTTGCCTCCTGTCTCCTCCTCCTCCTACTCAGCTTCCTCCTCCTCTTCTTCCACCTGCTCATCCAGTCAGCCACACACCTTCACCACCAACTTCAGCACAGCCCGGGGTAAACGTCAGCAGGCCGTTCTGAAACTCATATGTTTGGGGGACAGGCCCCACACCGCACAGGAGTTGTGGCGGGGTATAGAACAACAGACCGACGAGTGGTTGCTGCCGGTGAGCCTCAAGCCCAGCCTGGTGGTGTGCGATAATGGGCGAAATCTCGTTGCAGCTCTGGGACTAGCCGGATTGACGCACATCCCTTGCCTGGCGCATGTGCTGAATTTGGTGGTGCAGAAGTTCATTCTCAACTACCCAGACATGTCAGAGCTGCTGCATAAAGTGCGGGCCGTCTGTTCGCGCTTCCGGCGTTGACACCCTGCCGCTGCTCGCCTGTCTGCGCTACAGCGTAACTTCGGCCTTCCCGCTCATCGCCTCATATGCGACGTAGCCACCAGGTGGAACTCCACCTTGCATATGCTGGACAGACTGTGCGAGCAGCAGCAGGCCATAGTGGAGTTTCAGCTGCAGCACGCACGGGTCAGTCGCACTGTGGATCAGCCCCACTTCACCACCAATGACTGGGCCTCCATGCGAGACCTGTGTGCCCTGTTGCGTTGTTTCGAGTACTCCACCAACATGGCCAGTGGCGATGACGCCGTTATCAGCGTTACAATACCACTTCTATGTCTCCTTGAGAAAACACTTAGGGCGATGATGGAAGAGGAGGTGGCCCAGGAGGAAGAGGAGGAAGAGGGGTCATTTTTAGCACTTTCAGGCCAGTCTCTTCGAAGTGACTCAGAGGGAGGTTTTTTGCAACACCAGAGGCCAGGTACAAATGTGGCCAGACAGGGCCCACTACTGGAGGACGAGGAGGACGAGGATGAGGAGGAGGTGGAGGAGGATGAGGATGAAGCATGTTCACAGCGGGGTGGCACCCAAAGCAGCTCGGGCCCATCACTGGTGCGTGGCTGGGGGGAAACACAGGACGATGACGATACGCCTCCCACAGAGGACAGCTTGTCCTTACCTCTGGGCAGCCTGGCACACATGAGCGACTACATGCTGCAGTGCCTGCGCAACGACAGCAGAGTTGCCCACATTTTAACGTGTGCGGACTACTGGGTTGCCACCCTGCTGGATCCCCGGTACAAAGACAATGGGCCCACCTTACTTCCTACATTGGAGCGTGATAGGAAGATGCGCGAGTACAAGCGCACGTTGGTAGACGCGCTACTGAGAGCATTCCCAAATGTCACAGGGGAACCAGTGGAAGCCCAAGGCGAAGGCAGAGGAGGAGCAAGAGGTCGCCAACGCAGCTGTGTCACGCCCAGCTCCTCTGAGGGCAGGGTTAGCATGGCAGAGATGTGGAAAAGTTTTGTCAACACGCCACAGCTCACTGCACCACCACCTGATACGGAACGTGTTAGCAGGAGGCAACATTTCACTAACATGGTGGAACAGTACCTGTGCACACCCCTCCACGTACTGACTGATGGTTCGGCCCCATTCAACTTCTGGGTCTCCAAATTGTCCACGTGGCCAGAGCTAGCCTTTTATGCCTTGGAGGTGCTGGCCTGCCCGGCGGCCAGCGTTTTGTCTGAACGTGTATTCAGCACGGCAGGGGGCGTCATTACAGACAAACGCAGCCGCCTGTCTACAGCCAATGTGGACAAGCTGACGTTCATAAAAATGAACCAGGCATGGATCCCACAGGACCTGTCCATCCCTTGTGCAGATTAGATATTAACTACCTCCCCTTAACAATATATTATTCTACTCCAGGGCACTTCCTCATTCAATACTATTTTTAATTTCATTTTACCATTATATTGTGGGGCAACCCAAAGTTGAATGAACCTCTCCTCTGTCTGGGTGCCGGGGCCTAAATGTGTGACAGAGGCCTGTTCCAGTGGTGGGTGACGTGAAGCCTGATTCTCTGCTATGACATGAAGACTTATTCTGTGCTGACATGAAGCCAGATTCTCTGTTACGCGACCTCTCTCCTCTGCCTGGGTGCCTGGGCCTAAATATGTGACGGTGGCCTGTTCCAGTGGTGGGTCACGTGAAGCCTGATTCTCTGCTATGACATGAAGACAGATTCTGTGCTGACATCAGGCCAGATTCTCTGTTACGGGACCTCTCTCCTCTGCCTGGGTGCCTGGGCCTAAATGTGTGACAGTGGCCTGTTCCAGTGGTGGGTGACGTGAAGCCTGATTCTCTGCTATGACATGAAGAGAGATTCTGTGCTGACATAAGGCCAGATTCTCTGTTACGGGACCTCTCTCCTCTGCCTGGGTGCCTGGGCCTAAATGTGTGACAGTGGCCTGTTCCAGTGGTGGGTCACGTGAAGCCTGATTCTCTGCTATGACATGAAGACAGATTCTGTGCTGACATCAGGCCAGATTCTCTGTTACGGGACCTCTCTCCTCTGCCTGGGTGCCTGGGCCTAAATGTGTGACAGTGGCCTGTTCCAGTGGTGGGTGACGTGAAGCCTGATTCTCTGCTATGACATGAAGACAGATTCTGTGCTGACATCAGGCCAGATTCTCTGTTACGGGACCTCTCTCCTCTGCCTGGGTGCCTGGGCCTAAATGTGTGACAGTGGCCTGTTCCAGTGGTGGGTGACGTGAAGCCTGATTCTCTGCTATGACATGAAGACAGGTTCTGTGCTGACATAAGGCCAGATTCTCTGTTACGGGACCTCTCTCCTCTGCCTGGGTGCCTGGGCCTAAATGTGTGACAGTGGCCTGTTCCAGTGGTGGGTGACGTGAAGCTTGATTCTCTGCTATGACATGAAGACAGATTCTGCGCTGACATAAGGCCAGATTCTCTGTTACGGGACCGCTCTCCTCTGTCTGGGTGCCGGGGCCTAAATGTGTGACAGTGGCCTGTTCCAGTGGTGGGTGACGTGAAGCCTGATTCTCTGCTATGACATGAAGACAGATTCTGTGCTGACATCAGGCCAGATTCTCTGTTACGGGACCTCTCTCCTCTGCCTGGGTGCCTGGGCCTAAATGTGTGACAGTGGCCTGTTCCAGTGGTGGGTGACGTGAAGCCTGATTCTCTGCTATGACATGAAGACAGATTCTGTGCTGACATCAGGCCAGATTCTCTGTTACGGGACCTCTCTCCTCTGCCTGGGTGCCTGGGCCTAAATGTGTGACAGTGGCCTGTTCCAGTGGTGGGTGACGTGAAGCCTGATTCTCTGCTATGACATGAAGACAGATTCTGTGCTGACATAAGGCCAGATTCTCTGTTACGCGACCTCTCTCCTCTGCCTGGGTGCCTGGGCCTAAATATGTGACAGTGGCCTGTTCCAGTGGTGGGTGACGTGAAGCCTGATTCTCTGCTATGACATGAAGACAGATTCTGTGCTGACATCAGGCCAGATTCTCTGTTACGGGACCTCTCTCCTCTGCCTGGGTGCCTGGGCCTAAATGTGTGACAGTGGCCTGTTCCAGTGGTGGGTGACGTGAAGCCTGATTCTCTGCTATGACATGAAGAGAGATTCTGTGCTGACATCAGGCCAGATTCTCTGTTACGGGACCTCTCTCCTCTGCCTGGGTGCCTGGGCCTAAATGTGTGACAATGGCCTGTTCCAGTGGTGGGTGACGTGAAGCCTGATTCTCTGCTATGACATGAAGACAGATTCTGTGCTGACATCAGGCCAGATTCTCTGTTACGGGACCTCTCTCCTCTGCCTGGGTGCCTGGGCCTAAATGTGTGACAGTGGCCTGTTCCAGTGGTGGGTGACGTGAAGCCTGATTCTCTGCTATGACATGAAGACAGATTTTGTGCTGACATCAGGCCAGATTCTCTGTTACGGGACCTCTCTCCTCTGCCTGGGTGCCTGGGCCTAAATGTGTGACAGTGGCCTGTTCCAGTGGTGGGTGACGTGAAGCCTGATTCTCTGCTATGACATGAAGACAGATTCTGTGCTGACATCAGGCCAGATTCTCTGTTACGGGACCTCTCTCCTCTGCCTGGGTGCCTGGGCCTAAATGTGTGACAGTGGCCTGTTCCAGTGGTGGGTGACGTGAAGCCTGATTCTCTGCTATGACATGAAGACAGATTCTGTGCTGACATCAGGCCAGATTCTCTGTTAAGGGACCTCTCTCCTCTGTCTGGGTGCCTGGGCCTAAATGTGTGACAGTGGCCTGTTCCAGTGGTGGGTGACGTGAAGCCTGATTCTCTGCTATGACATGAAGACTGATTCTGTGCTGACATGAAGCCAGATTCTCTGCTATGGCATGAAGAGACTGATTCTGTGCTGACATGAAGCCAGATTCTTTGCTATGGCATGAAGAGACTGATTCTCTGCTGACGTGAAGCCAGATTCTCTGCTATGGGACCTCTGTCCAATTGATATTGGGTCATTTTTATTTTTTTTATTTTTATTTTAATTCATTTCCCTATCCACATTTGTTTGCAGGGGATTTACCTACATGTTGCTGCCCTTTGCAGCCCTGTAGCTCTTTCCTGGGCTGTTTTACAGCCTTTTTAGTGCCCAAAAGTCCGGGTCCCCATTGACTTCAATGGGGTTCGGGTTCGGGACGAAGTTCGGTTCGGGTTCGGATCCCGAACCCGAACATTTCCGGGAAGTTCGGCCGAACTTCTCGAACCCGAACATCCAGGTGTTCGCTCAACTCTACCTAGAATATGACATATTTTCAGTTGTTTCACACTTGTTTGTTATGTATATAATTCCACATGTGTTAATTCATAGTTTTGATGCCTTCAGTGTGAATCTACAATTTTCATAGTCATGAAAATAAAGAAAACTCTTTGAATGAGGTGTGTCCAAACTTTTGGTCTGTACTGTATATATATATATATATACAGTGGGATGCGAAAGTTTGGGCAACCTTGTTAATTGTCATGATTTTCCTGTATAAATCGTTGGTTGTTACGATAAAAAATGTCAGTTAAATATATCATATAGGAGACACACACAGTGATATTTGAGAAGTGAAATGAAGTTTATTGGATTTACAGAAAGTGTGCTATAATTGTTTAAACAAAATTAGGCAGGTGCATAAATTTGGGCACTGTTGTCATTTTATTGATTCCAAAACCTTTAGAACTAATTATTGGAACTCATATTGGCTTGGTAAGCTCAGTGACCCCTGACCTACATACACAGGTGAATCGAATTATGAGAAAGAGTATTTAAGGGGGTCAATTGAAAGTTTCCCTCCTCTTTTAATTTTCTCTGAAGAGTAGCAACATGGGTGTCTCAAAACAACTCTCAAATGACCTGAAGACAAAGATTGTTCACCATCATGGTTTAGGGGAAGGATACAGAAAGCTGTCTCAGAGATTTCAGCTGTCTGTTTCCACAGTTAGGAACATATTGAGGAAATGGAAGACCACAGGCTCAGTTCAAGTTAAGGCTCGAAGTGGCAGACCAAGAAAAATCTCGGATAGACAGAAGCGACGAATGGTGAGAATAGTCAGAGTCAACCCACAGACCAGCACCAAAGACCTACAACATCATCTTGCTGCAGATGGAGTCACTGTGCATCGTTCAACCATTCGACACACTTTACACAAGGAGATGCTGTATGCGAGAGTGATGCAGAGGAAGCATTTTCTCCGCCCACAGCACAAAAAGTGACGCTTGAGGTGGGCTAAAGCACATTTGGACAAGCCAGCTTCATTTTGGGATAAGGTGCTGTGGACTGATGAAACTAAAATTTAGTTATTTGGCCATAACAAGGGGCGTTATGCATGGAGGAAAAAGAACACAGCATTCCAAGAAAAACACCTGCTACCTACAGTAAAATATGGTGGTGGTTCCATCATGCTGTGGGGCTGTGTGGCCAGTGCAGGGACTGGGAATCTTGTCAAAGTTGAGGGACGCATGGATTCCACTCAGTATCAGCAGATTCTGGAGACCAATGTCCAGGAATCAGTGACAAAGCGGAAGCTGCGCCGGGGCTGGATCTTTCAACAAGACAACGACCCTAAACACTGCCCAAAATCCACTAAGGCATTTATGCAGAGGAACAAGTACAACGTTCTGGAATGGCCATCTCAGTCCCCAGACCTGAATATAATTGAAAATCTGTGGTGTGACTTAAAGAGAGCTGTCCATGCTCGGAAGCCATCAAACCTGAATGAACTAAAGATGTTTTGTAAAGAGGAATGGTCCAAAATACCTTCAACCAGAATCCAGATTCTCATTGGAACCTACAGGAAGCATTTAGAGGCTGTAATTTCTGCAAAAGGAGGATCTACTAAATATTGATTTCATTTCTTTTTTGTGGTACCCAAATTTATGCACCTGCCAAATTTTTTTTAAACAATTATAGCACACTTTCTGTAAATCCAATAAACTTCATTTCACTTCTCAAATATCACTGTGTGTGTCTCCTATATGATATATTTAACTGACATTTTTTATCGTAACCACCAACGATTTATACAGGAAAATCATGATGATTAACAAGGTTGCCCAAACTTTTGCATCCCACTGTATATATATATATATATATATATATATATATATATTTATATACACATATATAGTGAGTCATGCACTCCTGATTAGCCTGTCTGCCCCATAAGCTGATTTTAATTAGTCTCAGTATAAAGCTGTGGCCTGCTCTCACTACATTCATTGGAAGCTGTCTTGCACAAGGAAAGGTATGGATTGGGCTCAGCATGCATGTTGGTACCTGCATCCCTTGTAAGTAATGGAGGCCATTGTGGCACCAAAATTGATAAAAGGCAGAGTGGACCCAGCATGCATGTGGATCCAACACTTCCTGAACTTTATGGCGGCCATTATGGTTCATAACAGGTAGTATTAGTGTTAGAACCCGTCTTACAGAGATCGCCTAGACGTTCGGCAGACAGGCTTAGATGGTTTTGTACAAAATGCATTTGCCAAGCATCTCACTTTATAAATAAGTGTAGCATTAGCACTATAATATTTTTTGTAACTATGGCATTATTGTACTTTATCTGTTATGCAGGGTGCTGTTGCATTGTCTCTCTCTCTCTCTCTCTCTCTCTCTCTCTATATATATATATTTATTAATTTTTTTCTAGTAATTACACATTTATTTTGTGCCATACATTTTTACAATTACTAAAAAAAATATAAAATATATAAATCTAATTTAACTTTAACCACTACACTATATAGCTGCATAGCCAGGCCCTCAAAAAAAAAAATATATATATGAGACTTCTACCGTAGAGGAATACTCAATACTAGTAAATATTCCTCTACAGTAGAAGTTTCATTTTTTATTTTTTATTTTTTTGTAGCTGATTATGCAACTATATAGTGTAGTGGTTAAAGTTCTGGGCTGTGATGCAGAACCTGTGAGTTGCACCTTTTTTGATTTTATTACAGCACTCAGTCTTTTTGGGTATGAGTCTATCAGCATGGCACATTTTGACTTGGCAAGATTTGCCCACTCTTCTTTGCAAAAACACTCCAAATCTGTCAGATTGCGAGGGCATCTCCTGTGCACAGCCTTCTTCCGATCACCCCACAGATTTTCAATCGGATTCAGGTGTGGGCTCTGGCTGGGCCATTCCAAAACTTTAATCTTCTTCTGGTGAAGCCATTCCTTTGTTGATTTGGATGTATGCTTTGGGTCGTTGTCATGCTGAAAGATGAAGTTCCTCTTCATGTTCAGCTTTCTAGCAGAAGCCTGAAGGTTTCTTGCCAATATTGACTGGTATTTGGAACTGTTCATCATTCCCTCTAGCTTAAATAAGGCCCCAGTTCCAGTTGAGGAAAAACAGCCCCAAAGCATGATGCTGCCACCACCATGCTTCACTGTGGGTATGATGTTCTTTTGGTGATGTGCAGTGTTGTTTTTGCACCAAACATATCTTTTGGAATTATGGCCAAAAAGTTCAACCTTGGTTTCATCAGACCATAACACCTTTTCCCACATGCTTTTGGGAGACTTCAGATGTGTTTTTTGCAAAATGTAGCCTGGCTTGGATGTTTTTCTTCGTAAGAAAAGGCTTTCGTCTTGCCACTCTACCCCATAGCCCAGACATATGAAGAATACGGGAGATTGTTGTCACATGTACCACACAGCCAGTACTTGCCAGATATTCCTGCAGCTTCTTTAATGTTGCTGTAGGCCTCTTGGCAGCCTCCCAGACCAGTTTTCTTCTCGTCTTCATCAACTTTGGACGACGTCCAGTTCTTGGTAATGTTACTGTTCTGCCATATTTTCTCCCCTTGATGACTGTCTTCACTGTGTTCCATGTGTAACCCTGTAAAGTTACACCGGCTGCGTTATCTGAAATGCCCAGTAGATGGACTCAGTATGCTGTTAATAAGACATTGAGCATTTATCACATGACTGGCTGAAAGGAGTCACATGGTTAGTGACATCATCGCAGGTCCTAAAACGACGTGGGCTGCACAGCTCTAAAGAGGAAGGTCCTGGAAAAGTTTCTGGAAGCTACGATTTGCTCAGCCAGAGAGAGGACATGGGTCTGGCATTGAGAGACTGCAGCACAGAGATAGAACTTGAACAAGAGAACTTCCTTCACCCAAGATCACACCTGCTGAGAGAGGGACCGCTGGCAAAGACAAGCACTGAGTCCAGACGTCTGGTGAATCCAGTGAGAGGAGATTGCTGCGGACTGGCCTGGTAAATGGTGTTGTGAGGGTAAGTCAAACCTCTCCCTGTATCACCACAGGGCACCTGTCTCCTCACCACAATAAAGACTCTGAGGTCCAGTGACAGACATTACACAGCTCAGGCTGCTTCAGTGATCCTGCGGAGCAAGAGCTTATAAGGGCCCCAACTCTCCTATGTGCACCAACGGCCATTAGGGCGAAGATAGGGGGTGGGACGCAGGTGTGCTAGTGGGTGGGTGAGGAAGAATCCACATTACCCTGTTATTTGTGTTACGCTATTGTATTTTCCTATGTATGTTGGTTTATTTTGTTACGCACTATATAAAGTTAATTCCAGTTAGGCTGTGTCAGTCTCATTTGCACCAAGTATGTTCCCAGTGGGACCCCACATCCCTACCCCGGATGCTCCACTGGGTGGAGGCACTGCCGCAGACATGTACCCCAACTCCCAGATAGCGGAGGCTCAGGATCCGCCTGTCAGGCATAGTGAGTTAACTAGGGTTAGGGACCCCATAGACACTAGGGGGCGCCACCAAAACCCCGTTACATATGGAGGCACTGCTGAGATCAATTGGGGTACAACCAGTGAGAATAGATTAAATCCTCAGGCCACTCCCTCCTTTGCAAAAGAGTGGGCCCAGCAAAGAAATGTACCATTGCAGCAAGCTGTGATGTTATGCAGAGTCCCATCCTGCTGTGAGATGAATCACGTCATCTTGTGTATAGAACTTCGATTGGGAATAGAAATGGCGACCGTCAGGGATATCCTGCAGGATTCTGAAGGCCAAACTTACATGTTAATATATTGTCATACGGACTTGGGAGACCATGAGATGCCTACCAACATTCATTTATATGGAGCCCCGGATGAAGGATGCTCTTTAGTGTACGCTCTACTTGAGAAGAAAGAAAGGGTCTCGCTGCAACAACCCTTTAAATTAGAACAGAGAGATTATGTCACAGAAAATTATTCTAAGCTCCTGACTCCCATCTCCAGAAAGGCCGGAGCCATTCCTAAACAAGCTGCTCATCCTCCTAGAGAACGGGGGATGATTACTCCTAAAGCAGAATTTCATCCATCTACAGCATTACTGAAACCAGACAACCCTGAAGTCCGCACCCCGCCTACAGGAGGTAGTGATGTATCGGACATACTCCAGAAACTCTCAGAAGCCATAGTGACGGCAAACCACACCCATAGTTACCGCAAACTAAAGGTGTTTTCTGGGAATCAGCCTGTTCCTTCAGGAGAAGAGCCTTTTGAGGTCTGGAAGGATAATGCTATGCAGTTGTTGGAGGAATGGTCTTGTACGGATACCATAAAGAAACAGCGGTTGGTGGAGAGTCTTCGTTTTCCCGCTACAGACATGATAAGACTGTACAAGGGAGTAAATGGGCAAGCTACTGTGCACGACTATCTACAAGTTTTGCAGGATGCTTATGGGAAATCAGAAGATTTGGATGATCTGCTGGTTAAGTTCCTAGCCACTAAGCAGAAGGAGCATGAAAAAGCCACTGACTATATCAACCGGTTACAGCTATCGCTTGGAAAGTTATTCCATAAAGGAGCAGTTCCTGCCTCTGAGTTGGATGCTCGGCTATCTAAGCAAATTCAGAGAGGTGGCTTAATCAATAATCCAATTATGATTCTGCTGAGAGCCAAGTTGGATGATAAAGTCCTGCCTTATTCCACCTTAATAAATACAGCCAGGAGATTGGAAGACCAGATGTGTCCACCCCTACAGAAGGAGAAAGAGGATACAGAACTGTCAGCTCTTAGGAAGAAGGTGGCTGAATTGGAGTTCTTATGCAAGTCACCACCAGAGAGAGCAGATCCTCCCCCTGGAAGTGGGGGGCAACACAGGAAGACTCAGAAAAAACTGTTTCCTGAGGATTCACCCCGCCGAGGGGATTGCTTTAAATGTGGAAAGTCAGGGCATTTTCAGCGGGAGTGCCCTGCGAACTCCATGGAGGTGGATGTGGAGGTGCTGACAACCGAGCTTGAGGAGACTCAAATGACCAGGTCTTACAAGCGAAGGAAGACCCGGCCTACATATGGGTTATCTGTAGGAGCCAAGATTGGGCCTAAATCTTTGATACACGTGCAAGTAGAAGGAATTCAGGCTTCAGCATTGCTAGATACAGGTTCTCAAGTCACCATTATCTACCGGGACTTCTATGAACGTCATTTGAAACACATTCCTATGGAACCTGCAGGAGAGTTTCAGCTATGGGGCGTTGGTTCTCAAGCTCAACCTGTGGAAGGATGCATAAAAGTGACCATAACTATTCCCCAGTTAAACACTGGGATAATATGTCCTATGGAGCTGGAAGCTTTAATATGCCCTGCAGCCAGGAAAGTGTGTGCCCCAATAATATTGGGCACTAATGCAAAGATGGTACAGGATGTATTCAAGGCCTATCTGACAGAAGTGGGAGATGTCTCCTTAGACCGACTGATGGAGGTCAGCCCTGTCCTAGGGAAAGAGTGTAGACGACTAGCCCTTGAAACAAAACCAGGGTCGTGCCACTATTCAGGAACAGAACCTGCATTTGTGAAGCCTGGTGAGACCAAAACCTTACGAGCCATAGCCTCAATGCACCATGAAATGTTGGGAGGAACTGGACAATACCTTATAGAGTCTCTGCCTGAAGAGGATCAGAAGAAAGGGTGGACTCTCATACCTGAGGTAAAAGATTGGCGGAAAAGGTGGTGTCGGAGCTTTCCTGTGATGGTACAGAATTTAACCCCCACGGAAATCCGGATTGATCGTCATCAAAAGATTGGTGTGATACACCTTTTGGATCAAGTTTCGTCCATCATGTCTGTGAGTGCAGAACAGAAGGATCATGTGAAAGCACCTTTAGATTTTGATCTAGAAGATTCTCCTCTACCACAGGAGTGGAAAGACAGCCTTCGTTCAAAACTGGTCACCCGAGAGGGAGTGTTTTCCAGAGCAGAGATGGACGTGGGGTGTTCTAAGAGTGCCACCCATACTATAAGACTTGCTGATTCTACTCCTTTCAGAGAAAGGTCAAGAAGAATACCCCCTCGAGATGTGGAAGATGTCCGGGACATACTCCAGCAGATGGAAGGAGCAGGCATCATCACAGAGTCTCGGAGCCCCTATGCCTCACCTATTGTGGTAGTGAGAAAAAAGAATGGTTCAGTTCGGCTATGTGTGGACTACCGTACTTTGAACAAGAGGACTGTGCCAGATCAGTACACTTTGCCCCGGATAGAGGATCTTCTGAACGCCCTATCTGGCAGCCAGTGGTTCAGTGTGCTTGACTTGAGGTCTGGATATTATCAGGTACCCATGAAGAAGGAGGATCAGGAAAAGACAGCTTTCATCTGCCCTTTGGGGTTTTTCCAGTTTACCAGAATGCCACAGGGAGTCACAGGAGCTCCTGCTACTTTTCAGAGGCTGATGGAGAAAACTGTGGGGGATATGAATCCCAAAGAGTGTCTAGTGTATCTAGATGACCTAATTGTTTTCGGGAAGACACCAGAGGAGCATGAACAAAGATTGCTAAAGGTGTTGGATCGACTTCAAGCTGAAGGCCTGAAGCTATCAGTGGACAAATGCCGATTTGCCCAGAACTCTGTCACTTATGTGGGGCATATAGTCTCCGCTGAAGGAGTAGCCACAGATCCTGCTAAAATTGAAGCAGTGTTGAATTGGCCAAGACCAGATAACATCAGTGAGTTGCGGTCCTTTCTCGGATTCTGTGGTTACTACCGAAGGTTTGTGAAAGACTACTCAAAGATTGCTCGAGAGTTACATGACCTACTGAAGATTACCTCTGACGTAACGGGTGCTAAGGCACCATCTCCTAAAGACCCCTTTGGAGAGAAATGGACTTCAGGATGTGAAGATGCCTTTCTGACATTGAAGAAGAGACTTACAGAAGCTCCTGTTTTAGCCTATGCAGACCCTGAGAAACCATATATCCTCCATGTGGATGCCAGTATGGAAGGTCTAGGGGGTGTACTGCACCAAAGTTATCCAGAAGGATTGAGGCCGGTGGCTTACATAAGTAGAAGCCTTACAGGTGCAGAGAAGAACTATCGAGTCCATAAATTGGAATTTCTGGCACTCAAGTGGGCCATCGTGGATAAGCTACATGACTATTTGTATGGAGCAACATTCGAAGTAAGGACTGACAACAATCCACTTACCTACATTCAGACTACAGCTAAGCTGGATGCCACAGGACATAGGTGGTTGGCTGCCTTATCAAGCTACAGTTTCAGCCTGAAGTACAAGCCTGGGCCCAAGAATGTCAGCGCAGATGCCCTGTCCCGCAGACCTAGACTCCCTCCTCACCAAGAAGAAGAGGAGTGGGAAGAGATCCCTGGGCCGGGGGTAGGAGCCTTTTGTCAGATGTATGTGGTGGCCGAGAGTCAAGAAGAGTTTGCCGAGCTAAGGGGGATAGACTCCATTAGCCACTCTCCAGAAGCCGTGCCTGAGGTGTTCCATGCTCCAGTCATGCTTCAACAGTGGTCTAGTATAACCACAGAAGACAAGAAGAAGGCTCAAGCGCAGGACTGGTATATTGGGATAGTTATCAGAGCAATAAAGACTAAGAATCCTAAATTGCTGACTTCTCTACCTGTGAGTCAAAGAGAATTATACCGAAGAGAATGGAGCCGACTACATCTTGAAGATGGAGTACTCTATAGGGTCGTGAAGTATCATGATCACCCTGACAGAAAACAATTGGTACTACCCCACAGATACCGTGGCATGGTCCTGAGAGCTCTCCACGATCAACATGGGCATCTCGGGGTGGACAAGACCTATGGCCTAGTACAAGATCGGTTCTATTGGCCTCGCATGAGGGAACATGTCGAGCAACATGTAAAGACATGCAGGAGGTGTATCCAGAGGAAGACCCTGCCTGTGAGAGCTGCCCCTATGGGTCATCTGAAAAGTACGGGACCCATGGATCTTGTGTGCATGGACTATCTCGGCATTGAGAGCGATACAGCGGGAATTGGAAATGTGCTGGTGGTAACGGACCATTTCACCAGATATGCTCAAGCCTTCCCCACTAAAGATCAAAAAGCTGTGACTGTAGCCAAAGTCCTTTGGCAGAAGTATTTTATTCACTATGGACTACCCAATCGGATACACTCTGATCAAGGTAGAGACTTTGAGAGTAAGTTGATCAAGGAGCTGTTGGACATGTTGCAGGTGCAGAAGTCCAGAACCACCCCTTATCATCCGGAGGGTGATGCACAGCCAGAACGGTTCAATAGGACCCTCCTAGATATGCTAGGGACTCTCAAGCAAGTCGAGAAGCGGTCTTGGAGTAAACATGTGGAAGCCATGGTCCACGCATACAACTGTACAAGGCATGAATCTACAGGGTTCTCACCCTATTTCCTAATGTTCGGAAGAGAAGCTCGATTACCGATAGATGTCCGTTTGGGAGTGTCTCCTGATGGAACAGATTCAACTTCACATTTTCAATATGTGAGGAACCTCAAACAAAACCTTCATCGGGCCTATGAGTTGGCCACCCAAGCTGCAGCAAAAATGGAAGAACGGAACAAAAGAAGGTATGATTCTAAGGTGAGATATCGGGAGATTCAAGCAGGGGATAAAGTTCTTCTCCGGAATCTAGGTGTGCCTGGAAAACACAAACTGGCTGACAGATGGAAAGATACCCTGTTTGAGGTTGTGTCCAAACTGGAAGGACTGCCAGTGTACAACATTAGGGGCCCGGAGGGCCGAATAAAGGCTTGGCATAGAAACCATCTGCTTCCAGTTGTGTATGCTGATGAAGAGGAAGAGAGTAGTGAAGAACTGGAGGAAAACCCAGCAGAGAGTCCTGGAAATGGGGCAGAGGAGACCCCGGGAACTCCCACTCAGAGGATCAGTGGTGGTCATCACCCGCAGAAGAAACACAGCAATTGCCTCCTTTAACTCCGGTGGTTCCACAAAGTCCCGGAACCTCTTCTGGGTCACAAAGTTCTCCAAGGTTGAATCCAGAAAGTCCATGTTTTGTGCCTGGAACTTCCCTTAGAGACTCTACTTCGAAGGCAGGAGTCGAAGTCCCACAGTTGATGTCCCAAGATCCTCTCCCACAGCGAGAACTGAGACACAGTACCAGAGTGCGGCAACCCCCTAGGGCCTTAGTTTATGATAATATAGGAGAGCCCAGTTATGCCCCGCTGACACAAGCAGCATCTAAAATGGCCACTTTCCTACATGCACTAGCTGAAGTGGTAAATGTTAGTGACTCTTTACCCTAAATAAATAGCTAGCTAGGATATTACTGTGCCAACTGTACTGTATGTATGCTAAACATTTTTCTGTTGAATTTTTGTTAAGCCCCTGGTTCGGACTTGCCAGTGGAAGGCAAGTATTTTTCAAGGGGGAGCATGTAACCCTGTAAAGTTACACCGGCTGCGTTATCTGAAATGCCCAGTAGATGGACTCAGTATGCTGTTAATAAGACATTGAGCATTTATCACATGACTGGCTGAAAGGAGTCACATGGTTAGTGACATCATCGCAGGTCCTAAAACGACGTGGGCTGCACAGCTCTAAAGAGGAAGGTCCTGGAAAAGTTTCTGGAAGCTACGATTTGCTCAGCCAGAGAGAGGACATGGGTCTGGCATTGAGAGACTGCAGCACAGAGATAGAACTTGAACAAGAGAACTTCCTTCACCCAAGATCACACCTGCTGAGAGAGGGACCGCTGGCAAAGACAAGCACTGAGTCCAGACGTCTGGTGAATCCAGTGAGAGGAGATTGCTGCGGACTGGCCTGGTAAATGGTGTTGTGAGGGTAAGTCAAACCTCTCCCTGTATCACCACAGGGCACCTGTCTCCTCACCACAATAAAGACTCTGAGGTCCAGTGACAGACATTACACAGCTCAGGCTGCTTCAGTGACCCTGCGGAGCAAGAGCTTATAAGGGCCCCAACTCTCCTATGTGCACCAACGGCCATTAGGGCGAAGATAGGGGGTGGGACGCAGGTGTGCTAGTGGGTGGGTGAGGAAGAATCCACATTACCCTGTTATTTGTGTTACGCTATTGTATTTTCCTATGTATGTTGGTTTATTTTGTTACGCACTATATAAAGTTAATTCCAGTTAGGCTGTGTCAGTCTCATTTGCACCAAGTATGTTCCCATTGGGACCCCACATCCCTACCCCGGATGCTCCACTGGGTGGAGGCACTGCCGCAGACATGTACCCCAACTCCCAGATAGCGGAGGCTCAGGATCCGCCTGTCAGGCATAGTGAGTTAACTAGGGTTAGGGACCCCATAGACACTAGGGGGCGCCACCAAAACCCCGTTACACATGGTATATCTAATGCCTTGGAAATTCTTTTGTACCCTTCTCCTGACTGTTATCTTTTAACAATGAGATCCCTCTGATGCTTTTGAAGCTCTCTGTGGACCATGGATTTTGCTGTGGGATGTGACTAAGAAAATTTCAGGAAAGATCAAGTAGAGCAGCTGAACTTTATTTGGGGTTAATCAGAGGCACTTTAAATGATGGCAGGTGTATGCTGACTCTTATTTAACATGATTTTGAATGTGATTGCTTAATTCTGAACACAGCTACATCCCCAGTTATAAGAGGGTATGCACACTTATGCAACCACATTATTTTAGTTTTTTTTTTGTTTTCTTCTCTCCACCTAAAAGATTTCAGTTTGTTTTTTTAATTGAGTGGTACAGTTTATAGGTCACATTAAAGGTGGAAAAAGTTCTGAAATGATTTATCTTTGTCTCATTATTTTACATCACAGAAACCTGACATTTTAACAGGGGTGTGTAGACTTTTTATATCATATATATATAATATATATATATATATATATATATATATATATATATATAAAAAATTATTCTAGTAATTACACATTTCTTTTGTGCCATACATTTTTTACAATTACAAAAAAATATATAAAATATATAAATCTAATTTAACCTCTATTTCTGAAAAAGTCACTAATAAAAAAATTCATATGAGACTTCTACTGTATAGATCTCAGTAGGAGTACAGTACAATAGAAGTCTCTTATTTTATTTATTTTTTTTAAAGCAATTGACTCTGCAGTTATTATAGCTGAGTGGTTACGTGCCTTGCCTCTAATGCCAAAGGTTGTGAGTTTGAATCCCAGCAGAAACATTTCTGAAATACAGGCTAAGGCCTCATGCACACGACCCTTACGGAACAGAACAGTTGGCCCATTGTAGAAATGCCTATTTTTGTCCGCAAAATGGACAAGAATAGGACATGTTAAAAAAAAATAATTGCTGGGCTACGTAACGGAGCAACAGATGCGGACAGCACACGGAGTGCTGTCCGCATCTTTTGCGGCCCCATTCAAGTAAATGGGTCCGCAACCGAGCCGCAAAAACTGCGGCCTGGATGCGGACCAGAGCAACGGTCATGTGTATGAGGCCTAAATTAGATTTAAATACACTGACTCCATATATGGACATAGCTATATATGGAGTCAGAGCAGGGACTCCTAAGCTGCGGACTCACACTGAGGGATTCCCTCACTGTACAGCGATCTTCTGCATAGAAATAGAGGCTAAATTAGATTTAAATAATCTAACTCGAGCGTGATGCTCGAGCACACGTGGTGTTCGGCCGAGTATAGCGATGCTCAAGCCGAACTGGTGTTCGGCCGAGCATGCTTGCTCAATCTGACATCTGACCCATACTTTGCTTCACCCTCTCGGGCTGAATGCTTGAGCCCGTAGATAGTGACTGAATGGGAATGACTGTTTCCGAAGATCTGCACTCTCATACAGTACTCTACAACGTCGTTGTTGCGGTACCCGAAGAACCTCAAGTAGTTTGTGTTCTTTCTTGACGAGAAAGCAGCGGAACATCTGTTGTATGTCAGCCATAAATGCTACGGAACCTCTGCGGAAGCGTAGAAATACCTCCAGGAGTCTGTTGTTGAGGTCTGGACCAGACAGTAAGACATCATTTAGCGAGACCCCTTCGCACCTGGCACTCTAGTTGAATACTACTCGTATCTGCCTTGTTTTTTTAGGATGATACACGCCGAATATGGATAAGTAACACTCCTCGGATTCTTGGAGCGCGGGTGCCATTTCTGCATGGTTGTTCTGGAATATTCTTTCCATGAAGGTAACGAAATGTTCTTTCATTTCTGGTGTCCTCTGAAGTTTGTGTTTGAGGGAGATAAATCGACTGTAGACAAGTTCTTTGTTAGGTAAGCATTGTCTCAAGGGTTTAAACGGTAAAGATGCAACACAGCTTTTTGACTTGTCTTTTACTATACCTTGATCTATGATATCCAAGAACAGCCTGTCTTCTATGGACATTGCAACCCTGTTGTCTTCTCTTGTCCTGTGGAAGACTGTGCACCCTAAGTGATTTTGCTCACCATCGCAGGCGTGGTCTTCACAGGAGGCATCTGCGAAAGGACAAGACACAGGAGCGCTGTGTGGCAATTCTTTTATCAGGAAACTGCTGTGACATGGCTGGAATAAGGAATAACATCCATTTTCAAGTGTGCTGGTGAGCATACTGTTAACTAAGGTCAGCTTGTGTGCTCCTCCTAGACAGACGTCTCCTATGATGACCCATGGCCTTGTGAACTCGTAGTATGTCTCTTCCAAGGAGTAAGAGTATCGGGGCTTTTGGGTCCAGTTCCGGTATCAGGTGAGCTATACTCCTCAGGTGGGGGTGGTATGCCGCTACGTCTGGTGTAGGTATCTCAGACCAGATGTCAGGAATATGATTGCATTCCAGTATGGTGGCAGTGACAAGCAGTTCTGACCATCCACGGACTCTACATTGTACCCAGTTGCTTTTCTCCCAACTCTCTCAACGGTACCTGCACATGTCCTTAAGGAGTAGGGAGAACTGGGCCCTACGATGTTGAAGGTGTCGAAGAAGGTGGATTTAGCTAAAGACCTGTTGCTTTGATCATCTAAGATTGCATATACCTTGATCGCCTTATCTCGGTGGCCGACTGGATAAACTATGACTAGGCAAATTTTTTAAACAGGACTTCCCTCCTGAGAGTCCTTTACAGATCTCTGTACAGTGAGAAGTGACTACTTGGGTATCTATTTCAGTGTCTATCTGCTTTCCATCATGCTCCTCTGCTTGGGATCAGGGGCGTTGTTAGAGTCTCAAAAGATCCGGGGCCCAAGCCCCAATGAATATGGCCCCGCCCCACTGTTGCGAAACCAAGCTCGCCACTGGGTTTTGGAGAGGACTGGCTGCTGGCCTCTTGCCCCTGGATTATGGGCCATATACTAACTTTTAAACCCCTGAACCTATTCAAGTGAATTTTGGATAGGTTTGTCCCCAAGTTATACTGTTTAAATTGATGTTAGTTATATGTATGGCCAATGTAAACTCACAAAGTTGTAACAATTTATAATAAGTGTAACTTGTCAGCTTGGGAGGAAATGCTGGGTGTGTTTCTATTGTGCCATTGTCCCATTGTGTGTTTAAAAGGGTGATGTCTGTCCTGTTGTCTGCGCATGTGTATTGGTGACTTCTCTTTGTCTTGAGAGATAATTGGATTACGCCTCGGTTGTCTCCGGGACAGAGAGGAGGGAACCATGATGCATTGTGGGGATGTATTGTCTCTGTGTATCCTACAGTGCTGCATATCTTGTCCTATGTCACAGTCTTCATTCTGGTCCTCTGGGGGTGTGAACGATTGGTTGCTGTAGTTACATTGTATGTGTTGCAAATTACTGATTGGTTGTATTTCAAACCCCTGTGGGCAGTACTATGTTTGTGGTTTGTGAATAAAGGAGGCTGTACGTGAAGTACAGTCAGACCACTGCTTGACCCTCAACACGGAGCCTTGTCTCGTTATTGGGGGGATTCACTGTATGCTGTTAGAAGACCGATTGCCAGAAGTGTAAGCTGATCCCTGTTCGTCTGCTAGCAGCTATTCGTGAGGTTCCAGTTTGGAGTGCTACTTTGTATCCAGTTCGGGAGGTTGGTGTCCTGTCTCTCAGAAAGGGGGCATATCGCCTAAACGGATTTTAACCCCTTGTCTGCTGAAACGGTCCGTTACACCCCCCCCTCTCCCCCACACACAGAATTTTGCTGTAGTTGCTATACAGCAGCACATACCTGTCACATCCAGGTGACGTCTCCTCTGATGTAGATCTTCTCTGTCATCATATTCTCCATTAGGTTCGTATAACTTCTCTTCTGCAGAGTGTGACACACAGACATCTTAGCTTCCGCACATTTCTTTAATCATCCCCCAACTTGGAGTCCCCACAGTTTTATTCTGTTGCTCCCCAATACCCCCAAAAACTATACTGAAGAAATATGAGTGCCCCCATAGCAATAGTACCCCTCATAGTCTCACCAATAGTAATTCCTTTCTAGAATGCCCTCATTAGTAATACTGCCCCTACAGTGCCCCCAACAGTGATAATGCGCCCCAAGAGTGCCCCCATTAGTAGAGGATTCCTTCAGTATTAATAATACCCTCACAGACCTCTCAGTAATAATAAGGCCCCCATAGTGCTCTTAGTAAAAATAAGGCAGATTTATAGGTACTTCCTATAGAGCCCCAGTAGTAATAAGAATGCCTAATGTCCCCTAGATTTATAATGTCCCTACAGTGACCCCAGTATTTATACTGCCCCCTACTGTTATAATGGTCACCCTGAAGTGCCCCCAGTATTTATAATGCCCTCTGCAGTGCCCCCTGTAATTATATTCCTATGTCCACCATGCAAGCCCATGCAAATAACATCACACCATCTCTCCTGCCCCCTCCAAAATACAGTCCCATGTAAATAACATCACCTCCTCCCCAGCCGCCTCCAACATGCAATCTTATGTAAGCATCACCACCTCAACATTCAGTCCCATGTAAATAACATAATTCCCCCCCAACAGCCACCTTCAACATACAGTCCCAGGTAAATAACATTGCCCCCTCAACATTCAGTCCCATGTAAATAACATCACTCCCTCCCACAGCCGCCATTAACATACAGTTCCATGTAAATAACATGACCCCCTCCTAAGCCACCTCCAACACACAGCCCCATGTAAATAACATCCCTCCCTTCAGCCCTAACATACAGTCCCAGTTAAATAACCACAACTCCCAGCATTGCTCTGCCTCTCCCTTCACCTACCTCTCCTCATGTAGCAGATCTCACCACAGCTTCTTCCCCCAGGTCTTCTCCTCTTCACTGCCATCCTCTCCCACACTGGTCAAATGATGGTGACATCATCGTAGGCACTTCTCAACCACTGTCTGTTTTGCTGGTCACATGACCTGTGATGTCACCACAGGTCCTTCAGATCTTCCAGTGTATTAGATTCAATTGTATTGCTGTCCTGAGGATGGCAATACAGTTGTATCTAGCTGGCAGGCAGGACATTCAGGGCCTGGGACAAAACATCAGGAGCCCAGGCCCCGAATGTTTTAACCTAGCAACGCCCCTGCTTGGGATGATACCTGAAAGGGTGGTCCAGGTTGTAAAGCCGTGTTGTGTTCTGTGCTACCGCATTCTGTGCATGTCACACTGACCTTACAGTTCCTGGCAAAGTGCAATTTTGTAGCGCAGCACTTGAAGCAGATGTTGTTTTCTCCCTGAAGGCTCTGCATTTTAGTAGAGAATGTGGTTTCGTGTGCAGGGAGCATTGTTTGGGAAGATCGTTGGGTATGTTCTCTTCTTGAGAAGACTTAAAAGGCCTGTAAGGAGAACCTGTGGAGGCAACATTAGTTTTGTGGACTGCGGCTGGTGCTATATGAGGTTTGACACCAAGGGTAGAAGGACATGATAATGTAAAGTCAAAACTGGAAACATTTCTAATCCTCGCCTGTTAAGTAACAGTCTACAAACACCACAAGGGGGGGGAATTGGTACATTATGAAACTGTTTATAATGGGAACCATGCGTGATCCACTTCTCCTGTAGATTACAAGGGAGTTTTTGGACAATCGGATTGACACCTCTGGCGGTATCCAGGAAGGCTAGCCCTGGCAGATCTCCTTCCGCCTGAGCAACCTGTACCTCTATCAACAAGTCACTGAGTTCCCTGAGCTTCTGGTAACCCCTACCCACTATTCTGGGAAAATTATCAATTCTCTTATATAAAGCATTTTCTATAGCTTTTATTGACCCATAACACTCATTAAGTCTTTCCCACACCATCTTTAGGCCATTACCCGGATAGTTTATGTTAATGTCTCTTTTGGCATGTTCGGCAGACTCGCTTCTGAGCCACTTTACCAAGAGATCTAATTCCTCACTGCAGGAAAGATCTAAGTCCCTTATGGCATTCTGGAAGAAGGCTCGCCATGCCCTGCAGTTCTCGGGCGATCGTTGAACTTTATAAGTCCTTCGGTAACCAGCTCCCGTTTATCAAAGAACTTAGCAAAGTCTATGGCAGACTGGTTAGCGCCAATACTATCTGGTGTGCTGTTGTTATGCTGTGCGTGTGGTTTATCACTATATCTCTTAGGGGTTTCTGGCTTAGTGAAATCTGTATAATACCATTCTGATGTGAAGGTTGTCCCTTTAAGTCGCAGCGAAGGTTGTAGCTTTCATTCTGTAGGGCGGTAGTTGTGGTCAGCATCGCTTTGTTTCATACCGTGCTGCTCGATGTACTACTGTTCAAGGTAGGATCTTTGGCACTCTGTATAAGCTGGCTCATATACTGGATCATAGTTGTCATCTGTCTTGGGATGCTGATGGACGTATTCTGAGATGCACTGTGTTGGATCTTGTTCATCTAGGTCTGGCCCAAGTACTTGGCGATTTATCTTGGATTCGGGGAACTCCAAGGCTTCTTGGAACTCTGCTTTGGCTACTGTGGCTGCCGCTTCATTCTCTGCGACAAGTTTTTCCAGTGACTCTTGCAGGCATGCTGTCTCTTCTTCCAGTGATGCTTATAGGCCTGCTCTCTGTTTTTCTTTTGATGCTCTCCCTTTCTTTAGTTGCATCTCTTGTGCAGCAAAGGAAGACCTTACTTTTGCAGCCTCAGTTTCTGCACAGACGAGAGCAGCCTTTTGTTTTATTGAGGATTTGCTAGAGCAGCTTGCTCTTGACCTGGTCCTGTATGATGATGCTTGGCTAGCGGAAATTGTGTGCCTTTTGCTGGCTGCTTGATGTCTCTGTGCAGACTCAGTCTAGATAGCAACGGACATCAGTGTGGTCTGGATCATGCTGCACTTGCTGGGGGATGCACTCTTACTTCTTGTGACTGTATGGCAGTGACTGCAATCTTGTACGCAGACAGTGGGTGTGATGGCGGCTCCGCATAGTCAGATCCACTATCGATGGTGACTAGTATCTGTTTTACTGTTCTGTCTTCATACACGTTCACACAGTGTGCAGTCTGACATTCAGCATAAATCATTCCTGTCTTCCAAATGAGAGGACTGTTCTATGTAGTATAACTTGCTTATTGGTCAACAGGTTTGTTTGATTGGCAAACAATGATTGTTTGGTAAAGCTACAAGAATACAAATAGCAAGTGTAAAGTATAGATAGCATGTACTAAATCATTTGCATAACCACTGAAGCACATGGTAAAATGGCTGCCTAATGCCTATATATAAGATAACATGTCTAGCTAACAGTAGTAACAACTTCCTGAGTAACAATTATAACTAGCTGAACAGCTCTGCATAACATGTGTCCTTGAAACAAAGCTAGATCTCTCACCAGATATGCTTTTACAAGGATGGTGAAGTTTGAGTAGGAGATATGCACAAGGACAGCTCTGCTGATATGTCCTGGAGAGTGGAGGCTTCTCTCTCCCAGGATGCTTTGAACTCCCACAATGCAGTACACCACCCACAATGCAGTAGTCTTGTAACAGGAAAAACAAAGTGTAATACAACTTAACACCACTAGATGGTGCTATAACCACATCAATCACTACAAAAATACCAAAACTGAGAAAGACGCGATCTGTAATGATTCTCAAACTTGGATGGGCACAACAGCTATCATACTGTTATCCCAATTCTACGCCTACTATTATCGCAAAGATTACCCTTAAGATAACATCTTCCCCCCACATCAGCTGTACATTAAAAATGAATAACCTATCTTATCATTTTGTTAACTGGTATGAAAGGTATTGTGTATTTAGTTTTCAATGGCAAAGTACTGCAGAAATTAAAAAGAAAAACAGTCCTAGAAATATTGTTTTCTATGAATATTGATCATGTGAACCAAAGTCGTGTTGTACAAAGTGGTAAACTTTATAACAGGAATAATACAATTGGTAACTAAGTGGCAGCGCACAAACAGCTCTAACATCACTCAATTTTTCTCAATACATTCCAGATCTTGCCTATGCTTTGTGCTACCATTCAATACACTTAGTAATGTTGGCCCTTTGAGGGCAAAACACAGGGGCAGAATGGAAAAAAAACTAAAAGTGGCCCCTATGTTGTAGGTGGGTCCAAATTGACAGAAGGCAGGGCAACACAAGTAGGCAGGGACAACTGAATTAGGCAGGGTCAGTAATACCTTGGTGCAGCACAAAATACTGCCCCAGCAGAACCAAATTCCACAATGCAGTACAAAATGCTGCCCCAGCAAAACCAAATACCACAGTGCCGCACAAGATACTGCCCCAGCAGAACCAAATACCACAGTGTAGCAGAAGATACTACTTGCTACTGGGACTACAGGGGCAATGTGTGAGTGTGGTGGCTCACTGGCCTGGTGTAGTAGTTGGTACTCACGTATCATGCAGTGAGTGGAAGGATAGCATCGGATTCCTTTGGGGCACACTCTATTGTTGAGGGATCTCCTGCCAGATGTTGGTTGAGGTGCCCTAGGGGGTATGGGTTTTAAGTGCAGGGAAGGCAGGGTCCCTGGTGTTCGTGACGCCAACACCCTTAGGTGCAAGTAGGTGATAAGTTCGCACAAAAATAAGACCAGTTTTCTTGACAAATTTCCAGTACTTTACTGAAGCTGATCCAAAGGTCATCAATGCGCACAAAAATAATTTACAGCAAGGCAGCTTCTACAATGGTTCAGGTTAGTTCCCAAACATTGCATAAGGGGTTGTTTTCCTCTATAGCAATCAATCTTCCTCTCTGGTTTCTCCAGGCTGGAGGCATATACTACCTCTGCTATGCTGTATAGTCATATACTTCTGTATCTTCTCTAGGAATACCATCTCCTGACAGGTGGCCTTTTTGTCTTTGGTTATGATGGGAAGCTTGGAATCTATCAACCAAATGCAAAGGAGGCTAGAGCGTGATAAATGACAATTACCTTCCTTTGCCAACATTCTCATTCCCTCTCTGGGTTGCTTGGATCCTCTGTAATCTTTCCCTTCTAGGGGCTGGTACATGGAGCTAACTCTGGAGTGAGTTTAGATAACTCTCCACAATGGCTGCTGAGTTGTTGCTTCTACCTCAAACACACACACTGGTCTGCATTGACTTCCTTCCTCTTACAGACGGAAGGGTGGAGTCAGCCCTTGGAGGTTTGTTAGAACATCCCCCTCCCTATGCAACCTTATGGGAACTCATGTCACAAGTATATTTTCATGAAACACAATTACCATACTAAACAGTGGGTTTTAGGACACTGCAATACTGCACGAGCTGAACAAATACCACAGTATGAATGCCCCAGTAGTGCTCCCCTTACAATAAGAATGGCTCTTTTGTGACCCAATGCAGTAAGTATGCCCTCCTAGTGTTTCTTCATAGTAAGAAAGCCCCCTAAGTGCCCCAGCACAGTGGAATGCACCCTTAGTTCTGAAACACAGATGAAAGCACCTTCCATTCAGGTTCAGCCCTTAGACTGGCACTCCATTATTCATGCCCACTCCACCTCATCATCCAACAGGCAGATATGAAAAAAGGACAAAAGGGGATTTCTAGCCTATAACAAAGGGGTACAGGCACAGTCATATTTCCATAATTCATGTTTCATCATACAGATCATATAGATACAAAATATGAGCAATGTAGGCATTGCAGATTGTCAAATCCTTATTAATTGGGGATAAATGCACTAAGGTATGAGTTGTTTAGGCTCATGCGATGTCCATGATGTACCAAACGCGATTTTGAAAATGTATTAATATGTAGGTCTTAACAGAAATCATTTACAGCCTATTATATATTCACTCATAATCCAATGTAAAGCCAGGAATGCCTCCATCCTGCTGTAGAGTGGTGCCTCCATGTCTGAGCATTCCATAAAGCTTCATGGGACTGATTGTTTTGGGTGGGTGAGGACCTGCACATGCTTAATTGAACAGTTGAAATGGCATTAGCATCTAAAGTCAGTTGTTAATTGGGTCACAAAAGAGAATGCTTACCCTACCACAAGATATTACCGATTTAGTAGCACCGAACTGCTTGACTGTGTGTCTACCCTTGCCCAGGCCAATCAGCTCCAACGCTGCATAGGAAGGAGGGGGAGTGGGAGTAACTCTGTGCCCTGTCGCTGGGCCAACACAGACCTTCTTGATTGTAAAACATGCACTGTGCAGTTATATTGAGCTTACCCGCTTACCCCCCCCCCCCCCCCACCCAACACTTGAACTATGCAGGAAATGTGGTTTGATTTTCATATATGGTGTAATTTACATTAAATTTTTCCGGTAGAAAAATTTGCTTTTTTGCTTTTGCTATACAGCAGCACATTTAAAGACAATACAGATATGATGCTATAAAAAAAATTGCTCAGCAGCAGATGATGTTATTGCCATAAAATGCTTCTGCAACTAGAAGGCACTGTCTGGCTCACCCAGCCTTAGCCCCATACTCCCAGACTGAAAGCTTTCCCTGCCTTTCCCTATTCTATATAACTATTCATCTTTCTAGCCTTTCCCTAAACTGTCCCTGACACTAGAATAGAAGCTTGATTGTAACTGTACACTTTTTTTTTTACCACCAACTGCTACACCCATCCACCATCATTTTCAGCCCAATACAGAATGCTACTGCAGCCCTGATTGGCTCATCCAGGCTGTCTGTCAGCCTGTCAGCCAATCAGGGAATGCCTTCCCCACTTCCACGTCCTCTCAGGGTCAAGTGATCATCCTTCTTCTTCCTCCCTCATGTTTTTTCCTGCCGGCATGCACAGCAAAATGGCACATGGGCCATTTCACTGGATTCGTCTGAAGCAAATCTGAAAAGATTTTTGGGGAAATTTGTGAGAAGCCTGGTTCATTTGGAACTGATTCGCTCATCTCAAGCTAACAGATAAACAAGCTCACAAATAAATGATATTGTCTATATTTCTCTGTGAATGGCAATTCAGCATAAATACATTTCCAGGAAGATGGTATTGAAGTTCATTAATGACAAACCCTTAATAATGGAAGTATGCATTGGATAGAGTCAAGAAGTCTACAGAAAGGATTATGACCTTATTTCTGTAGAAATACAAGAGAAATGGTGGGCTTTTGGAAGAAAAGAAATAGAATTTGTACAGAATAATATATCAACAAAAGAGCCAAATACCAACAAAATAGCATTGTAGAAAAAGGCATTAAAGATTGCGTTTCTTAGCAACCATCATAGCTGGTAGGTCTGCAGTTATTGAGAGAGTGATAAACAGAAAACCAACAAATCCTGAAGCAGAAATTGGAGTGACTGTTAATGATCAACAGCTCAGCAAGCAATAAAATGGACCTTGCAGAAGCAGTCCTAAACATGCTGCTTGGTTCTGAAGACAGAGGCTGAAACTTGAAGTGGTTGTTTCAATATAGGACAAAATATGGCCATACTAGTGCCGGACGTTGCACCACACACCACCAGTGTGGTCACATCTTTCAGCCTCATTTTTTGTGCATTTACTTGCCATTTTATCAACATTTAGACTGGCAATACACCCCTATGTGTAAACAACATACAATAGCTGTTCTCCTATGTATGTGCAGTGGTATGCAAAAGTTTGGCCACCTCGGTTAAAATGAATGTTACTATGAACAGTTAAAGGGGTTATGCAAGTTCTATAATGCCCCCCTCAGAGATGTTGTACTTACCTTGCTCCTGTGTCCCTTCTCATACTAGCATGTCTTCTGCTACATCTCCCCGTCGCATGGATGAAAGCATCCAGGGTGGTGATGGTGGGACGTTTGCAGACAATAGCAGGCCGCAACGGGGATGAACCTCCCTAGAATCAAGGATGACGCTAGGAAGGCTTGTTCCCGTTGCTCTTGGCAGCCTCCCCCCGACTCCAGATGTTTTCATTAGTGAGACAGGGAGATGCAGTGGTGGCCGTGCCGGTATGAAAAGCAATGCAGGTGCTGGGGAGCGAGGTAAGTACATCCTCTGTGAGGGGCCTGAGATATGGGGGAGCATTATAGAACTTGGATAACCCCTTAAAGCAAGTTGAAGACAAAAAGTTAAAGATGACACATTCCCTTTGTATTTTAAGCAAAAACTATTTTTTTATTTTGATCTTTTACATTTTCAAAATTACTAAGGAAATAGTCCTGAAACAAAACTCGGGGCACCCTGCATGGTTAGTACCTAGTAGCACCCCCTCTGCCAGTATGACAGCTTGCTTTTTGTAGCCAGCCAAGAGTCTTTCAATTCTTGCTTGAGAGATTTTCATCCATTCTTTCTTGCAAAAGTCTTCCAGTTCTGTGAGATTTCTGTGCTGTCTTGCATGCACTGTTCTTTTGAGGTCTATCCACAAATTTTCCATTATGTTCAGATCAGGGGACTGTGAGAGCCATGGGAAAACCTTCAGCTTGTGCCTTTTGAGATAGTCTATTGTGGATTTTGAGGTGTATTTGTAGATACCATCCTCTTTCAACTTCAATGCCATCCTCTTGGCTGCAACACAACCCCAAAGCATGAATGATCCTTCCCCATGCTTAATGGCTGTAGAGGTGTTCTTTTCATTAAATTCTGTGCACTTTTTTATCCAAACATATTGTTGCTCATTGTGGCCAAAGAGTTATTTTTTAACCTCATAGGTCCACAGGACTGATGTCCAAAATGCATCAGCCTTGTTAAGGGCTCTTTCACACCTGCGTTATTGTCTTCCGGCATAGAGTTCCGTCGTCGGGGCTCTATGCCGGAAGAATCCTGATCAGGATTATCCTAATGCATTCTGAATGGAGAGTAATCCGTTCAGGATGCATCAGGATGTCTTCAGTTCCGGTACGGAACGTTTGTTGGCCGGAGAAAATACCGCAGCATGCTGCGCTTTTTGCTCCGGCCAAAAATCCGGAACACTTGCCGCAAGGCCGGATCCGGAATTAATGCCCATTGAAAGGCATTGATCCGGATCCGGCCTTAAGCTAAACGTCGTTTCGGCGCATTGCCGGAGCCGACATTTAGCTTTTTCAGAGTGGTTACCATGGCTGCCGGGACGCTAAAGTCCTGACAGCCATGGTAAGTGTAGCGGGGAGCGGGGGAGCAGTGTACTTACCGTCCGTGCGGCTCCCCGGGCGCTCCAGAGTGACGTCAGGGCGCCCCAAGCGCATGGATCATGTGATCACATGGATCACGTCATCCATGCGCATGGGGCGCCCTGACGTCATTCTGGAGCGCCCCGGGAGCCGCACGGACTGTAAGTATACTGCTCCCCCGCTCCCCGCTCCTACTATGGCAACCAGGACTTTAATAGCGTCCTGGGTGCCATAGTAACACTGAAAGCATTTGGAAGACGGTTCCGTCTTCAAATGCTTTCAGTACACTTGCGTTTTTCCGGATCCGGAGTGTAATTCCGGCAAGTGGAGTACACGCCGGATCCGGACAACGCAAGTGTGAAAGAGGCCTAAGATGTTCTTTTGCAAAGTTCTGACACTGAATTTTGTGTTGAGGACGCAGGAGAGGTTTCCTTCTGATGACTCTTCCATGAAGGCCATATTAGTGCAGGTGACGCTGAACAGTATAACAATGTACCTGTAACTTCAGAGTCTGCTAAATCTTCCTGAAGCCTTTTTAACAGTCAAGCGGGAGTTCTGATTTGCCTTTCTAGCAATCCTATGAGCAGCTGTCAGAAAAATTTCTTCTCTTGACCTCTACTGTTCCTGTTAACTGTTATTTTTTTAAATTACATTTTGAACTGAGGAAATGGCTACTTAAAAATGCTTTGTTATCTTCTTATAGCCTTCTCCTGCTTTGTCTGCCTCAAACATTTTCATTTTCAGAGTGTTAGGCTACTTTCACACCAGCGTTAATATTTTCCGATATTGAGATCCATCATAGGGTCTCAATACCAGAAAAAAATGCTTCCTTTTTGTCCCTATTCATTGTCAATAGTAACAAAACTTAACTGAACAGAACGGAATGCTCCAAAATGCATTCCATTCCGTTCTCATACCAGAGAGCAAACTGCAGCAAGCAGCAGCAGCATAGGGAGGAGGCCACAGAGCGACACAATGACAGAGTCTGGAGGTGGCAGCAGCATGAGTAGGCCACAGAGTGGCACAATGACAGAGTCTGAAGGTGGCGGCAGCATCAGGAGGTCACAGAGTGGCAAGGTGACATACTGTGGAGGTGGGTGGCAATACCAGTACCCGCTGAAGATGGTGGGTGAAAGAAGGAGCACTTGGCATCAGATGTGTGCCATCAGGCGGGTAACCGCATCAGAATAGTAGCTGAGGCAGGTAGCCAGAGGAAACCGGTCTCTTTTGTCAAATTGTTGGTGTGGCACCATGGATGATCTAGTCTGATGCATCGGTATTAGGCATTGGTGTATGGAAATCCTGGCTGATCCACGCCTGATTGATCTTGATGAAGTTTCCCACTATATGCTATATGTGGGCACTTTAAACTCTTGCTAAATGTCATATCAAATGTATTGTGTTATCATGCTGTAATTCCCTTTAACAGGCTGACAGTGTCATTTACCTTTATTCGAACTTGAAAATCGGCTTGGCCATTACAGAGCCGAGACTATGTATGCAACAAGCAGCACACCGTCTCCCACACTAGGATACGGTGCTATCTAATAAAAGTCCTATGTAGCAAGCTGATTTTCAAGTTCAGGATATCTGCTTTAGGCAGTTTAGGTGTAGTAGCTACTTGGCTCCTGATGAAGTGCATGTACCAGTTGCACAGAAACGCGTAGAGCCATAGCTCAGTGTGTACAGACCTGCTGGTTGTTGGAGCGTATCTGTACCAACACCAGTATTGGTCTGCATGGTTTACTCACCTACATGGTGGTTAGAGTTTGTGAGTCGGCATAGTGCACAGCCGCTCCTCTCACTAACCGCTACTGCTTAGTGACACGCTGGTCACTAGTCAGCTTATTTGTTTGCTGCGTGTGTTATTTTCCTTATTGGCCTGGGATATTTAAACATGATATATTTCCCAGAGGATATACCACACTTTAGCATCTATTTCTACCAGCACATACTAATTGCATAGGCAGCACCTTGCCGTTCGGAGCACCATATCCGATTATTAGTGCGGTGGTTTTAGTTATATCAGTCCGTCTATCCTTGTATGTTATTTTAATAGGCCTCCTATACAGGGAGTGCAGAATTATTAGGCAAATGAGTATTTTGACCACATCATCCTCTTTATGCATGTTGTCTTATTCCAAGCTGTATAGGCTCGAAAGCCTACTACCAATTAAGCATATTAGGTGATGTGCATCTCTGTAATGAGAAGGGGTGTGGTCTAATGACATCAACACCCTATATTAGGTGTGCATAATTATTAGGCAACTTCCTTTCCTTTGGCAAAATGGGTCAAAAGAAGGACTTGACAGGCTCAGAAAAGTCAAAAATAGTGAGATATCTTGCAGAGGGATGCAGCCAGGGGCGTAGCGTGGGGGGTGGCAAGGGGGGCTGTTGCCCCAGGCGCCAAACTGCAGGGGGCGCTCCGGCGCCGGCTGAAAAGTTTTTATATTGTGCGTTTTTTTCAGGACGCGCAACGGCCGGCCAGAGTCTGAGGCAGAAAGCTGTTTAGTGCGTGCGCCCGCCCGGCCCTGATGATTCATTTGTGCGGTCGTCGCGGCGGGCGCACTACTGTGTTGGTTAGTTAACTGTTAACAACTAGACAGTCTGACTGGCCTGGCTCCGCCTCCGGCTCCGCCCACTTTCCAGGCGGGAAACACAGTGCGGAGTGCGGGAGTCAGAGCCAGCAGAAGATTGCCAGGAGCAGGAGGCGGCGCCGCGGCAGAAGACAGACTGAGTCCACTGGTCAGTGTGCACTGTGTCACTTCAGACTCCAGTCCAGACAGAGAACTGTTGAGTCAGAGACTGACCAGGCCCTGAGTCTGAGTGAGCCCTGAGTCAGTGAGCCGTCCAGACTGTCCTGAGACTACTACAGAGCAGAGGTAGAAAGGGAGTTAGTGGGTGGCCATGTCAGATGTCACAATGATGACCTCCCTCCCTGTCCCTGAGTCTGTGTGTGGGGGGATGGTGCCACCACTGTCTGAGCCAGGCTGAGCAGCATGCAATAATAATGGTAATAAATCAATGAGTGAAGTGCCAGATCTCTGCCAGGCCAAATAGGTGGCGTGGCAGTCTGGCATTCATGGTTCTGATGTGGCAGCTTATAGGTATACAGTACATTGGGGCCATAATATATAATAATTATATAAGGGGGCCATCATTAATTATACATAGGGGCCATTATATATTATAATTATACAGAGAGGCTATTAATAATGGCCCCCCTGTATAATTATTACCGTAAATATTATGGCCCCACTGTATAACTATAATTTATAGTTATACTGTGGGGCCATTATATATAATAATTATACAGGGGGGCCATTATACAGTATATTAGAATTATACAGAGGGCCCATTATCAATAGCCTCTCTGTATAATTATAATATATAATGGCCCCTATGTATAATATATAATGGCCCCTTGTATAATTATTATATATAATGGCCCCTTTGTATAATATATAATGGCACCTTTGTATAATTATCATTTATTATGGCCCCTCTGTATAACTATAATATATAATGGCCCCCTGTAGAATATATTATGGCCCCCCTTGTATAATTATTATATATAATGACCCCCCCCTGTATTATTATAATATATAATGGCCCCCTCCGTATTATTAGGATATATAATGGCCCCCTCCGTATTATTAGGATATATAATGGCCCCCTCCGTATTATTAGGATATATAATGGCCCATTATATATCCTAATATTACAGAGGGGCCATTATATATCCTAATATTACAGAGGGGCCATTATATATTATAATTATACTGAGAGGCTATTAATAATGGCCTCTCTGTATAATTATTACCGTAAATATTATGGCCCCACTGTATAACTATAATTTATAGTTCTACTGTGGGGCCATAATATATAATGATTATACAAGGGGCCGTTATATATTATACAGAGGGGCCATTATATATAATAATTATACAGAGGGGCCATTATATATAATAATTATACAGGGGGGCCATTATACAGTATATTAGAATTATACAGAGGGCCCATTATCAATAGCCTCTCTGTATAATTATAATATATAATGGCCCCTATGTATAATATATAATGGCCCCTTGTATAATTATTATATATAATGGCCCCTTTGTATAATATATAATGGCACCTTTGTATAATTATCATTTATTATGGCCCCTCTGTATAACTATAATATATAATGGCCCCCTGTAGAATATATTATGGCCCCCTTGTATAATTATTATATATAATGACCCCCCCTGTATTATTAGGATATATAATGGCCCATTATATATACTAATAATACAGAGAGGACATTATATATATAATAATACAGAGGGGCCATTATATATAATAATAATACAGAGGGGGCATTATATATACTAATAATACAGAGGGGACATTATATATACTAATAATACAGAGGGGGACATTATATATAGTAATTATACAGAGGGTCCATTATATATCCTAATATTACAGAGGGGGACATTATATATACTAATAATACAGAGGGGGACATTATATATAGTAATTATACAGAGGGTCCATTATATATCCTAATATTACAGAGGGGGACATTATATATACTAATAATACAGAGGGGCCATTATATATACTAATATTACAGAGGGGTCATTATATATAATAATACAGAGGGGGCATTATATATACTAATAATACAGAGGGGGACATTATATATACTAATAATACAGAGGGGACATTATATATACTAATAATACAGAGGGGACATTATATATACTAATAATACAGAGGGGACATTATATATCCTAATAATACAGAGGGGACATTATATATAATAATAATAATACAGAGGGGACATTATATATAATAATAATACAGAGGGGGCCATTATATATTATACAGAGGGGGCCATTATATATAATAATAATACAGAGGGGGCCATTATATATTATACAGAGGGGGCCATTATATATAATAATAACTAATAATAATAAAACTCTGCAGAGATGAGACGCGGCTGAAAGAAGGTGTCATGACGGTCTTATCTCCGAATGAAGACGCTGAGGAAGTCTACATCACAGGAGATGTCACTGAATGGATGAGGTATGTGGTGCTGTATTATACTGTATATTTTGTAGTGATGTCTGTAATGTCCAAACACATATTTGTTTCACGGTAGGGTTGGGAAGTGGATTGAGAATTTGGCCCACCCTGCCGCATCCTGGCCTCAGACTTCAGGTCACACTGTGTGGGGCCTTATACCCATCTACTACATCATCTGTACTTAGAGAGTTACCACCATGTTATCTGTGGTGTTATATAGGACTGCTATATTATCTGTAAAAGGGGCGTGTCCACAGGTTGGGAGGGGGGGCGCAATAAATGGCTTGCCCCGGGTGCTGGCAACCCAAGCTACGCCACTGGATGCAGCACTCTTAAAATTGCAAAGCTTCTGAAGCGTGATCATCGAACAATCAAGCGTTTTATTCAAAATTGTCAACAGGGTCGCAAGAAGCGTGTGGAAAAACCAAGGCGCAAAATAACTGCCCATGAACTGAGAAAAGTCAAGCGTGCAGCTGCCAAGATGCCACTTGCCACCAGTTTGGCCATATTTCAGAGCTGCAACATCACTGGAGTGCCCAAAAGCACAAGGTGTGCAATACTCAGAGACATGGCCAAGGTAAGAAAGGCTGAAAGACGACCACCACTGAACAAGACACACAAGCTGAAACGTCAAGACTGGGCCAAGAAATATCTCAAGACTGATTTTTCTAAGGTTTTATGGACTGATGAAATGAGAGTGAGTCTTGACGGGCCAGATGGATGGGCCTGTGGCTGGATTGGTAAAGGGCAGAGAGCTCCAGTCCGACTCAGACGCCAGCAAGGTGGAGGTGGAGTACTGGTTTGGGCTGGTATCATCAAAGATGAGCTTGTGGGGCCTTTTCGGGTTGAGGATGGAGTCAAGCTCAACTCCCAGTCCTACTGCCAGTTTCTGGAAGACACCTTCTTCAAGCAGTGGTACAGGAAGAAGTCTGCATCCTTCAAGAAAAACATGATTTTCATGCAGGACAATGCTCCATCACACGCGTCCAAGTACGCCACAGCGTGGCTGGCAAGAAAGGGTATAAAAGAAGAAAATCGAATGACATGGCCTCCTTGTTCACCTGATCTGAACCCCATTGAGAACCTGTGGTCCATCATCAAATGTGAGATTTACAAGGAGGGAAAACAGTACACCTCTCTGAACAGTGTCTGGGAGGCTGTGGTTGCTGCTGCACGCAATGTTGATGGTGAACAGATCAAAACACTGACAGAATCCATGGATGGCAGTCTTTTGAGTGTCCTTGCAAAGAAAGGTGGCTATATTGGTCACTGATTTGTTTTTGTTTTGTTTTTGAATGTCAGAAATGTATATTTGTGAATGTTGAGATGTTATATTGGTTTCACTAGTAAAAATAAATAATTGAAATGGGTATATATTTGTTTTTTGTTAAGTTGCCTAATAATTATGCACAGTAATAGTCACCTGCACACACAGATATCCCCCTAAAATAGCTAAAACTAAAAACAAACTAAAAACTACTTCCAAAAATATTCAGCTTTGATATTAATGAGTTTTTTGGGTTCATTGAGAACATGGTTGTTGTTCAATAATAAAATTAAACCTCAAAAATACAACTTGCCTAATAATTCTGCACTCCCTGTACACCATGTCAGGTAGTGTCATTATTTATATATGAGGATACATCAATTTGGATAGACGGTTTAGTCTTAGTAATACCATATAGGTTTCACCCCTTTCCAATAGTAGCACTAATAAAATATTTTGTTATTTTGCTCTATTTTAAGCGTCCTCACTATTAATATTTGTTTGTTATACTTTAGGGACGTGTACCCATTATATCTTGCTCTTTATTTCACTATATGCTTTAACCAGAAAACAATTAAATAGTGCAGTGCATATATATTTTTCTTATTTTACTGAAATACGCCCCTATACGCTTTCACCAGAAATAATTGCAACAGTGCAATGCGTATATATTTGTCTTTTTTTACTGAAATACGCCCCTATACACTTTCAACAGAAATAACTGCAACAGTGCAGTGCATATATATTTTTACTATTTAACTGAAATACGCCCTTATACGATTTCACCAGAATTAGCTGCAGAAATGCACTGAGAATATTTTTTTTTACTGTAATACGCCCCTATACGTTTTCATCAGAAATAATTGCAACAGTGCAGTGCGTATATATATATATTTTTTACTGTAATACGCCCCTATATGATTTGACCAGAAATAACTGCAACATTACAGTGCGTATATATATTTCTTGTTGTACTGTAATATGCCCCTATACGCTTTCAACAGAAATAACTGCAGAAGTGAAATGCTTATATATTTTTCTTGTCGTACTGAATAAGATACTAAGATATAAGCCACTAAAGACATTCTAACATAACACTTGCAGCCCAATAACAAAAAGCTGGAATGACACAGCTGTCTAATGACTATTTGGATCCCCAAATAATCATTCCCTGCACTTGTAAATCACTTTCCTATCAATGTCCCTGGCACCTTCTGACGTCTCTCCCTGCACTAAGATGCTGTGAAATGATTCCTCCCTATCCTTTCCCTGCACTTATAAATCCTTTTTCCAGTTTTTTTTTAAACATAGAGGTTTTTCCAATAGCTGTCCTTAGCGCCTTCACACATCTGTCCCTGCACTCTGAACGCTGGAAAATGGCAGAATCTAAAATGGCTGCCGTATTTATAGGGCTGTGACATTACAGGGCTGGCTAGCTGCCAATTGGCTGCATGCAGGCATGTCAATCTGGGTGATCCCGTCTTCCCAGAGTTCCTTGCCCCATGTCCTCAGTCCTCACACGTGTAGCCACCATTTAATAAAAAATGTGATTTGTTACCATGAAGCGCGAGGAAATTCGCATTCGTTGCGAATCAAAGTTTTCCTGAAATTCGGATCGAATTCCACTTCGTCAGCTTCGATTCGCTCATCTCTAGCTGTAATGAAGCTAGGCTTTCATTACTACTGACAACTACATGTATTCCTTTCAACTGTAGTTGTAGCTTGATAGTTAAAATCAGTGAGTAGTGCTACAAAAAGTCGCAGGGCAGTCGAGCCTTCTTTTCTCCATGGCATTTAGCTTATTGTCCCTCCCCACAAAGTAAAATAGATTATTTTTTGGTGAATTTTAGGACAAAGTTTAGGCATAATCATATTAACAAGGTTGCCCTAATGTATCCTTTGGACTTCATCCATAGTTTAAAACATAAAAAGTGGTTTTAATAAATGTATAGCTAACTTGCTGTTTATACCATATTATTTGCTCTATAAGATGCACCTAAGATTTAGAGGAAGAACAAAATATATATTGTTCATCAGACTTCATATCAGATCCCCAATCTTCATCAGACCTCCAATAAGACCCCCAATACTCATCAGAACTTAGATCAGACCCGCAATCCTCATCAGACCTCAAATCGGAAAGTCAAACTGGCACGTGACAAGAAGTGCTCAGAAGTATTTGCTCCATAAGATGCACTGCTATTTTCCCCCAACTTCTGGGGGGAGAAATATGTCTTATGGAGTGAAAAATTTGGTAAAACAACCAACCAAGCAAAGCTGAAGAATGCAAAATTTCATATTACATACAAATAATTTAGTAAAAAGACAAGAGATTATTGGGGTGCATAAGAATGATTACATGTTAATGTGTTCCTCCATTCATGTTGGCAAATAAAGTAGTCTTACAGTTGTCTTAAAGGGAATCTATCATGTTGAAAATGCAGTTTGATCAGCAGGGATCAGCAGGAGGAGCTGAGCAGATTTAGTGTAACTTGTAATGTATTCATTAGAATATTGGCTCTTTCTCTGCTAAGAAGTCCAGCGGATGGTCCTACCAGTGACTGAAAGCCTTCTCTGTGTGGTTGTGCCTTTGCAGTCAGGCACTGAGTAGGACTTCCCATTGGACTCCTAAGCTCCTCCACTTAATAATGTTACAACTTAGGCTACATTCACACGACTGTATGCGTATTGCGGTCCGCAAATTGCAGATCCGCAAAAGAAATGGATGCCATACAGACGTCAACCCATTTTTTTTTGCAACCCATTGTAACAATGCCTATCCTTGTCCACAAAACGGACAAGAATAGGACGTGTTCTATTTTTTTTGGGGGGGGGGAGGGGGGGCTACGGAACTGACATATGGATGCGGATAGCACACGGTGTGCTGTGCAGATATTTTAAGGACCCATTGAAATGAATGGGTCTGCATCCTATCCGCAAAAAAAACGGGACGGACATGGAAACAAAATACGTTATTGTGACTGTAGCCTTATACTGAATCTTTTCCCACATGACTGCTCAGTTCCTCCTGCTCTATAACATTCAGCTTGAAGATCATACACCATATGCAATGTGATAGGTTTGATTTAAAGTGTGGTTAAAATCAGGAGCTTAAAGGGGTTCTCTGGGAATTAACAAAATGAAAATACTTTCAAGGTTCAGCTCTGAACTCAGACAACCCCTTTAAAGGGTTTCTGTCAACTGAAAAATGGGTATTAAGCTGGCTGACATTAGCGATATGCTAATGTCAGCTGAACATAACTATATTAGTACCATCTCACTGCCTAAAGCCTTTATTGAGAAAAATTAACTTTTATAATATGCTAATTAGCCTCTAGGAGCAGGGGGCTTTGAACCTGCTCCTAGAGTCTCCGTTTGCCCATCTCTTTTAACGCCCTTCTTCTCTTGATTTAGAGGGCCAGGTAGCGCTGCTCTCCTCCCGCTGGCCGTGTCTGCAGTGTAAATCTTGCGCTTTTCAGTATTCAGTGCAGGCGCAGTGAGGAGGCCGGCAGCCGCCGAGCGTCCTTCCCTCACTGCGCCTGCGCCGAATACTGAACGGCATGAGATTTACACTGCAGACATGGCAGACGGGAAGAGAGCAGCGCTGCCTGGCCCTGTCAATCAAGAGAAGAAGGGCGTTAAAAGATATGGGCAAACAGAGCCTCTAGGAGCAGGTTCAAAGCCCCCTGCTCCTAGAGGCTAATTAGCATATTATAAAAGTTAGTTTTTCTCAATAAAGGCTTTAGGGAGTGAGATGGCACTAATATAGTTATGTTCAGCTGATATTAGCATATTGCTAATGTCAGCCAGCTTAATACCCATTTTTCAGGTGACAGAAACCCTTTAAAGGGGTTGTCCAAATTCAGAGCTGAACCCGGACATACCCATAATTTCATCCAGGCAGCCCCCCTGATGTTAGCATCGGAGCAGTTCATGCTCCGATGCTCTCCTTTGCCTTGCGCTGAATCGTGCAGGGCAAAGGCATTTTCTGGCTTCCCGGTGACAAACCGGGCTCTCCTTAGGGCTGCCAGGTGGAGGCTTCCGCCCAGCAGTGAGCCCGGCACTGCAAAAACGCTTATCTTCGCTGGGCAAGGGAACGCATCGGAGCATGAACTGCTCCGATGCTATCATCAGGGTAAATATTACTTTATTATAAATATATTCCCAAATAACTTTAATTAGTTATAATGGCTTGTTTTGTTGTTTTGTCTGGGGAGCAATCATTAGAAAAAATAAAATGGCCACAGTCCTATTAGCAGACACAAAACCTGTTCTGATTACACAGGAGTACAAGTTACTTCACAAAACTGAGCTAAAGAGCTGCCTCAGCCTCCTCTCTGCTTGTCAAAGATTATGATCCTGAATACAGATGATAAGAACTTTAGCTGAATCTCTGTAGAAATGGAGTTCATGAGGAGACATGAAGTACAGAGAGAACAGACAGGACAGACTGTGGTAATGGAGACTGCATATAAGTGCTGCTGATCATTACCACATCTCCACCCTTCTCTCTGTACTTCATGTCTCCTCATGAACTCTATTCCTACAGAGATTCAGCTGAAGATAATATTAAACTGTATTCAAGATCATAATCCCTGACAAGCAGAGCAGAGAGGAGGATGAGGCAGATCTTTAGCGCAGTGTTGTGAAGTCCTGCTGTGTGATTCGGACAGGTTTTGTGTGTAATAATAGGATGGTGGCCATTTTATTTCTTCTAATGATTGCTCCCTATACAAAACGGCCATTATAACTAATGAAAGGTATTTGGGAACATGTTTATAATAAAGTAATATTTAAGTATTTTCATTTTCTTAATTTTAGGAGAACCCCTTTAAAAAAAAAAAAGCTAAGCAAATTGTTTTGTTTTGTTTTTCTAATTCCAAGAAAAGATTTTCAGCTCATGATTGTGATGGTGAATTCCAGCAAAGCATTGACTGAATCCCAGGCACAGTGTTGACGAGTATAGCCAGTATTATGCTTCCTTGTATGAGGTGTGGGGGAGGTAGGTGTGGATGCTGTGATGCAGGTGTACAGCCAGGACTCTGAGGTGTAATTGAATGCAAATTGCATAAATTCTTCTCCAAATGCTATTTCTTTTCTACAGGTCAGCTCTTAAAAATTGTCATTCAAGTCCTGGGCAAGTATGAAATCAGAGGTGTCACTTCTGGAACAGGTCCACCTAATGCTGCTCTATGGCCTATCATTAGAGGGAGATTTTTTAGACTGCTCAACTATTGCCAATCTCATGTAAATAAGGTCCTATGAATAATCAGCATTATATACTAACCACCGTCAAGGCAGAAAAATAAAAATGTTCAACTTGAAAATAGAAATTGAAGAAATTAGGTTTTCTGGCTAAGCACATCCTATCAATCCATTTAGTGTGAATTATACATAATGGTTAGAATCTAGAACCAGCCAGATGAAGTAGGTGTCCAGAGGCAGAGTGTAGTCATAGACTAGGATGCTGAGCTCTAAAGGTACAGCCACATGGGAAGTAAACACTTTTTATTTGCCAGTACAGATTTATGTGTCGCAACTCCATAGCATTTTACTGTACCAGCAATCCGAATGAGATTTTAAGAAAAACAAATCTGCAGCGTAATATGATCTGCAGTGGCAGCTACACATTTTCCATAGTTCTGACCACTTCTGGCCACTGCATCCAGACAGCATGGGGTTATGGAATCCTGTTCTTGAGAAACATGTGGGTCCAAAAGGTGAGACTTGCATTTGCAGTGCGCCAGACCAGGATTCTTGCAAACTACTCTATTTATTTAATGCTAATCTAATGTTGTTATCTCATCGGTTAATGCTTTGTAATGTACCCGGTATAGCTGTTGTATGGATCAGTCAGGGTTAACAGTCCTGACCTAGCCTTTGTAGGAAGTTAGCTGTGGATTCAGAATCTGCTTCTAGCTCAGTTAGTTGAGAGAGGAGGTGAGAAGTGTAAGAAGCTATATTTACTTCACTCCTCATAGGACTAGGCCAAAGATCCAGGGAATCATGTTCTCTGAGGATTATCTACTGAAATGAAATATCTTACCATTTCTACAGTACTTCAGAAAAAGAGTGAGATAAAGGAAAGAACGGGGAAGGTCCAGAATCTGTATGACTGAACCTTGGAGTCAGTTAGTAAGGTATTTGCTGTTTAAGACTGATAGACTTTACTGCAGTGAGAGTGACATTGCTAAACACAGTCCTTTAACCCTGTATCCCTCAGTTGAGAATTACATCCCCCACTGCAAGAGTAATATTGCCCACCATAGATTCTGCAGAGAAAAAATTTGACAGGACAGAGAAAAGAAAACTAAAATTCCACTCCTTGCTCAAATCCATACACTGCTATCTGGGAAGCTCTGCACTGTGAACTACACTGCTCAAAAAAATAAAGGGAACACTTAAACAACACAATGTAACTCCAAGTCAATCACACTTCTGTGAAATCAAACTGTCCACTTAGGAAGCAACACTGAGTGACAATCAATTTCACATGCTGTTGTGCAAATGGGATAGACAACAGGTGGAAATTATAGGCAATTAGCAAGACACCCCCAATAAAGGAGTGGTTCTGCAGGTGGTAACCACAGACCACTTCTCAGTTCCTATGCTTCCTGGCTGATGTTTTGGTCACTTTTGAATGCTGGCGGTGCTTTCACTCTAGTGGTGAGGAGTCTACATGAGGCGGAGTCTACAACCCACACAAGTGGCTCAGGTAGTAAAGCTTATCCAGGATGGCACATCAATGCGAGCTGTGGCAAGAAGGTTTGCTGTGTCTGTCAGCGTAGTGTCCAGAGCATGGAGGCGCTACCAGGAGACAGGCCAGTACATCAGGAGATGTGGAGGAGGCCGTAGGAGGGCAACAACCCAGCAGCAGGACCGCTACCTCCACCTTTGTGCAAGGTGGAACAGGAGGAGCACTGCCAGAGCCCTGCAAAATGACCTCCAGCAGGCCACAAATGTGCATGTGTCTGCTCAAACGGTCAGAAACAGACTCCATAAGGGTGATATGAGGGCCCGACGTCCACAGGTGGGGGTTGTGCTTACAGCTCAACACCGTGCAGGGCGTTTGGCATTTGCCAGAGAACACTAAGATTGGCAAATTCGCCACTGGCGCCCTGTGCTCTTCACAGATGAAAGCAGGTTCACACTGAGCACATGTGACAGACGTGGCAGAGTCTGGAGACGCCGTGGAGAACTTTCTGCTGCCTGCAACATCCTCCAGCATGACCGGTTTGGCATTGGGTCAGTAATGGTGTGGGGTGGCATTTCTTTGGAGGGTCGCACAGCCCTCCATGTGCTCGCCAGAGGTAGCCTGACTGGCATTAGGTACCGAGATGAGATCCTCAGACCCCTTGTGAGACCATATGCTGGTGCGGTTGGCCCTGGGTTCCTCCTAATGCAAGACAATGCTAGACCTCATGTGGCTGGAGTGTGTCAGCAGTTCCTGCAAGACGAAGGTATTGATGCTATGGACTGGCCCATCCGTTCCCCAGACCTGAATCCAATTGAGCACATCTGGGACATCATGTCTCGCTCTATCCACCAACGTCACGTTGCACCACAGACTGTCCAGGAGTTGGCAGATGCTTTAGTTCAGGTCTGGCAGGAGATCCCTCAGGAGACCGTCCGCCAACTCATCAGGAGCATGCACAGGCATTGTAGGGAGGTCATACAGGCACGTGGAGGCCACACACACTACTGAGCCTCATTTTGACTTGTTTTAAGGACATTACATCAAAGTTGGATCAGCCTGTAGTGTGTTTTTCCACTTTAATTTTGAGTGTGACTCCAAATCCAGACCTCCATGGGTTGAAAAATTAGATTTCCATTTTTTTATTTTTGTGTGATTTTGTTGTCAGCACATTCAACTATGTAAAGAACAAAGTATTTCAGAAGAATATTTAATTAATTCAGATCTAGGATGTGTTATTTTTCTGTTCCCTTTACTTTTTTTGAGCAGTGTATTTAGAACTGTGTTTTGATACCATTGGATTCCATTCAGCACATTCAGTAAATAGAGACATTTATTTTCTACATCTGGCCTGGTTACTGACTCCTGCACCATAAACGGGCCATTGCACCCTAAACCTCCTGCCTTGCACCTACACCAAATTTAAAATATCAAGGGCCCCCCGACTACCATTAGGCAAGAGCCCCAGCATCAGGATATGCCAGAGGAAAGAAAGATTGCACTCTTTGACTACTGCCATGGCCCTAGGGAGCATCGGTGTGAGGATTGTCACTGTAATTGACTGTTACAAACAGAACCAATATTGCTCCTATACTCTGCCACAACCACTCCCAACCAAAAAGGCGCCAACCTTTTTAAAGTATTGTAAATCCTGTTAACAGGTCATAATTGTTTGAGTTGGTAATACTACTTTAACTCTTTTTTTTTTCAGATGAAGTGGTATGGAAAAGTAGGGGGTAAATAGGAAATCAGTTAAGCATTTGCAGTGAGCCCCTGAGAAGCCGGTGCACATGATGGGAGTGGTAGTGGCCCTGATGATATGTGTCACAGTGTACTTCCTCAGGCTGTTGCTTCTGGAGGATTGGTGCAGGGGAACGGTCATTTAAAGACTCAGGCCAGAAGTAAAAGAATAAAAATTTCTCTTAGTGCAAAATTTTACTTGTACGTAATACATTCAGTAGTAGTTTGAAAAAAGTGCCATTTATATCCACAGATGATGAGGTATGGTGGCTGGCAAGATGGCAGTTTAATGGCACCTCTGATGTTATGTGTTGCTGATGTCTTTCTCCCTTAAACTTCTGGCTAACAGCTATAAGCTGGAACTTGCGGATAAAGGTATTCACTGTGAAATGCAGGCTTTAAGTTGGTCTGGACTGTTTGTCATTTAGGTGAGGGGTATCTCAACTGTCGTCCCTCACCTTCAGCAGGGTCTATTAAGCTGTGGTTTGCTGGTCACTCTGCTGACTAAGCATGCTATAGCGTTTGGCAAAGCTGTATCTTGGTGCTCTTGCAGTCTCTCTGGAGTAGTGGTCTCATAGAAGTAGTGATCCCTAAGACCCTTGGATTAGGAGCTCTTAGCTATGCTTTCTCATTCCCCACTGTCTAAACTAGAACTCCCCGTCCAGACAGGATGCAGCAATAACATGGCATTGACAATATATAACATTTGCAGATACCTTCATTTCTGGGGTACTGTACACCCTCAGGATGTGCTTGGGAATCCTCCCTTGTAACCTGGAAAGCAAATGCCCAAAGATGCAGATTAAGGTGGCTCCTTCCCCTCCCAATACTGTGTAGAGAAAAGGGTTATGGAAATAATTGCATATACATACAAGGCCTAGGCTAAGTCTACCTACTAGGGGGTAAATATTCATCAAGAGCTAGGTGGAAGCCTCTCTATCTAACAACACCCTGGCCACCCTGAGTCTGTGGCTCTGAACAACAGTCACAGTAACACAGACACCAGTCACATCACTGTTCAGGTACATTTGAGTATCTGGTGATGGGTCCAGGGTTTAACTGTTGCTAAGAAAAGGAAAACTTAGGAATCCCCCACTTGCAGCTTTTGTCAGCCTAGAGTCCCAGAAACACAAATGAGGGCCACAAAGAGCTTAGGTGAGTTTGAGTCTATTCTTTGGTCTCCACTCTTATAATGTTGCAGACCAATCTCAGGATGTTGGCATAAATTGAGAAGGGAAGGAAAAAGGTGCAATAAGCACTACATGGATCTTACTGAAAGGGAAGTCTCTTTTTATCAAGAGGGTGACTGATTAGGGCCGAAACATAAAACAAACAAACAAACAAACAAACAAACAAACAAACAGGGGCCTGTCTGGCTCATCCTTTGCAACACTCTTGGGACTCCTATATTTCTTCAGATCATGGAGAAGAACTCTTCTTCCTCCTCTCCCAGAACAATGAGAGGACACTTGGGTGGTGGTTCGCAGCAATGACCTAGTGGCTTTAATTGCTGGAATACTGGGGCCCTCCAGTGGCTACGGCTGGTACTTCAGGATTCTCAGTTACAGAAATTGGGTACCTCATGGTCCAGAAGTGACAGCTGGAGCCTGGGGGTGCAGAATGTTAATGGCAAACGGGTCTAAGGGTACAGCCAGGATGGTATTATTGCCTGTTCCATTGTTGCTCTTCCTGTAGCATCTTCCACAGCAACACAGGGGTCTGCGATGGCTAGCGGTTGATGTTGACATTAGTAGCCGGTACAGTGGTGACTCAAGGGGGTTCTGTAAACCCTGAGATTAGAGGCTCCAGTTTTGGCTGCAGCAATATAACAGAACAATTCCATAGCATTAACAATATATAACATTTGCAGACACACCCAGGTCTGAGGTACTGCACATTACCTCCTGCGCCCCCACTATGTCTTGTTTCACATAGCCATAGCTTAACATACGGCTACGACTACACCATCCAGACCACCCTTTGTCCTGGTGAATTCTACTTAGATCATCATTGATTTTGAAACATATTGTAATTTAGGTCCATCACAGTTGTAATAGTCGCGTACACACACACACAGGGGGGAGGAAAATGACCACTGCGCTCCACCCTCACCCCTGGCCCTACCTACTTGCCTTGCAAGTCCTAATGACAGGGGACAACTGGACGGCAATCCCTAGCTTGGAATAAGTGCTGGGAGGACAGACCAGACAAACAACGGAACACGAACGGACCGAGTCAATACCAGAAGAGCAACGAAGTACAAATGGAGCAAGCAGAGAATAGTCAGGAGAAGCCGGGGTCATAAATACCAGGAGTGTTGTGAAGTACCAAAGGAGTCAGCAGAGGATCGTCAGGAGGAGGCCGGGGTCAGAATACCAGGAGAGCAGAAAAGTACACAAGGAGCAGGCAGAGGATTGTCAGGGAATATGCAGAAGGTGAGTACACCAGGAAATGCAAAATCACAGAAGGAACCTAAATAACAGGCAATCTGTGGCCAGCAGACTGCCTGTTTAAATACTGAGTAACAGGGGTCATGTGACATGGCCAGCATCACATGACTCGCCCTGCTATAAGTGGCTGAGCACCGAGTGCCCAGCTCGGTGCTCAGGCTTCATCTGGTTGCTGTCCTCCCCGTCCCCCATCACCTAGGAGACGAGGACGCTGCACGCATCCTCGCTCCTGTACAGAGGTGGGGCGCCGTCGGCGCTGCGGATAATCAGCTCATTGGCGGCGCCCCGTGACAACAGTAGAATCATGTGAGGTCTGGGAACACTAAAATCATATGGTTATCATGTTATATGGTTCCCATATATTGCTATGGGCTATAGTGTACCGCCATACTTCAGATATTATACAGGGGCACAGAGAGTGTGTATATATATATATATATATATGTAGAATTTTACTACAAAACATACACATACTCTGTGCAATGTCTTAGCGAAATAAGAAGCAAGCTAGCTCCCCGCTCTTGTCACCCTGATCTATTTCTAGTACATTCAGACTGAATTGAAATGTTCATGTCGCAGTTTGTGTGTGACACCACCGTGTCAGAGTTAGAAAACGGCAGGGGACGTCCACACTAACAGCGACACCTAAATAATACGCAGATCAGCTGTATGTGTTTTACAATGATTACTGCCTGAGCCTTGTGTCATCACTTCATCTGGACCCCTGCAAAGTCCCAATTTCCAGCAGTGCTGTTTCCTCTGCATGAAGCTATCATCAAGTATACAGCCATGCACCCTTCTTTCGTCTAGAAAATTCTAATACTTTCCTGAAATTGAATTTTGAGGGGCACAAATATGTAATGTTGATTCAATCCTCATATAGAGTCTATAAAGCACAACAGCTTGGTATTATGGAATGCTAAATATAAAGTAAGGGACAAAACCAAAACTTATTTCAGTGGTAATTACCATAGCGATAATTATCAAAAAGTTAATAGTATATGCACCATGCAAGCAAAGCAGATATAAGTAAAACTATCACAATGCATGTCAATCACGACAGCAGAACAATAAATGCATAGTTATCACTCGTAACAATGCTAATGCCTGCCACACAGCACTTAACCCAATTACGACTCCATCTTCACGGTTGATATGATGGTCATATATAGGTGAAACTCGGAAAATTAGAATATCGTGCAAAAGTTCATTTATTTCAGTAATGCAACTTAAAATTTAAATATTGTGAAAAGGTTCAATATTCTAGGCTCAAAGTGTCACACTCTAGTCAGCTAATTAATCCATACCCCCTGAGCAAAGGGTACCTGAGATTGTGACTTTGGGGTTTTCATAAGCTGTAAGCCATAATCATCCAAATAAAAATATCTCACTTTGCATGTAATGAGTCTATCTAATATATTAGTTTCACCTTTTAAGTTGCATTACTGAAATAAATGAAATTTGCAAAATATTTTAATTTTTCGAGTTTCAACTGTATATTGAAATGAAATGTAATACTGTAGTAAGTTTTTGCCATGATTGCTTATCTGGGGTGCACAACCCGCGGGCTGCATGCGGCCCCCAGAGCCCTGGTTTGCGGCCCCTGTCCTGCTGGGCAGAAATACAGCTGATCGTGCTATTAGCTGTGTTTCTGCCTGAAGCGCCGCACAATTGCAGGATTACAGCTCCTGCTCTCGCACTGTAGTGAGAGCAGAATGGGTCCCCGGCTGTCAGTGACGGCGGGGGAGCGGAGGAGAAGGCAGAAGAGGCTTATCATCTCTTCTGCCTTCTCCTCAGATAGGTGAGAGATGAGCTGAGCAGTTTAGACCCGGCAATCACATGATCACAGGGTGTCAGGGGCAGAGTAGTGCAGAACCTGATCAGCCCTGCCCTGTACAAAGCCTCAGCCTCAGCAGACTGGTTTTCCCTGTAACTGGGGCTCCTTTGGATGCTCCAGTTACAGTGGAAATAGTGCAAAGCAAAAAAAAAAAAGTCTGCGTCCCCAAAGTTCTATTATGGACCTTTTGAGGACAAATTATGTGGCAAATATATATACAAAGTTTAAAATAAAAAAATGCTAATTTGAAAAAATAAGTGGAAAAAAAGTCAGTGTCCCCCAGAGGTCTTTTAAAGACCTCTTGGGGGACATACAGTGCTGCAAAAATATATATTTGTGCTCGGATCGGCTCATGCTGAGAGTATACCCTACCTAAGCCTACCCTCCCCCGCCTACTAGAAGCAGCAGAGTTGTGCCGGAACTGCCTATAGCAGGGTAGCCTAAAGGGGGCTACCCCAATGATGAGCCCTGAAAGAAGGGAGGGCTCCTGGGTGGGTTGAAAGTGTTCAAACCGACAAGTGGGGGCAGGAGGGCCAGGTTTAAATAGTGCACGCCCCGCCTCCTCCTCACACAAATACGGCACTCTCAATTGCCTACCACTTGTGCTCGGATCGGCTCATGCTGAGAGTATACCCTACCTAAGCCTACCCTCCCCCCGCCTACTAGAAGCAGCAGAGTTGTGCCGGAACTGCCTATAGCAGGGTAGCCTAAAGGGGCCAAAAGAACCATGCGTAGGAGTGTTGAAAAGCTTTAATAACAGAAATTATAACACCAACACTTGAAAAGCCAGTGACATTTCGTTATGCGGATCCGGGATATACCGCATGTAACATGCGGAACTCCAGCGACCCAACCGTTTAATAATATGTGCCGGCACCTTATGCAGGGACGCCGCGGCTGCCGCGCCAATGCGTAAGGAATGTCCTGTGATTGAGAGGGGATCGACCCCTGACCCTGCCAGCAGCACCCGAACGTATTTAAGAAAGACCGTGATGGTTAGTCGGGTATTGCCTAGTGCGAGTAAGGGAGAGGATGACGGCTCGGATTCAATGCTGAGGAGCCAAGCATCGAAGGCACGTACCGGACACCACCTGTTGGCCGTGGGGAAGTATCTGACCTCCACCGACTCCCCGGGCCGTGCCGTCTTGGATGAGGCCAAGGTGAGCACATAGATGGACCCGCGCCGGACGAGCTGAGCCTTCTGCAAGCACCCGGCCAGCGTGTTGGCGCCCATGAGCTCACCTGGCCTGAGGAACCCATAGAAGGCCAGATGCAATGCTGTTACTATCAGCGCGCTAACTTGTGGGCCAAATGGTTCGCCCTGTAGTTTGTCTATCACCAACCTGAACAAGCGGCCAGTAAAGGGCTGACGCACCTGTCGTTTTGCGACAGACGTCTTGCGCAAACCCTTCAAGGCCGCTTTGATAGGGTGGGCAGAGAAAAGTGATGGTAGTTCCGGATATAGGCTGTACCGGTGGTGCTGAATACCTGCCAGATATAATTTGACCGTACTATAGGACAAGTGTAGTTGAGAGTGGCAAAACCCAACAAAACCCAGTAGGTGAGTGATAGGCCCCAGGCCTGCGGCCGGGTAGGTATTTTCGTATTTCTGGAACAGGCGCCACGCTGTCTTATATACCCTCAGGGTATTGTGGGACAAGGACTTAGCCATCAGTGTCTTAGCTACGGTGAGATGCGAGACTAATCCAAGCGCAGCTGGGCCTGGTGTGGAATTGGTGTCGGCGAGAGATCTGCCCCTGGACAAACCTGAAAGAAAAGTGGAAAATTAAGGCGAGATAAGGCGTCTGCAGCGACATTGCGTTCTCCACTGATATGCCTGCATACGAAACGAAAATTATGCGTCAGAAACAACCAGACGAATCTCCTCACGAATGACATGACCAGTTTGGAACTAGACCTGCCCTTCATGACGATGTCCACCACTGCCGTATTGTCCGTGAGAAATAGTACCGTGCAGTTCCTCCACTGCTCGCCCCATGCCACTGCTGCCCCCACTAAGGGATATACCTCAAACAAGGCGGAACATGAAGAGAAACCTGGAATGGATGCGACCTCTGGCGGCCAAGGACCAGCGAACCAGTGGTTGCCGTGCAGCGCGGCAAAGCCGACTGACGATGAGGCATCAGTGTGGACCACTGGAGACTGGTTCGAGACTACCGGAATGAATAGTGACACGCCATTCCAGTGTGTCAAAAACCTGTCCCACATCATCAGGTCGGCCATGGCCTCTGGACCTAACCGTACCATCTCGTTCTGTGCGCGGGCCTGTGGGAGCAGCGCCAAAAGCCTAGAGATGAAGGACCTGCCTTGGGGAATGATGCGCATGGCAAAATTGAGCATGCCTAACAGGGATTGCAGGTCCGCTCTGGAAGCTACTCTCACTTGAGCCCACCTATGCACAGCCTGCCTAATCCTATCTAATTTATCAGGTGGGAGACTCGCCTGCATGCGTACTGTGTCTAAACGTATCCCTAAAAAGGTGATGGTGGTGTCGGGGCCTTCTACTTTGTGAGCAGCTATTGGCACATTTAGGTCTGAGAATACTGTCTGCAAGCGCTGTAGGTCCTGAGGCTGCCGTGTCGAGGGCTCGACCAGAAGGAAGTCGTCCAGGTAATGCGTGACATGGCTGACCCTGAAGACGTCTGATAAGACCCAATGCAACGCGCTAGCCAACTGATCAAAGAGCCATGGACTTGACTTGGACCCGAAGGTCAGTTTGCTGGCAAAGTAGTACAGCCCTTGCCACTTTATCCCATGCCACTGCCAGAGTTCCGGTTGGATGGGGAGCAGTTTAAAGGCGTCTGCGATATCCGCCTTGGATAACCAGGCCCCTCTCCCGAACTTGAGTATGACCTCAATCGCCTCATCAATAGAGGCGTACCTCATGGAGAATTCTTCCGAGGGGATCAGAGAATTCAGACTGGGGACTGATAAGGAATGTGGGGCCGACAAATCGTACACCAATCTTTTTTTATTGGAAAATTTGCCTGTCACCACCCCGACCGGGTTAACCCTTCAGCAATCAAACGGAGGCTGCCGAACTGGGCCAATCACATAAGCCTTATCCAGCTCGATTTGGATTAATTGGGTGACCGTCTCGGGATCTCGGATAGCCGATGCCAAGTTCCCGCACTCGTGCGGGGCTTGCGGAAGAGCCAGCAAGCCTGTGTGGAAGCCGTACCGCAGACCGTTGAGCACGTATAGTACCCAAGCTGAATCTGGATGACCGGCTAAGAAACAGGCGAGGAGATCCACATTAACCACGCTTAGTCATGCGTGATTCCCCCCTTTTTGCGTGCAAGCGACGCGGGGGTGAGCCCTGAAACACTGGGTACATAAGTGCAACAACCTGCATTGATTGTAGTGGCATATGGCATAATTGAAATTATTGCATAAAGGTGACTTACCGAGGTATTTCACCGGGCGCCCCAACTTGTCATTGGACGCGGAAGCCCTGCCCGCCGGCTGGATGGGGAGAACGCCTGACACGGAAGGCGCGGCTGTGCTGCCGGTCTCCGAGCACCATCCGGCCGTGTGGGCGTAGGAACCGCAACCAGCGCAAGCCGGGGCTTTGAGGCCCGCAAAGTGGCGGCAAAATAACTCGGTATCCATCCGAGACCAGTCTACGACATGTTTGCACTTAGAGAGTGTGGCCGCAGCCTTTGCCGAGAAGGAGCGGTGGTACTCATAGAAGGCGGTGCCTCCATATTTATACCCTAGATCGACGACCTTGAATAAATAAAGGTCAAGCTCCTCCCTCCTAAGGGGGCTAGCAGAGCACACCACATCTCGGTAAAGGCTGAATGCCAACACAAATTCGGCAACATTGAGTTTCCTGTTGAGCCTTGCGTCCCTAGACTTGAGCACAACAGAGACCTCTCCGCAGGAAATGGTCTTATTGTCCGGGGCTTCGTGTGCCGGCACGAGCAGGGACGCTAAATTAATGTCTTTCCCTTCCAGAATATCCTGCCGGATATTGGGAGGAACAAAATGGGAAGGAGCTATGGTTGCGGAAAGGCTGGACCCATCCGGCACTGCGGATGCTGATGAGCTGGCGACAGACCCTGTCTGCAACACTGTGTTGAACGCTGCAGGCTGGCCCTCGACAGTCTCCAGCCTAGCCTGCATATCCGACACCGCTGTACCCATGGTGTTGACCGCAGCATGGAGCTCCGTTAGTGAAGTCAGAATGGCACTAAGGGACCCCTCATCTCGGCTAGGAGCCGCGGGTTGTGAAGTCAGAAGGTGGTGAAGTTCCGCCTTCCTCGCGGCGGCCGGGAACGGTATCCCCCTTCTTGATAATTCTGCCGTCAGCCTAGGGACGGTCCACAACCTTATCGGCAACTCCGCCGATCTCGCGGACTGCTGCTCCCCGCTGTCCCGAGAAGATAAGGAACCCTCCGGAAGAAGCTCCTGAGACATCTCCCTACTAAAAGAAATTCAAACTCAAGTAACCACATCAATGCTAATCGCTACCTACTGGCCGGTCCCGACCGGCTCTGCCCCCGGGGGGGGGGGGACCTAGTGTCTGTGGCCAAGGGCCGACGGCGCCCACGGTCGTGACCAGAAGCGCTGCCAGGTCTGCCGCCTGGTCGGGCAGGGATTCTGAAGTCCGTAGTCAATGAGCAGGTCCGAGTATCGTAGTATTTGTGACCGTAGCCGGGATACGCGGCTTCGCTGTTAACTGCCCGACTGTATATATATATATATATATATATATATATATTTTTTTTTTTTCCGTGGCGTGACTGGGACCCGCTGGAAGACTGAGGCCTGGCTGGCCTAGCCTGTGACCGTGAAGTTGCATACCCAGGCAGTGTCTGGGCTGCGTATGTGGCCGTGGCGCCACCTCCCGCAGCTATCCCCCCCCGTGCCTGTGGTCAACGGGAGTGCGGCCGAGTCCGTGGTTGTGACCGCCTCGCACCTGCAGCCCCGAGGGGTCCCTGCATCGTAGTAGCGGTACCGGAATCCCTCCTACTGCCGTGGTAGTATAGCTGACGGGTATGCCGTCGTGAGGTTACTGCGTGCCGTAGTGGCCGGCCTTGATAATGAGTCTGTAGTCGTAACGGATTTTTGCCTGCAGTCGTGGCAGGGCTTTAGAGCGGGTCTGTAGTCGTGACAGACTGATGCCTGCAGTCGTGGCAGGACTTTATAACGTGTCTGTAGTCGTGACAGACTGATGCCTGCAGTCGTGGCAGGGCTTTATAACGGGTCTGTAGTCGTGACAGACTGATGCCTGCAGTCGTGGCAGGACTTTATAACGTGTCTGTAGTTGTGACAGACTGATGCCTGCAGTCGTGGCAGGGCTTTATAACGGGTCTGTAGTCGTGACAGACTGTTGCCTGCAGTCGTGGCAGGGCTTTAGAGCGGGTCTGTAGACGTGACAGACTGATGCCTGCAGTCGTGGCAGGGCTTTATGAGGAGTCTGTAGTCGTGACAGACCTGGCAAAGCAACATTCCTCTCTGTACAAAATTATTTTAATTTTTTTTTTCTCCCCCCCCCCCAAAGGCCACGACTGTAGGCGCCCCCCTGTTATAGATGCACCAGCGGCTAGACATAGTAGTCCACCATCCCCCGACCCCCAAGCCTACGTAGGAGAAAAGAGGGGTTCCGCCCATGCATGCCCCACCCCTGACTCACCTGGCGGCCATGACAGCCACAAACCCCACAGTGTCGTAAGTATAGCCAACCACCTGTGGACCTGGATAAACAAGGACAGACATGTGGGTGAGCGCATGCTGGCTGGGTGACCCTTCACTCATGCCGGCGCTCCCTATCTAACCACCGGACTATGGCGACTGCGCTTTAACCAACCTCCTGCCTCATCGTACGGCCTTACGGGCGGCCCGGCTGCGTGCGCAAGTGCAGTGGCCAGCCCCCCCCCCCCCTCCTTGAAGCCCACCATGTATTTGCACTTCAACACATCTTCCAACTATATTAAACACACACTTTTTTTTTTTTTTTTATGCCTGTGCTTGGACTGCAATACCAGTGTGGGCCTGTAGGTGTCGCCCACTGACAAGCCAGGAGCTGCTGGAGCGCAGCAAGTCAGTGAGCTGTGCTGTGGAGCCGACGGCCGGCGTGATCGGACGCTGCTGCGCCACAGGTGAGGGGTGCCCGCCTGGGGGACACTGTGTGTGGGAGCGGGGGGTGCTTGGCGCCGGCCCTGGAGCGGGACGGGGTGCCTGTATGGGGGTGCCTAGAGCGGGAGTGTGTAAGTCAGCACGAGTATACACATGGAAAAAACGGGACATGTCACTGGGGGTGCCGGAAGCGATCGGGAGCGCCACATGTTTATGCAGTAGTCGCCAGCGCGGCTGGGGACCGGCAGCACGCTCGGCAGCCCCCACATGTTAATACATTTGTAAGACAGGTGTGCGACCACCCTGCCTACCTAGTCCCGTAGCGACGAGCCCGACGCAACCGATCGCCCGATCCTCCAGTGACGCACGCACTTCTCTGGCACCAACCCCCAAGCCGATTTGAAAGTGTTCAAACCGACAAGTGGGGGCAGGAGGGCCAGGTTTAAATAGTGCACGCCCCGCCTCCTCCTCACACAAATACGGCACTCTCAATTGCCTACCACATATATATATTAAAAAAAAGAAATGAAAATGTTAGCAAAAAAATGTAAAATAAAGAAAGAAAACAATAAAAAGGGAAAAGTGCAAAATAAAATTCTGTACCCGAATGGTCTTTTTTATGACCTTTTGGGGGACATATTATGTGGCAAAAATATATTTGGAAAATAAATAATAAAGTGATTATAAAAAAAAATATACAAAATAAATAAAATACAAATAAAAGGAAAAAAAGGCAAAATGTGAAAAATAAAAAGTCAGTGTCCCCCAAAGGTCTTTTTGTAGCAGAAATATATTTTAAAAAAAAGTTCAAAAAAAATGAAATACATAGAAGAAAAATAAAACACCAACACCAACCCCAACCAAAACCATTACAATTATCACACAATTCATCTGGAACTATACATATTATATAATAAAATGATACAACACATATAGGAAACTAATTATAATAATTTGCATATTTAAATAATGATCTATAGTTTGAATAAAAATGACTTTAAAAATTTTTTTGTACAGTTGTCCCCTAATAAAAATAAAAAATATATTAAAAAGCCCTGTGTAATGTAATAAAAAGCTGCAAAAGTTATTTTGGTAGTCCAACAAATAAATAAGTTACAAGTGTTTAAACCACGTGCGCTAAATTATAGAAAAGTGACTGGTCATTAAGGCCTTTTCAGGCCTGGTCTTTAAAGGGTTAACCAAAAAGTGCTTTTCCCGCTAGTAAGGCCTCATACACACACCCGTACTGTGTTTTGTGGTCTGCAAAATATGGATACCAGCCATGTGTGTTCAACATTTTGCGCAACTTTTGTGGCCCCATTGAAGTGAATGGGTCCGCCTCAGAGCGGCAAAGAATGCGGCTCGGATGCAGACAAGAATAATGGTCGTGTGCATGAGCCCTCAGGGAAAGTGCTTACTGGTTATTACAGGGCACCTACAGTATATCTGGGGGTGCAGGAGGCGGCAAGAACCAGTGAGCGCCGTCCTCTGAAGTGAGGGAAAGTGCTTACTGGTTATTGCAGACAATGGCGGATTATAATAGGGGAGTTCAGATCGGCAGCCCAGGGCCCGGCATCACTGAGGGGCCCAATGCCTACCCGAATGCCTACATACTGTGGCGAGGCACGGGAGCACATAGTTCCCTGCTCCTAGTAGGCCTAAGGCCTATGTTGTAGTAAAAGCCTGACGCAGGAGTGCGTGATGACATCATCGCACGCAATGATGTAATCGCGTGCAATGACGTCATCGCGTGCCTGTGTCGGGGCGCAGAGCTTTGATGTACACGTATTAGCTTTTAGTTTTTAATTTTTTTTGTGTGTGCCAACTTTGGGGGGCAGAGGAGGACATATTACTGCAGGGACAGTGGGGCAAATGATTACATGGGGCAAATTACTTAATGGGGGCAGTGTGGGGGCAAATTACTAAATGGGGGCATCAAGGAGGCAAAAATTCTTAATGGGGGGCAGTGTGGGGGAAAATTACCTAATGGGGGCAGTGTAGGGGCAAATTACTTCATGGGGGCAGTGTGGGGGAAAATTACTTATTGGGGCAGTGTGGGGGCAAATTACTTCATGGGGGCAGTGTGGGGGCAAATTACTATTTGGGGCAATGGGGGGGCAAACTACTACATGGGAGGCAGTGTGGGGCAAATTACTATATGCAGCAGAATGGGGGATGTTGCTATTAGGGTGAGACTGTAGGGGCATTTCTATTACAGCACATATTAGTGGACATTATTTTTGTGGACACTATTCAGGCATTATTACTTGGAGCCCAATATAGGGTGTTATTTTTACTGGGGGCACTCTAGGTTGGGATAGTTTATCAAACTGGTGTAAAGTAGAATTGGCTTAGTTGCCCATAGCAACCAATCAGATCCCACCATTCATTTTTGACAGCTCCTTTGGAAATTGAAAGGTGGAATCTGATTGGCTGCTATGGGCAACTAAGGCTAGTTTCACACACAGTTTCATTAGTCTGTTTAAACTGTGTTAAAGTTGAATGTATATGTGTTCCTGTGCTTCAGTGATTCTGGTCCTTTAAGACAACAGCCATTGTAATATGATGCTAGAGTGACACGCCCCCAGCGATGTCTGTTTGCAGACAGATTATGATGAGCAGGAAGTGACGAGACAGAAAGTAGCAGCCATCTTGGCAAGAGAAAAGACAGGTGCACATTGCCGATATCCATGTTTTACGGATCTGAAATTTGCGAATCCGCAAAACACATATAGACGTGTGAATGAACCCTGTATGTATTTCAGTCCAGAGGTGGACGAAGTATAAAGAAACAGTACGTTTAGTGGAGCCACGCTGAAAGGACTATGCTTAGTGGCTAATCAGTGAAACTGACATTGTAGCTGTGAATATTGCCACCAAAGTTAGAGACTCGCAGTGCTGTTGCGTACCGGACAGTAACTACAAAACCCCAGCTTACATCACACCTTAGTGTATGGATTCTGCAGGACTGGCAGTGTGCTGAGTGATACCTGCTGTTGGACTCCATTGCATCTATTTGGTTTCCCTGCCTGCTGAGGAGGATTTCATTGCTTCGGATATTGTGATAACCGTGAGGAGAGGACGCTTTGCTATCAAAGAAAGGAATGACATTGGGCCCCACCGAGCGCTTCTACGAACTGTAAGCGGTCCACCTGGACCACTGGGAAAAAGGGGTGCGCACCCAACTGTGAAGTTAGGGTCAGTTAGGCTTTTTTCACACGAGCGTCGCGTGTAAGGGCCGGATAGGATGCAGATGCGTCGCGGGAAAATGCGTGATTTTTCAACGCAAGTGCAAAGGGTTTTAATGCGTTTTGCACGCGCGTGAGAAAAATCTGCATGTTTGGTACCCAGACCCGAACCCGGACTTCTTCACAGAAGTTCGGGTTTGGGTTTGGGATCGGTGTTGTGTAGATTTTATTATTTTCCCTCATAACATGGTTATAAGGGAAAATAATAGCATTCTTAATATGACTGTGTATATTTAGGACCAAAGATGTCAGAGATACAGAAGAGTTCCAAACAAAAGACCCAGGTCCAGAATGTGGGTAGTAGCAGTGCCATGGAGCCAAGGGTCACAGCGTTCTTCCTGCTCCTTCTCTTTGCAGCCCCAGAGAAGGCTTTCAGTGGAGTCCTCTCTGTCCTCACTGCCCCTTCCTAGTGGATTGTCTTCCTTTTTTCTAAGAACTGTCAAGAAAACCCCACCACGCCCAATGGCAGACAGTCAAGAGTATTTCCCTGTTGATGACTTGTGTGAGAGCAGTCATCTTTTGGGCTGCCCTGTGGAGGAGGTTCAGGAGGAGTCTGGGGACTCCATGCAGAGTTGTGTTAGTGGTAGTAATAGTGTCATCCGTAGTCGTGGCATTGGGGGCAGGAACAGTGGCAGTCAGGGCAAATGCAGGGCTGGTGATGGTGGCAGCAACAAAAAGCAGAGGTGATGTAAGTCCCAAATAGTAGCTAGGACCATGCCTGCTTTGGGATCTGGTGATGCTGCTGACACTACAGGTGGGTTAGGCCCAAAACATGCCAGTGCTAAGCCACGTTCGGCTGCCTGTAGCTCTGTGCGAGCAAGTCCTGTATGGCGTTTTTTCTCCACAAGGTGAGCACACAAAACTACAACAAGGTGTGCAAGATTAAAAGCTGTGGGCATTCAAACATAATCATAGGTACCAGAGCTCTATTGCAGCACATGAAGCGTCATCACCTGATCATTTTGGAAAATACAACTGTCTGTCCTCTTTTACTCTTTCTTCTGGTCCTCTTTGTGGCAACCAACCTGCATCCCCAAGCAATACAGTGTCATCATCATCATGTCTTTGGCTCCAACGTGAGCTATCTAATCTACTGTATAATGGAATGTTTGGTCATGAGAAAACTATTCTCCACCAACAATTAGCTTATCTGCAAGCTGAGCCCCCACCTGGTCATGTTGCTGGCGGTGCAGTTGTTGCTATACCATTGTAGTATTGCCTTGTAGTCTCATGTGGCACAGAATGCGTGCCACTCCTTATGATTCTCACCGTGCATCAAGCTGCACTACGGTGGACACCTGGAGCAGCTGTTATGAGCAGGTACAGTATATGTCTTTCACTGCCGAGTGGGGGCAGCGGCAAGGCAGCACCTCAGCAACATGGCCAGGTCCTTTTGACCCCCACACCCCCTCACTCATGATTTCATTGGGATGGCTCCCACAACAGGCACTTATCTGCCTCCTCCACAGACATTTTACCATCTCCAACAGCAGCATGGTACCAGGAGTCCTTTTCAACCCCAAAACCCTCTCACCCAATTTCATTGGGACAGTTCTCACAGCAAGCACTTATCTGCCTCCTCCATGGACACTGCTACAACTCAACTCCAATACCAGTATGAGACCAGGAACACTAACATACAACAAGACAGCACCCCAGCATAAATGGCCAGGTCCTTTCAACTCCCTAACCCGCCACCCATGATTTCAGATGTCATTTAGACATGATTTACTACTGTGTAATTACATACAAAAGCTTGAGGAGGGGGAACAAAGCAAAAAAATAATAATGAAAGAGATAACATGTTTTCCTAAAAAGTGTGAGTCACAGGAGACTATTGGGTGTTATATACCAATTTCCACGGCAATTGGATCCCAAACAGGGGGTTTGACGCAAACCATTTAGGGTCCGAAGTAAACTTTTTGAAAATTTGTCAAACCCGAACCAAACCTCGACAGGTTCATTCATCTCTAATATATATATTGTAAGGTTGGTGAGCTGTAGTCCTGCTGGACTGAGTACTGATGTTGCGCGTCAGGACATTGCCATTCTCTCCCCCCCCCCCCCTTCCCCACTGTCTCAGGGACACCTGAAAACTATAGATGGAGCTTGCAGAGGGGAAAAGTTATCTGAAATGACTGCTGCACTTTAAAACTTGATGTTAAAATAAACAGGAATGTATCCTTTGGTTAGATATCAGACTGAACCTAATTGTTCTTTTTGTGACTCTTAGGCTAAATTTCACACTAGCGTTTTCACTGGATCTGGCAGGGTGCAGGAAAAAACGCTTTCGTAACTAATAATACAACCGTCTTATGAACGTATCCGGTTGTATTATCTTTAACATAGTCAATACAGATCCATCATGAACTCCATTGAAAGTCAAAGGGGGACAGATCCGTTTTCTATTGTGTCAGATTGTGTCAGAGAAAACCGATCCATCCCCATTGACTTGCATTGTGGGTGATGAAGAATCCGTCTTGCTCCGCATCTCAGGATGGAAAGCAAACTGCAGCATGCTGTGGTTTGCTCTCCGGTATAAGAACCGAATGGAATGCATTTTGGAGCATTCTGTTTCGTTCAGTTCAGTTTTGTCCCCATTGAAAATGAATAGGGACAAAACTGAAGCGTTTTTTTTCCGGTATTGAGCCCCTATGACGGATCTCAATACCGGAAAACTAAAATGCTAGTGTGAAAGTAGCCTTACTTAAGAAGATTTTTTTTTCAGTACCTTTAATTGAATTTACTCATTTATTGAGTAACATAAATTTTTCATACCTTACTAACAGATCTTCTTGGACTTCCCAGAAATTTGTGGCATGTATCACTTTCTTAGCTCATGAATGATAACAGAACTAATTTCCCCTATTCCAGGTATGAACATTTTAGATTAGGCTTGTACCAGTTATCGTACAGTCATCTTTCTTTTAAGTTGTTTTGTATTCTCAGTCAAAATAATCACTGTTGCTTTACTTTGTCCATTATGCCCAGAGAGTACAATTTGCCATTGGCAGACGGGTGTCTCACCATCATGAGGAGGCTGAGAAGACACTTGCATATACAAGAACCTTTTCAGCACTGAATACAATAATACAATTCTTCATGCCTATTGCTTGGTAATAATATTAGGCTCTTTTGATAATTTGAAAACCTCGATGATCACACCTCTTCATCAGTGCACGTGCTGATGTCTTAAGGTTCACTGTCTAAAGCTGCAGTTTCCAGGTGCATGCACACAATATAACCATATACATGGATCCTGTATGGAGTATGGTGTCACACAAAGTACCCACTGCTGTGTACTGAAGAGAGTGTCCCCATATGGTGCCTCCATATAACATTGTATTATACTTCCTAGAAACAATGGGTAGATAGTGCAGCGTCCCACATGTGTGTAAATGGGACAATTCACGTGTTAATTTGCATTTTATGGTATTCTCTATTATCTGGCTGGCAATTTCATTTACATCCATTCACCCCTAGGTGGTGCTGGCACCACATAGTATATATAGTGGGCTGAGAGCAGAATGTAGAGAGAGATGAGTTAGTAGGAAAAGCAAGTTCATGGAGGAGAGAGACAGGCTAAAGTCACCATGTAGCTGTGTTCCTTTCCTCTGGGCCCTGATCAAGCCTGGAGAAGATAACTACAGAAACCAAGCACCAGACAGTAAGTCTATACACTAAGATGTAGAGAGCCTAGTGAGGGTAACAGCTAAACGTAGCTTATGGACCTCATTAGCACAAGTGACCAGGAGTAGCTTTCCGAGTACCTGGACACAAATGGACAATTGATGCGCAGGATTGTCTTTATCACTAACTAAACCTTCCGGGTAGTAGTGAAAACCAAAAACCTTTCTAAAAGAGTTTCCTGCCAAAGAATGAAGCAGATGTGTTTGCCTGCCATGAGGGGAACGCACTTAAAAGATACCTCCTAAATAAATAGTTAATAGCATCTTTAGTGCCAGAGTGCTGTAAAGAGTGAATTTAGGATTACCACCAGGATCTTTGCCTGTAAAGCATCAGCATTAGAAGAATCCCTCCATTTGACAACTGCCACTACCTGATAATAGGATAAAACGCTTTCCATTGATGAACTGTACCAACTGTCCACAGACTATTGATTTGCAGTAAATGTTCAACTGGTTTATAATAAATGACTCCTCATTCTTACTATTACTCTCAACATTTGCACCTAATGGTGCTGGCGTCACGAACCAGGGGCCCAGCCGCAAAAGCACCTTACACCTATTACCATCAAGGGAACCTCAACTTCCATCTGGCTGGTGTTCCCTGCAATCGAGAGTGCCCCAGAGGATTTAGTGCTGTCTTACCATCCACTGCAATGCCGGCCCCAAGGTGCAACTAAACCGTGAGTACTACCATCCTCGGCACCTTCTCACGCACGCATCCTCCATAGGGAGCCCCGGCATGCTGCAATAGCACATTTGTTATGCTTAATATGTAGGGTTTTGGTATGTAGGGTTTTTCGCAAACAGAGATGTGACTTCCTCTGCTGGCCAGCCTTGTATAACATTTAGAAATATATATTTAATATATAATATTTAAAAATAAATGAACAGAGAAGGTAAATGATTTCACCAAGTGCAAGTTTCCCACTTTCGTGCATTACTTGCAATGTGTCAGTCATAGAGCTGCATTAGGGAAACCAGTTTTCCAAGTGTGACTTTGGTTTTGGTGAAATTCTGGGGATAAAAGGCAACTTGATTTTACCATTGTAGTCTATGTGCTGGTAAATTGGACAAAATAATATATGCTCATCTCTATAAATAAATAATTTTAATGGATTATCCCACAATTTAGGGGAAGATTTATCAAAACTGGTGTAAAGAAAACTGGCCTAGTTGCCCATAACAACCAATCAGATTCCACTTTCATTTTTCAGAGCTCCTTTGGAAAATGAAAGGTGGAATCTGATTGGTTGCTATGGGTAACTAAACCAGTTTTCATTTACACCAGTTTTGATCATTGTCCCCCCACAGTGTTTAATAGTAAATGTATTTTTTGACCTGTTAGAAAGGTAGATGATGTAATCTGTAGTTAAGGTAATCTTCTTACCAGTGACTGTATTTGTGAGTTATAACGTCCCTTCTGATCCTCAGCTGTGTCATGTGACCAACTCTCTGATCTCCAACTGACACAGGAAAGGAAGTCAGTTATATCTCTATTTATTCCCATGAGACTGACATTGAGGCTCCTATAGGAATACATAGAGAAACTGGCCTCGTGTCCACACATTTAAACTTAAATAATTGAGCGTAAAGAAGCTGTAGAAACATATATTAGAAAGCACACCATAGGGTAGTAGGTTCCAGATTAGAGTATTGGTGGATAGAACGAAAAATGGAGGCTCACCTTAGGTAGTTGTGCTAAGCATATACACAACACTATTGTAGACTTATTACGAACAGTTGTCCAGTCGTCGGGTATGCAGCCGAAGCGTCCGATTCTTAAAGAAGAGAAGCCCAGTCTCTCCAAAGTCAGTGTAATAGCAATATAGTAGGACCACAATTTAGGCGTAAGATCACTGCTCAGGACAGATGTAGATATAATATATTTCTTCTTTAATGGAAATTGCTCATCAAATAAAAAATTTAAAAAAAACAACGCGTTTCGGGGATACTTAGGCTCCCTTCATCAGGTTAAGAAGAAGAAATTTACATTAAAGAATAAAGTTATATTATATCTACATCTGTCCTGACAGGTGATCTTGCGCCTAAATTGCGGTCCTACTATATTGCCATTATCCTGTCCACACATAAGATGCTATGTTATTTGGAGAGTCATTTGGTCACATGACATAGCTGAGGATAGGATGGGAGGAGGTAAATCACAAATTCAGACACTGGTGAGATTACATTCACTACAGATTAGATCATGTACCTTTCTAGCAGGTCAGAGAATAATATTTTTTTTATTATGGGAGCTCTTCTTTAAATCCAGCCCATTATTCTTAACATTCACACGTAGTAGAAAAATACTCATATCCCAGATATTTCAGGAATAATGTTAGTATAATGCCACCTGCTATTTCTATTGAACAGTCTTTTCGTCTCCACATCAGTAATTACAGTAACACCATCTCATTCTCTTAACACTTGCCTCTCTTATCTATTTCCTCCGAGAAGCAAAGATAATGCTGCAGCATAAGAAGCAGCCAGCTCACCATACCAGGGAACCCTCCACATACAGTATGCAAAGGATCAAGACTGAGCATGTGTGACCACCACACAGAAAACCTATTTTTCATGAGATAACACCTTTAACTAGTTGTCTTCTCTACAAGCATGGCCACCATTAGGCATGTAGAGGCTATACTGATGTCACTTTCACCTCCTAGCCAGTAGGCTTCTAAGTGGACCTACACAATTCTCCTTATATCTGGAAGACATGCCCTGTTTAATAGGCAATAATTTGAAAAATCTTCAGTTTTTCAATGCAACTGAAACTGCAAAAGCTCAAATTAAGTATCTGTTTCTCCCTTTCCCGGTGACACACAACATATGCTGTATGGGTACCACATAGTTTAAAATTCATGGCCCACTGTGTGCGGCTATAGCTCAAGGACCATGAGCATCTGTCTGTATGCAGGGGCATAGCTATAGGGGGTGCAGAGGTAGCAGTGGCTACCAGGCCCAGGAGCTTGAGGGGGCCCAAAGACCCTTGTGCCACATAAGAAGACACCAGTATTTTAGACAGTGCATGCAGGTCAAGTTACACCTCTGGCTGGAGGGAAGGGGTTAGGTCAAGAATTTGCCACGGGGGGTGTTAAATCTTGCCTCAGGCAGCACGAAAGCTATATGCTTCCCTGTCCCTGACCACAAAGCACTGAGGGAAGGGGGCCCCGAGCTGAACTCTTGCACCAGGGCCCACAAGCCTTTAGCTATGCCCCTATCTGTATGGGCCCCAGACACTGGTGGCAGCCCTGTCTACAGAAATGAAAAGGATGTCCAGTTGTCCACTAGTACAGCGCAGATCTTCACAATAGCAAATGTTATAGAAATGCATGATTATGGCCATTGCATGAATTACCATGGATTATCATTTAAAAACAGTGCTATCTATCCAGCTCCTATTGTCTAATGCATTAATAATGCAGAGTGATAAAATCTATTAACTTTAGTAACAAATTCTGCTATGATGATCCATTCTTAGAAGAATCCATGTAGTAAATATATCAGTTGTGTGTACATCCTCCCAGTCAGGATCTAAGAGGGTCACTAGCACTGAATCACACTTTCTATACCGCCACTGACCTTTGGCATTTATTAATTTCCTGTGAATTGTGCACCCCCAGCAGGAGCACTGATTTTATGGGCACCCTAGGGACTACAAAATGCTGCACTGAGCTGTAAATTGGTGTTTTAAAACCGCTAAAAGATGCTCAACACCTGCTAACTTAAAATAGTTTGTTTCTAATAGCAGCTAAACCCAGCACAGGAAGGGCACAGCATGCACCTGCAGTGTTCGGCTTTCTCTCATCACGTATATATGTTGCTCATTACTGACTTTTCGTTCTCTTTTTTTCCGCCTTTCAGGTGTTCTTTCTTACTTTCTGCAATGACTGTTTGGATTCTCTAAACCAGAAACAAATTGTGCAGAACAACATAATAGTGCATCACAAAATAATAAAGTAGCTGTTGCACATGCTGCTAGAGGAGATATACAATCTAGTTTGTATCTGTCTCGACTTCTCTCCGACTCTTTTTTTTTAATTAACAGAATCAAGCTGTCTCGATATTGTCAGTACATTTTCCATAGAACTCCAGTTGATATTTCCATTTTCCTCACCCCTTTTGTCTGTGCATTTCATGTAAGTGGATGCAACTCTGCTACAGGGTCAATCTCATAGCTACCACCTTCCTCACTATGTCACAGATGAAAATAGTTACCTACTGTTACTGTTTGTGTGCCATTTCCCCAGTATGTGCCACTGACTTTTCTCTATCTGATCTTTAGTGGTCTCAGTAGCAGTAGCTTATAATGAGCCCCTTCAAACAAAAGATTTGCCCACACTGGACAACCGCTTTAACATTTCCCATTTTTCCTTTTTTGTCAAGTGTAGCAGCAAAACATTCTGCAACTACAATTTTTTTTTCTTAAAATCATATTGCTTTTTTTCAGTTTATATTATTATTTTTTTATATTGCAGCCTAAACGTTATGTTAATGGTCAGTGTCCAAAGCTACTATAATGCCTGGCTTCCTCTGCAAGCTGCTGTCTCCCCTTGCCCCAGTTTCTGTTCCCTAAGGGCACGCATACGCTCACCTGTGGCCTCAGTCAGTGCGGTCAGTGTGCGCTTTAGCAAATTCTTCCCCAGCCAATTGCTGAGGGTCTCACGGTATTTAAGGCATCATCTCTAGGCAGCGGGTGCCTGAGCTTCAAGGTTCCCTGTGACCAGCAAAGGTGGTCAGCAAATTCCTTGCGATTTACCTGCGTTATACAACCTGTGTTCCCATCCTGCCTGTGTGCTCCTGATCACATAGCTCAATTCTAGTCTGTGTTTAAGTTATCCTAGTCTGTCTGCACTAGTCTAGGATCCTGCCTACCTTGTTCCTGCATCCACCAGTACCTCGCCTGTAAGGGTACTTTCACACTAGCGTTATTCTTTTCCGGCATTGAGTTCAATCCTAGGGGCTCAATACCGGAAAAGAACTGATCAGTTTTATCCCCATGCATTCTGAATGGAGAGCATTCGGTTCAGGATGCATCAGGATGTCTTCAGTTCATTCTTTTTGCCTTCTCAGAATGGATATCATACCGCAGCATGCTGCGGTTTTATCTCCGTCCAAAATTCCGGAACACTTGCCGGAATGCCATATCCAGCATTTTTTCCCATTGAAGTGCATTAATGCCTGATCCGGCCCCGAGTGTTCTGGCAAAACGGATCCGGCATTGCAGTCGCTCAGACCGCAAAAAATGTTAAAAAAATAATAAATGCCGGATCCGTTTTTCCGGATGACACCGAAGTGACTGATTCGGCATTTCAATGCATTTGTCATACGGATCAGTATCCTGATCCATCTGACAAATGCCATCAGTTTGTATACGTTTTGACAGATTCAGCAGGCAGTTCCGGCGACAGAACTGCCTGCCGGAATCCTCTGCCGCAAGTGTGAACAGGGCCGTCTTTACCAAGGGGCAAAAGGGGCAGCTGCCCCGGGCCCAGTTGCTCCTGGGGGGCCCAAGGCAGCTGCCTCTTGAGCCCTGCTAGCCACTGCCCCAGGTGTCAGGCTGTCAGCTACACAGGGGGTGCTGCCATACCTGCCTGCCTGCCGGTGTTCTGAGATATGTGAGAGCTGTGATTCTCTAGGACCTTGGATGACATCATCACCATGTGACCAGTAACCTAGCAATATTACTGGTCACATGGCTATGAGGTCATCAAGGTCCACCAGGAGTGTTGTGACAGAAGTTTTCCTTAACTGCGGAGCTTTTTTTGTGAAGATTACATCAGAAAAAGGTGACAAGGGCTGTTATGCTAATATACTGTAAACTGCTGTATAGTGGGGTGCTGTATAGTGTGGGGGCCTGTATAGTGTGGGGGCCTGTATAGTGTGGGGGCCTGTATAGTGTGGGGGCCTGTATAGTATGGGGGCCTGTATACTGTGGGGGCCTGTATACTGTGAGGGCCTGTATACTGCGGGGGGCTGTATAGTGTGGGGGGCTGTATACTGTATATTGTGGAATGCTATACTGCTGTATTGTATACTGTGGGGGGCTGTATACTGTGGGGGGGCTGTATACTGTATATTGTGGAGTGCTATACTGCTGTACTGTATACTGTGGGGGCTGTATACTGTGGGTGCTGTATATTGTGGAGTTCTATACTGCTGTACTGTATAGTGTGGGGGGCTGTATACACTGTGTGCAGAATTATTAGGCAAATGAGTATTTTGACCACATCATCCTCTTTATGCATGTTGTCTTACTCCAAGCTGTATAGGCTCGAAAGCCTACTACCAATTAAGCATATTAGGTGATGTGCATCTCTGTAATGAGAAGGGGTGTGGTCTAATTACATCAACACCCTATATCAGGTGTGCATAATTATTAGGCAACTTCCTTTCCTTTGGCAAAATGGGTCAAAAGAAGGACTTGACAGGCTCCGAAAAGTCAAAAATAGTGAGATATCTTGCAGAGGGATGCAGCACTCTTAAAATTGCAAAGCTTCTGAAGCGTGATCATCGAACAATCAAGCGTTTCATTCAAAATAGTCAACAGGGTCGCAAGAAGCGTGTGGAAAAACCAAGGCGCAAAATAACTGCCCATGAACTGAGAAAAGTCAAGCGTGCAGCTGCCAAGATGCCACTTGCCACCAGTTTGGCCATATTTCAGAGCTGCAACATCACTGGAGTGCCCAAAAGCACAAGGTGTGCAATACTCAGAGACATGGCCAAGGTAAGAAAGGCTTGAAAGACGACCACCACTGAACAAGACACACAAGCTGAAACGTCAAGACTGGGCCAAGAAATATCTCAAGACTGATTTTTCTAAGGTTTTATGGACTGATGAAATGATAGTGAGTCTTGATGGGCCAGATGGATGGGCCCGTGGCTGGATTGGTAAAGGGCAGAGAGCTCCAGTCCGACTCAGACGCCAGCAAGGTGGAGGTGGAGTACTGGTTTGGGCTGGTATCATCAAAGATGAGCTTGTGGGGCCTTTTCGGGTTGAGGATGGAGTCAAGCTCAACTCCCAGTCCTACTGCCAGTTTCTGGAAGACACCTTCTTCAAGCAGTGGTACAGGAAGAAGTCTGCATCCTTCAAGAAAACATGATTTTCATGCAGGACAATGCTCCATCACACGCGTCCAAGTACTCCACAACGTGGCTGGCAAGAAAGGGTATAAAAGAAGAAAATCTAATGACATGGCCTCCTTGTTAACCTGATCTGAACCCCATTGAGAACCTGTGGTCCATCATCAAATGTGAGATTTACAAGGAGGGAAAACAGTACACCTCTCTGAACAGTGTCTGGGAGGCTGTGGTTGCTGCTGCACGCAATGTTGATGGTGAACAGATCAAAACACTGACAGAATCCATGGATGGCAGGCTTTTGAGTGTCCTTGCAAAGAAAGGTGGCTATATTGGTCACTGATTTGTTTTTGAATGTTAGAAATGTATATTTGTGAATGTTGAGATGTTATATTGGTTTCACTGGTAAAAATAAATAATTGAAATGGGTATATATTTGTTTTTTGTTAAGTTGCCTAATAATTATGCACAGTAATAGTCACCTGCACACACAGATATCCCCCTAAAATAGCTAAAACTAAAAACAAACTAAAAACTACTTCCAAAAATATTCAGCTTTGATATTAATGAGTTTTTTGGGTTCATTGAGAACATGGTTGTTGTTCAATAATAAAATTAATCCTCAAAAATACAACTTTCCTAATAATTCTGCACTCCCTGTAGTGTAGGGGCTGTATACTGTGGGTGCTGTATATTGTGGAGTGCTATACTGCTGTACTGTATAGTGTGGGGGGCTGTAAACTGTGGGGGGCTGTATACTGTATACTGTGGGTGCTGTATATTGTGGAGTGCTATACTGCTGTACTGTATAGTGTGGGGGGCTGTATAGTGTGGGGTGCTGTATCGTGTATAGTTTGGGGTGCTGTATACGGTGAGGTGCTATACTGCTCTACTGTATACTGTGAGGTGTTCTATACTGTGGGGTGCTGTATACTGTGGGCTGCTATACTGCTCTACTATATACTGTGGGGTACTGTATAGTGTGGGGTGCTATACTGCATACTGTGTGGTGCTGTATACTATGGGGTGCTATACTGCATACTGTGGGTTGCTGTATACTATAGGGTGCTATACTGCATACTGTGGGGTGCTGGGGTGCACTGTAACACTAGGGTGAGCCGAGCCCCGGTCTCCTTCCTGAACTGCAGAGCGGTGCCCACTTCCAGCCTGAGCCCAGCTGCCCAGAGCACTGATCCTGAGCCGCTGGAGTCTTCAGAACTGGAAGTATTTACAGTATTTTTGTGTGTGTGTGTTGTGATGGAGGGCGTGATTGCCTGCTAAGGTGTGGGAAGGCGGGATCCAGGGGGCCCAAGTAAATTTTTGCCCAGGGTCCAATCAATATTAAAGACGGCCCTGAGTGTGAAAGTACCCTAAGCTCTCCTAGTGTCTCTGGTTCAGTGTTGACAAATATCTGCAGTTCCAGTATTAATGACTGTCCAAACTGCTTCTGTGATTGTGGTGCAGTTTCCATGCATCCCAGCCAACTAAGTTTTCTACAGTTAATTTCTTCCAAAGACCACATAATTAGTATAAGTGACAGTTCAGACTGTACCTGCAGTTTTGGTGCATTTTATGTTCCTACAACCTCTGGTGTTTGCACCAGTTTCCCCAACCTCAATGGATCATCTGCCAACTATACAGGGACCATCCTAAATGTTAGCTGTCTGGTTGCTCCCCTGCGTTGAAGCCCAGATCCCTGTACAGGGGTCAAAGGGTTAATACCAGTGGAGCGCCAGAATAATGACTTTAGCATTTATACCAAAGCCAAACCAGTAGGGTTGAGCGAACCCGAACTGTAAAGTTCGGGTTCGTACCGAACTTTGCGGTGTTCGGCACCCGAACCCGAACATTTCAGTAAAAGTTCGGGTTCGGGTTCAGTGTTCGGATAATATTAATATACCATCGGATCGGAGTTTTCTCCAATCCGATGGTATATTTTAACTTGAAGCGTCCCCATCACCATGGGAACGCCTCTATGTTAGAATATATCATCGGATTTGAGTTAGATCGTGAAAACTCAGATCCGACAGTATATTCTAACACAGAGGCGTTCCCAAGTGATGGGGACTCTTCAAGTTAGAATATACTGAGAACTGTGGACATAACGGCCCCCTGCTGCCTGGCAGCACCTGATCTCTTACAGGGGGCTGTGATCCGCACAATTAACCCCTCAGGTGCCACACCTGAGGGGTTAATTGTGCGGATCACAGCCCCCTGTAAGAGATCAGGTGCTGCCAGGCAGCAGGGGGCCAGACCCCCCCTCCTCAGTATTAAAATCATTTGTGGCCAGTGCGGCCCCCCTCCCGATTATTAAAATCATTGGTGGCCAGTGCGGCCCCCCCACCCCCTATTAAAATCATTGGTGGCTAGTGCGGCACCTGAGGTGGTTAGTGCGGCACCTGAGGGGTTAATTGTGCAGATCACGACCCTTGTAAGAGATCGGGTGCTGCCAGGCAGCAGGAGGCCGTTATGTACAAAGTTCTTAGTATATTCTAACTTGAAGCGTCCCCATCACCATGGGAACGCCTCTGTGTTAGAATATACTGTCGGATCTGAGTTTTCATGTTCGTGAAGCTAATAAGAATAATATAAGATATATAAATATAAGAAGCTAATAAGAAGCTAATACTATTATTTTCCGTTATAACCATGTTATAACGGAAAATAATAAAGTGAAGTTCGGGTTCCCATTGACTTCAATGGGGTTCGGGTCCAAGTTCGGATCAAGTTCGGGTCGCGAACCCAAACTTTTTTTTAAAGTTCGGCCGAACTCCCCGAACCGAACATCTAGGTGTTCGCTCAACTCTACAAACCAGTTATTTGGCACAGTAGGTCCACACTCACTGATTCGTAATACTGAGCTGTTGTTAACAGCATTTAGAGATATGCTCTACAGCAATGACATTGGCCATAGGCACAATAGACTGGAAATGTTCAATAAATTCTATGGAAGAGTTTTCTAGTCATCTCCTCTGTTATCTGTGCAAAGTTCCTTGTGCAGGGAGGGGGAATAGATAAGCCGTGATTTTCACATGTTGTGAAGGTGCAGTATCCCACAGGGACTATTGCAAATGATTAATCTACTGTATTATCTACAACTGAGAGTTGCAGAAGCATTTAACAAGAACCCTTATTACATGTCTGAGGTAGTGATGAGTGGTAGGGGCTATATTCGAATTTGCAATATTTTGCGAATATTTTGTAGAATGATCATCATATTCTCGAATTCGCGATTATTTTTTTGAATGCGAAAATCAGCAATGTAATATTCGCTTAATGCGCACACAAATCAGGCGTGGTCACTTTCGCTACATTTTCCAAGCTGTTAGAAGTTTCCTGAGACTGGAGAAAATGTTTGGCACTGGAGAACATTAAAAATGGCTTTATATGCAGATAGAGTGCTCCAATATATTCGCAATTGTGCTAATTGGCACTAATGATGCAAATATTTTGTCACAATAGGTGAAACTTCAAATTTTAGCAGGTCTGACTACATATTACTGACTGGTGCACTATGTATTGTTGTGACAGCACTATGTCTGTAGCATGTATGTATGGACAGCAGAACCTACCACACTAACAACCTGTACTGGAACCTGGAATCAGCTACACTATAGATCAATCTAACCTACACTGACTATCTCCCACTAACTATCTGTATTATATACAGTATATGTTATCTAGCTATCTAAGCTCAGACAAAGACATTGCAGCCTTCTCATTGGCCCACAAGCAAAAAGCAGGGAGGGATCATGGGTTCAGATGAAAAACAATCTAGAATATTCGAAAATACGAATATTCTAAATATTTTTGCGAATTCTCGAAGTGCTGATATTCGCGATTCAAATATTCGTGCCCAACACTAGTCTGTGGTTCTGCTGAGAGACTGCAAAGTGCCCTGAGAGGGGATGCTACAACCTCCCTCGTTGTTGCTGTTCATACACTGCTCTAGGGAAGGGAATTGCACTGTAATATGTTTCTGAACTGTGCCTTGTTACTGCCAGAGGTACTACTACTCCCATTTGCACTTTAGTAAAGAGAGACTTATTTATTGACACCAATGGCCCTGGTTACTGACTCCACCATTTGCCATCCGCCTCATCTGCTCTCCACAGAGAGCCCTGAGGGAAGAAAGTATATGCCCTCAAGGGCAGTTTATAGTGAATTTGGCTAACAAGACAAAAATCAAAAAGTGCCCTCCCAACTTAAAAAATGCTGATAACCATAGTAAAGAATAAAAAATTATGCAGACACAGATCAGACTCCTACATTAAACAGAACCTAGATCAGACCAAAATATAAAAAAATATGAGACCCAAAACCAGGTTACCAAAATCAATAAGATCTATACACAATAGGGTTTGCTGAACTGTTGTTTTAGACACACGCCTGGTGGCCACCTGGTTTGTTTTAGTGGTGAGCTGCTCCACTGTACAGTCAGGTCCATAAATATTGGGACATCGACACAATTCTAACCTTTTTGGCTCTATACACCACCACAATGGATTTGAAATAAAACGTGATGTGCTTTAACTGCAAACTGTCAGCTTTCATTTGAGGGTATTGACATCCAAATCAGGTGAACGGTGTAGGAATTACAACAGTTTGCATATGTGCCTCCCACTTGTTAAGGGGCCAAAAGTAATGGGACAATTGGCTTCTCAGCTGTTCCATGGCCATGTGTGTGTTATTCCCTCATTATCCCAATTACAATGAGCAGATAAAAGGTCCAGAGTTCATTTCAAGTGTGCTATTTGCATTTGGAAACTGTTGCTGTCAACTCTCAAGATGAGATCCAAAGAGCTGTCACTATCAGTGAAGCAAGCCATCATTAGGCTGAAAAAAACAAAACAAACCCACCAGAGAGATGGCAAAAACATTAGGCGTGGCCAAAACAACTGTTTGGAACATTCTTAAAAAGAAGAAACGCACCGGTGAGCTCAGCAACACCAAAAGACCCGGAAGACCACGGAAAACAACTGTGGTGGATGACCGAAGAATTCTTTCCCTGGTGAAGAAAACACCCTTCACAACAGTTGGCCAGATCAAGAACACTCTCCAGGAGGTAGGTGTATGTGTGTCAAAGTCAACAATCAAGAGAAGACTTCACCAGAGTGAATACAGAGGGTTCACCACAAGATATAAACCATTGGTGAGCCTCAAAAACAGGAAGGCCAGATTAGAGTTTGCCAAATGACATCTAAAAAAGCCTTCACAGTTCTGGAACAACATCCTATGGACAGAAGAGACCAAGATCAACTTGTACCAGAGTGATGGAAAGAGAAGAGTATGGAGAAGGAAAGGAACTGCTCATGATCCTAAGCATACCACCTCATCAGTGAAGCATGGTGGTGCTAGTGTCATGGCGTGGGCATGTATGGCTGCCAATGGAACTGGTTATCTTATATTTATTGATGATGTGACTGCTGACAAAAGCAGCAGGATGAATTCTGAAGTGTTTCGGGCAATATTATCTGCTCATATTCAGCCAAATGCTTTAGAACTTATTGGACGGCGCTTCACAGTGCAGATGGACAATGACCCAAAGCATACTGCAAAAGCAACCAAAGAGTTTTTAAAGGGAAAGAAGTGGAAAGTTATGCAATGGCCAAGTCAATCACCTGACCTGAATCCGATTGAGCATGTATTTCACTTGCTGAAGACAAAACTGAAGGGAAAATGCCCCAAGAACAAGCAGGAACTGAAGACAGTTGCAGTAGAGGCCTGGCAGAGCATCATCAGGGATGAAACCCAGCATCTGGTAATGTCTATGCATTCCAGACTTCAGGCTGTAATTGACTGCAAAGGATTTGCAACCAATTATTAAAAAGTGAAAGTTTGATTTATGATTATTATTATTATTATGTCCCATTACTTTTGGTTCCTTAACATGTGGGAGGCGCATATGCAAACTGTTGTAATTCCTACACTGTTCACCTGATTTGGATGTAAATACCCTCAAATTAAAGCTGACAGTCTGCAGTTAAAGCACATCTTGTTTGTTTCATTTCAAATCCATTGTGGTGGTGTATAGAGCCAAAAATGTTAGAATTGTGTCAATGTCCCAATATTTATGGACCCGACTGTAGCTTGTCAGTCTGCCCATGTGCATCTTTTTAGCCTATTTTCAACTCTTACATCAATGGCACATGATGATCCGCAGTTTCCCTATCACATATTCACAATGGTGCCATTTGTCCACTCACTATACAAATTCACCACAGCAGCATGCATACAGTTCTCAAACGCATACAGTTTCAGAAATATTGCCATCCTCGATCTGAAAGCCAATAATCATCCCTTTTTGGAACTCTGATAAATCGTCCCTTGTACCCATGACAGCAATGAGGGATAAGTGTGCAGACAGCCTATCTAAAGGTTGATAGTAGCTCCATTCCCCTGAAGAAGCCACGTTCAGTGGTGAAACATGTAGGGGGAGCTCTAGCCTTAAGATTTTAGATTAGGTTAGGTAGGACCAGTGTCACGGCGAGGAGTAACTGCAGACCCCTCTAAACCATGACCACAAGTGGTGGACAGTCACGTTAAAGATAGTTAAAGATAGATAAAGACGGAAAACAAATGATCCAAAGCGACTGAATAGGCGACCTCCTAACATAAATTCCATCAAGGCGAATAAAGTGTGTCGCTAAAACATAAAGCAAAAGGTAGATGGACGCATGTTATGGAGGCAGAATATATGGGTGAAGTAACCCCTATCTCTGCCCATAGAATCCTGCTATACCTAGAATTTTAAAGTTTTCCTTTTTTCTCCCGTTTTATATTATATTACTCTTAATAAATTAAATAAACGTTATGTTTTAAGTTGACCGGAAACGGGAGCTTACTAGTCTAGGAAACTAGACTATTTGAACCATATAATTTGAATTTCCTGGGTCCAAAGGGTCTTTGAAATATTAATCAGACGGCCTATCGCACACCTTATATACCCACCAACACAGATCACGAGACATGATTTCCTTTACGAGCTCATTACTGACAAAGGAAAAATTAAATAAGTGATAATAATAACGTGACTCAATTTTATATAAAATCCACCGAGAAGAGGTTGGTGGAATCGAATAAAACTTGATACTGTATGTAAGTGATTACAATTAGAGATGAGCGAATTTTTTAAAAATTCAATTCGCGGGTTCGCCAAATTTTTCGGGAAATATTTGGTTCGATCCAAATATATACGCAGGAATTACGTAAAAAAAACAGCTATTTCCTGGCTGCAGAGAGCCTTTAAAGGGGTGTAGAACACTGTGCCTTGTAGTAACACGCATAGGGAATCTGCTTTGGTAGTGAAATAATAGTGTGAGTCCATATGACATGCAGATGACAGGCGTCGCTCTTAGAATCACTGCATACTTCACTTATTAGGGGAGTCACGGGGCCAAAACTGACCAAATAACTCAAGTATGAACTCAACCTTACAGGTCGATATTAGTGCCAAGAAGAAGCACACTCCTTTTACACTGTCGCCAGCTGATTCCACATAGATGTCTACAGAACCTGTTCTATTAAACGCTTATACAAGTAGAGCTCCCCCCGACAGAGTAGAGAGGGTGTCAGTAGTAAGTTTGTGTTGACGTCACTGATTAATTTTCCCTTCCTCTGATCCGTCAGAACAATAACCCATAAAAAAACGATCCTGTCTGTGGAGCATACACCTTCACTTGGTCAGCATTTGCTCAAAAATCCATCAGTATTGCTAATGCAAAAAAAAAAAACAGGACTGGATCCAAAACAGAGATGACACGTGAATGGAATATTTGTATGTCTTCTGTGTTTGTACCCCCTCCTGCTATTGGCTACTAAATCACAAGCCAATTCTGATGGGACCATACAGGCCTTACAGCTGCTACACAGACAGGATCTGTTGTGCGTCTCATTTTTCCTTCCTTCTGACAGATCAGAAGAAGGGTCAAACAAATGATGATGTCAGCCAGGCCGAAAGGCAAAATAGTGGCCCAGTCATGAAGTGGGTAGGGAGGGAACAGCATGAGGAGACCACAGAGTGGCCCGATGACAGGGTCTGGAGGTTGCGACAGCATCAGGAGGTCACATAGTGGCACAATGACAGTGTGGAGGTGGCGGCAGCATCAGGAGGCCACAGAGTGGCTCAATGACAAAGTCTGGAGGTGGCGGCAGTAGCAGTAGCAGCATCAGGAGGAGGCCACCAAGTGGCACAATGACCGAGTGTGGAGGTGGCAGCAGTATGAGGAGGCCACCGAGTGGCACAATGACAGAATCTGGAGGTGGCGGCAGCAGCAGTAGCAGCATCAGGAGGAGGCCACTGAGTGGCACAATGACAGAGTCTGGAGGTGGCAACAGTATGAGGAGACCACAGAGTGGCACAATGACAGAGTCTGGAGGTGGCAACAGTATGAGGAGACCACAGAGTGGCACAATGACAGAGTTTGGAGGTGGCGGCAGCAGCAGCATCAGGAGAAGGCCACCGAGTGGCACAATGACAGAGTGTGGAGGTGGCAGCAGTATGAGGAAGCAACCGAGTGGCACAATGATAGAGTCTGGAGGTGGCGGCATCAGAAGTAGAAGCATCAGTAGAAGGCCACCGAATGCAACAATGACAGAGTCTGGAGGTGGCGGCAGCAGCATCAGTAGGAGGCAACAGAGTGGCACAATGACAGAGTGTGGAGGTGGCAACAGCAACAGGAGGAGGCCACAGGGTGGCAGAATGACCGAGTGTGGAGGTGGCGGTAACATCAAGAGACCACAGAGTGGCAAGGTGACATAGTGTGGAGGTGGCAGCAGCATGAGGAGGCCACAGCATGAGGAGGCCACAGAGTAGAATGACGACGAGAGATTGCGGAGGTGACAGCAGCATGATAAGCCCACAGAGTGTCCGCTTCGTATATTCATTTAAAGGGAATATGGGACAGAACAGAAGGTTAAAATTTATAAAGTGTTGCTTAAAACACGATTTAAAAATACACTTTCTCCGGCACAAAAGGCTTGGCAAATTGATTGTCGGTGAATTTCCCTCGAAGATTGGGATAATATATTTGCGAATTTAAGTTTACTTTCTTATAATTTTAATCAAGTTTTGGTTCAATTTAATATTCAATATTTAATTCATTTAATAATAAAAATGCAGTGTTGCCTAAGACAGGAGACAATCCACCAGTCTTCAGTTTATTTGATGACATGGTTACGATGGAGAAAGCATTCCAAAAAACTATTTCACCTCCACCTTGAATCCTGTCAAGATTGATGCAAGTGCTGTATCGGCTGCTCATCGACCCAGATACTTCTGGTGGAACCTGCCTGGCATGAACAGGCCTCTAGTAGCTACAGACAATGAGAAGACAAAGCGTCAAGATAGATTTGAACCCAAAAGAGTCGCGAAGTTCATCAAGATACGTCACTAAAGATTTTACCGCATATAACCGCAGCTTTGACCGCTGAATACATTTTGTTTTTCGACCAAAATACTTCAATAAAGATTTTACCGAATATAACTGCAGCACTGACCACTGAATAAATTTAGTTTTTCGACCAAAATACTTCAATAAAGATTTTACCGCCTATTACCGCAGCGCTGACTGCTGAATAAAAATTTTTTTTCGACTGAAATACTCCAATAAAGGTTTTACCACATATAACTGCAGAGCTGAGCACTGAATACATTTATTTTTTCGACCGAAATAAGTCAAAAAACACATTACCACATGTAACTGCAGCACTTAACGCTGGATAAATTTAGTTTTTTGACCGAAATACGTCCATAAAGATTTTACCACATATAACTGCAGCGCTGAACGCTGAATAAAATTAGTTTTTCGACCGAAATACATCACTAAAGGTTTTGCCACATATAACTGCAACAGTGAACGCTGAATATATTTAGTTTTTCTACCGAAATACGTCACTAAAGGTTTTACCACATATACCGTATTTTTCGCCCTATAAGATGGGGGGGAAATGGCAGTGCGTCTTATGGGGCGAATGCTGCCATTTACACTGATACACCGCCGACCGCATGCTGCACAGCGCGGTCGGAGGTGTATCAGCGAGGAGGGAGGAGGGGCTGGGGGCCGGCATCTAGTTTTGTAATGACAGCGGGGCCTGGTGCAGTCATTGTATTCTATTGCAACGGGCCCCGCTCACTGTACTAATTATATCTAACAGCAGGCAATGTTTAACTATAGAATATCTTCAATCCAGCAGCCTGTACTTACGTCCGTAGCATGCAGGGGGCAGGAGACTGGGCGGGTGGGCGAGCACTGGCAGTGTAACTCACTAGTCACGGGCCCGCGCCGCACACTTTATAAATGAAGCACGCGGCGCGAGCACGTGACTAGTGAGTCACACTGCCAGTGCCTGCCCACCCGCCCAGTCTCCTGCCTCCTGCCTGCTACCTGCTACGGACGTAGGTGCAGGCTGCTGGATTGAAGATATTCTATAGTTAAACATTGCCTGCAATTAGATACGATTAGTACACTGAACGGGGCCCGGTGCAATAGAATACAATGACTGCACTGGGCCCCGCTGCAATTACAAAACTAGTGTAGATGCCAGCCCCCACCCCCTGTATTGGGCGTCATTCACAATACACAGGGACACTGTTATGGGGGGTATCTGTGGATGACACATAGCATAAGATGCTATTTATCTGTCATCCACAGATCCCCCCCATAGCAGTGTCATGCAATCCACAGATGCCCCATAACAGTGCCATCTACAGACCTCCATAACAGTGTCAGCCACAGATCCCCCATAACAGGGGCGATTCCTTTTTCACAGTACCAGAGGGTTAAAAGGATCGTGACTGATCCTGACACCTGTGAAATTAGGTTGCAAGAGATGACGAAAAAGTTCCTCAACAGAGGCTATCCCCTACACTTATTACAATCTCAAAAGCACAAGTTAGATCAACCGCAGGGACAGAAGAGTATAAAACCACCACGTATCCCATTAATAGTGAAGTACCATCCTTGGACACAGAGAATAAGGGGTATAATTAATAAGCATTGGCACATTATGTCTAGATCATATCCTCATATGGAGATATTTCAAAATCCTCCAATGATGTGTTTCAAAAGAGCGAAAAATATTCGTGACAAAATTATTAGAGCAGACATAGGTACTAACAAACCTATAGTCAGACAAACCACACTGACTACTCCGCGTCAGGGCACATTTCTGTGTTTAAATTGTAACAACTGTTCAAGTGTCATTAGAGGTTCAACCTTGACCCACCCTCATTCTGGAGAACAAATTCCTATTAAAGGCATGTTCACATGCGACAGTAAAAATGTCATTTATATTTTGAAATGTCCCTGCGGTTTGGTCTATGTAGGGGAAACCTCAATGCGGATTAAAGATAGATTAAGTAAGCATAAGTCCACTATCCGCACTGAGAATTTGCTGTTACCCCTACCACATCATTTCCATGAGAAGCGTCATGCGATATCGCAGTTGCGGTTTCAAGTGATTGAGAGTGTATCTTTACCTCGCCGTGGCGGCGACAGGAATAGTTTGCTTTTAAAGCGTGAGGCTTATTGGATCCACCGGTTACAAACTGTGGATCCAAGGGGGCTCAACCGCGAGTATAATATTTCCAGTTTCACTTAGTTCTTGACTATATTATTCTTATTATAAGAATTTAGATTATAATAATATATATTTCATTTGTCTCTTTCAGCGGACTTGATTCCTGAATTGTTATCAACTGTTCCATTGTTTCATCAATGTATTCACATTGATTTTTTTGGTTTATTGCATCTTTCATTACTTCACCTGTGTCAGCCCTGAGGTGGGTGGAGCTACATAGTATGATGTCATTTCCCTTTTGTTTTGTTACTCCTCCCTCTCTCTGTGTATAAAAGAGATGTGATAGGAGTTTATTGTATAGTCTGAAGAAAGCACGTGTTGTGCTGAAACGCGTCACTATATGTCCTTAATATGTGACTGAATAAACGCAACATTCATCATCATCGCGAGTGCCGGTCTTTCCTTCTTTATCCCCCATAACAGTGTCATCCACAGATCCCCCCATAACAGTGTGTCATCCACAGATCCCCCATAACAGTGTGTCATCCACAGATCCCCCATAACAGTGTCATCCACAGATCCTCCATAATAGTGTCATTCACAGGCTACCATTAGTTCAAAGCCCACCAAAAGCACACCTTTTGGTTCAAAATATGAATTTTCTTAATTTCCTCCTCAAAAACCTAGGTGCGTCTTATGGGCCGGTGCGTCTTATAGGGCGAAAAATACGGTAACTGCAAAAGTGAAAGCTGAATATACTTTGTTTTTGTACTGAAATAACTGCAGAAGTGAAATGCGTATACGGCATATGTTTCTTTCTGTACTGAAATATCCACTAAACGCTTTCAACACATATAACTGCAGAAGTGAACTGAGAATATATTTTTCTTTTAGTACTGAAATAGGCCAGTAAACACTTTTAGCAGAAATAATTGCACCAGTGAAGTGCGTATATATTTTTCTTTCTGTATTGAAATATGCCACTAAATGCTCTTGCCACAAATAACTGCCGACGTGAACTGAGAATATATATTTTTTTGTACTGAAATAGGCCACTAAACACTTTCAAGACATATAACCATAACCGCCGCCGACGTGAACTGAGAATATATATTTTTTTGTACTGAAATAGGCCACTAAATGCTTTCAACACGAATAACCGCCGAAGTGAACTGAGAATATATTTTTCTTTTTGTACTGAAATACAAAATAACACATATAACCACCACACTGACTGACTACTACTGCCGCTACTTCTGTGAACCCCTGCACCACTACTTCTTGGGTAGGTAGGCTGCTGCGAAGCAGGTGGTCTTCCCCGGGCACGTTTGGCTCCCGACCTTCCACTGCTGCCACCCTGCTGAATCCCAGCCATGCTTTCAACACATATAACCTCCAACGTAAACGAGAATATATTTTTCTTTTTGTACTGAAATAGGCCAGTAAACGCTTTCAGCAGAAAAAATGCACCAGTGAAGTCTGTATATATTTTTCTTTCTGTACTAAATTATACCACTAAACCCTTTTGCCACAAATAACTGCACCAGTGAAGTGCGTATATTTTTTTCTTTCTTTACTGAAATAGGCCACTTAACTCTTTTGCCACAAATAAGTGCCCCAGTGAAGTGCATATATTTTTTTTCTTTCTGTACTAAAATAGGCCACTAAACGCTTTTGCCACAAATAATTGCACCAGTAAAGTGTGTATATTTTTTTCTTTCTATAATGAAATAGGCCACTAAACCCTTTTGCCTCAAATAAGTGCACCAGTGAAGTGCATATATTTTTTTCTTTCTGTACTGAAATAGGGCACTAAACGCTTTTGCTACAAATAATTGCACCAGTGAAGTGTGTATATTTTTTTCTTTCTATAATGAAATAGGCCACTTAACGCTTTTGCCACAGATAAGTGCACCAGTGAATCACGTCTATTTTTTCTTTCTGTACGCTTTCAACACATATAACTGCAGAAGTGAACTGCGTAAATATTTTTCTTGTTTGAAAACATATAAGCCACTAAAGGCTTTTCAACATAGCACTTGTACCCCAAGAACAAATTGCTGGAATGACAGAGCTGTATAATGGCTATTTGGATCCCCAAATAATCTTTCCCTGCACTTTTAAATCGCTTTTCTGGCACTGTCGCTAGCGCCTTCTGACGTCTCTCCCTGCACTAAGATGCTGTTAAATGATTCCCCCCTATCCTTTTCCTGCACTTATAAACCGTTTTTTTCAGTTTTTTTTCACAATGAGGTTTTTCTATTTGCTGTCCCTACCGCCTTCTCACGTCTGTCCCTGCACTCTGAACGCTGGAAAATGTCTAACTCCAAGATGGCCGCTGTATTAATAGGGCTGTGACAGGGCTGGCTGCCTGCTGATTAGCTGCATGCATGGCATTATGGGTCAGCACGCCTTCCCAGAGTTCCTTGCCCCATGTCCTCACACGTATAACCACCATTGTAGCTGCCATTTTAGGAAAAATTGTGATTCGTTACCACGAAGTGCTAGGAAATTCGCATTCGCTGTGAATCAAATTTTTCCAGAATTTCGGATCGAATTCCACTTTGTCTGATTTGATTCGCTCATCTCGAATTCCTTTTTTTTTTTTTTTTAACATCATTTTATCTCTAATTACAATATTAGAATGAAATGGTAAGTTTATTAGAGAAAACTGTACAATTGAGAACATGCTACTATACTGTGGGCTGCGTCTAGCCTGGATACAAGATACAGTTGAACATGGAGGCATACAGGTTTTATCTGGTATCCTCTGGCACATTTGCCTACAAATGTTACAGCTGGGCTTGTAAATCTTGCACACTCATCGGTGCAAATGCACCTATAAGACATGTTGGAATCTGGCAGAGACATTCCTGGGAAACCCTTGCTGTGTGTCAGAGATGATTATCCCGCTGAAAAATGCCACTTGGAAACCCTGCCATGAGAGGTAACACATGGTCACAGTATATCACTACTAGGGTGACTGAATGTATGTTGTATGTGTTCTATAGCAAAGGCAGGAGTGCTCACCTTGAGGCCCCGATATTTGAACAGGACCATTGTGGGATCCCAAACAGAACCTAGATTCATCTGTAAAGACTATGGGGGTCATTTACTATTCTGAAATATGTGTGTATGTCTAAATTAGGCGTATTTCAGACGCAGATGGTGGCGCAATGGTTAGTTCACCCTAGTCACGCCAGGTCTAAAATTGTGGGTGTGGAGTGGGTGGTTAAGGTGATGGGCCGGCATGCCCATCTCATTCATCATTTTCTATGCCTGTTTTAGGTGTAGAAAATGGTCTAACATTTAGAACTGGCACTGGATGCGCTGAAGTTATGGAGAGGCCTGCCCCTCTTCATAACTTCGGCGATCCACCGCCAGCTATGGGCCTTTATTACGACCGGTGTCTAAAATGTCGGTCTTAATAAATGTGCCCCTATTTGGTTACAGTCTATAGCAGTCCAAGTTTCCAAGTGTCCAAGTGTGCCTTGCTGTCAGTGGCAGGACATGTAATGGGCACCATGACACCAAATTTCCTTCTGCTAAGCGTCGGGAAATTGTATGTAAGGGTAGGTAATTAAGGTGCCATTTGTGTCTAAAGAACAAAACTGTGTGAGCTACTGTTGCTTGTTGGTGGTTCAAATGATCCTCTATACTGGTGGTTTATCTGGGCTTCCAGAGCATGTTCACCATGTGTAAGTTCCCTAACATAACCACTGCTCCTAATATCTCCTAACAGTTAGGTGAGCCAGGTCAGAAAATGATCATCTTGCTTCTCTTAGTCTAATGATGCACCCCCTCTCAAAGTCTGTCAACTGGACAAAATGTCTTTAAGTGCATCCTAGAGGCAGTCGAAAATTTCTCACCAAGAGGTAAACTACCCAAAAGTAGCATCTGAGAACCTGTTTATACAGTGATGTCATGTTGACTACATGTGATTGCTGCAGGTAATTCTTGACCTCTGTGGTGTACTGCTGATGCCAGTGATTGGCTGCAGCCATCACGTGTTGTTATCATGACATCAATGTTGCAGTTGGGTGAACAGAGCATGGTTTTTCAAAGGTCACTTGAGGTGAACCTTAACAAATCTATCCACCCTAAATCTTTTCATGTTATCCACCCTAAAAACACTTATGAAATCTGTGCCAATAGGGGTCATCCTTCCAGCAATTTTTGATGTCCACTCACTGGTACTAGGTGAATCCTGTCCTTAACAACACAGACAGATTAAAGGAAGTTGGCTCAATGTGCTTCTGAGCTTCATGCAGAGGCCTCTTCTCCATCCAGGGATCACAACTTGGACACTACAGGATGCTCAGCATCTCAAACTGCTGTGTTCTGTGTATTACAGCCTCATCTTTCCTCCATTATATAGTAAGAGCATTTCTTACTCCAGTCATAATAGAATTAATTTATGAAGTTCTTGAGTGCCTCTGCATGTGTTGGTTTTAACTTGTTTATTAGTCAGCATCCCTCACTT